>NC_083239.1:11880367-12220725 GCF_032191835.1 Heteronotia binoei | reverse complement strand
TTTGTTTGGTTTTGTTCCTTATAATCTGAATTCAACACTGATGAACTCTGTATTTCAGGGAGAGGCCAGTTCTCCTTAGCCACTGCTGTTATGGAACAACCAGCAACACAGGCATGTTTAGCAATCAAATGACTACCTTCAGTTCTTAGAAGAAAAGAATGCAGATGAATACACAATACAGGGGTTTTCCCACTTGGTAAAATGGAATGCACTCTATGGAACTCATCCAAAACCTTGGCTGAGCGCACACATTATTTCAGAGGTGTGCAGTAAAAGCCCTGTGGTGTGGGAGTACCAACTTCTCTTTCTCCCCTTTGGTAATAGGAGAAGCCCGTTGCCTCTCAGGAGTTCATGTTGAGTCTCTTCCTCAAGATAGTATTGGCCCTAGAGAGCTCCTCAGGGTTGCCAACTGACCTGGACAAAACTATCTTTTCCCCTTAAAAGAGGGTTAACATGTGGACATGGACAGCTGAAGCTTTTCGGGCATGGAGGTGATAAATGACACCTGACAAATGGTATCCCACGGAGTCTCTGTTAAAGAGCCCCAGGGTATTGTTTTCTCCAGGCAGTTGGCAATCCCAAAGCTGCCAGATTTTCAACTGATCCTAGGGTTGCCAACTTTGGTTTGGGAAATTCCTGGCGATTTGGGGGTGCAGCCTGGAGAGGGGAGGGTTTGGCGAAGGGAGGGATTTCAGCAGGGTATAATTCCTCAGAGTCACTCTCCGAAGCAGCCATTTTCGTCAGGGTAACCTGATCTCTGTAGCCCAGAGATCAGTTGTAGTTCTGAGAGGTTTCCAGGTCTCTCCTGAAGGTTAGCAACCCAGCTGTATAATACACACCAACGCCTGTGTTTTTAAGAAGTTATGGAGTGTTTTAGAAGTAAGAAGTATGAGTAAAACATACTAAGAATGGGAAATGTATAAATGTTTGCTAGTTCCAGATGAATTAAGTGGTTCTCAAAAGTGCCACTTCTTGTTGAAGGCTACAAAAATGTATTTACAGTCCAGAAAAGTGTGTTAAGTCACTGACTCTCCAGGGTATAGTTGAACCAACTGGAAATGTAAAGGACATTTAATTCTCCCCCAGAGTGGGCTTGAGAGTGTGGAAAATGTTGTGGAAGCAAGAAAAAATACCAGAGAAATGGGACTGGATCGTGAAAGTTTTATCGTGGAGTGAGATGGACAAATTAACAAGAACTTTAAGAGACTATGATTTGGACGTGTTTAAAAAGGAGTGGAAGAAATTTAGAGGATATATAGAGCAAGAGTGGAATGTAAAAAGACATTGGACAATTTTTTAATACGAATGTGAGAAAAGAAAGACATTGAACTTTGATTGGTTAAGGGTACCTTTATAATTGAACTTAAGTATACAACCTCGGCGGGAGTCTAGTAACGGAGGGAGGGGGGATTGAAAATATCATATGGGTTAGAGATAGTAAAGATATAATTAGACATTCTAACCATATTTTATCAATAAAATTGTTTTTAAACCTAAAAAAGAAAAAAGAGAGTGTGGAAAATGTGGTTTATAGTAGCAGCACACTCTAGGATGGTATATATTGTGAACCTAATCTGTGCAAGTTGTATTGTGTGGATATTGACTGTGTTCAATAACAAATATAACAAGTAATATTAATTGTAATACTGGTAATGCATACTTAGAGATTGGCATTGTAAAATACCACAGGTGTTGGTGTGTATTATACAGCTTTCCTGGAGGTTGGCAACCTTAACTAGTCTTTCTGGCTGTCCCCTTTAGTTGCAGTCTGATCTCTAGATAGGATTGCCAATTTCCAGTTGGGACCTGGCAATTTCCTGGAATTACAAATGATATCCAGATTTTTCCTGGAGGAAATAGTTGTTTTGGAAGATGAAGTCTATGGCATTATACCCTGGTAGGGCACATCCCCTGATTCTATCCCAAAATCTCCAGGAATTTCCCCACCCAGAGTTGGCAACTCCATCTGTAAAGAATGTGCTTGAACTTCATGCCATCACAAGTTTGTAACTGCTTGGTCCAAGCCTAGGGCTGCCAGGTCCAATTCAAGAAATATCTGGGAACTTTGGGGGTGGAGCCAAGAGACTTTCAGGGTGGAGCCAGGAGACTTTGGGGTGGAGCCAGGAGCAAGGTTGTGACAAGCACAATTGAACTCCAAAGGGAGTTCTGGTCATCACATTTAAAGGGATGGTGTTCCTTTTAAATGCCTTCCTTCCTTTGAAAATAATGGAGGATGGGGGCACCTTCTTTTGGGGCTCATAGAATTGGACCCCCTGGCCCAGTCTTTTTGAAATTTGAGGGTGTTTTGAGGAGAGACACTGGATGCTATGCTGCAAATTTGGTGCTTCTACCTCAACACACAGCCCCCCAGAGCCCCAGACACCCGCAGATGAATTCTCCATTATACCCTATGGGAATTGGTCTCCAAAGGGAATAATGGAGTCCCTAGAAGACAGTTCCCTCCCCCCCCCACTTTCTGATGACCTTGAAGTGGGGGGAGAGCCTCCAAACTGGGAGATCCCCTGCCCCCACCTGGAGATTGGCAACCCTATCCAAGCCTCCAAGCAGGATATCTGAGCTAAGTGCTGGACCAAGCTGCCAGGCCTTTGAGGAGATTGTCCTAGGTGGGGGACATCTCACTGGTCCATAGAACACAGATCTAGGATGGTATAGTGCTTAGAGTATTGGATTAGGACCAGGGAAAACCAGGTACAAATTCCCACTCAATCTTAAAGCTAATTGCAGGGTCTTGGGCAAGGCCGGCTCGCCCACTAGGCAAACTATGCAGTTGCCTAGGGCGCCGGGAGGGTGGGGACACCAAATTGGACTCCCCAGCCCCCTCCTGGTGCCCCAGGCAAGCACCTAGTTTGCTTGCCTCCCCTGCCCACCAGCTGCTACCGCTGCCCGCCCCTCCATTGCCTTCCCTTCGCCTCCCCCCGCGGTTCCGCACCCCCCACGGCTCCCCCATCCCCGCCGAGCCTCCTCCCCTCCCCGCTGCACCTCCTCCTCCTCCTTGCTGCCTTCAGACCCTTCCCCACCCCATGTCAATTTCAATGCTGGAACTGGCTCTAGTGCTGCATTCCGACTATCTAAAGCCCCCCGTCCCCGGCCGATCACTCAATCGTGGGTAAAACTGCACCGCAGGGCCAGAACGCGCTCACAGGGTGTCAGGACCAGCGTCCTGAAAGCGCAACCCTGCTACCGCTGACTCCTCCCCTCCCCACTTCCTGGATGGGAGAAGAGTCAGTGGCAGCAGGGTTGAACTTTCAGGATGCTGGTCCTGACACACTGTAAGTGTGTCCTGGCCCCACAGCATGGTTTTACCCGCGATTGAGTGATTGGCCGTGGGGGGGGGGGCTTTAGATAGCCGGAACGCGGCGCTAGAGCTGGTTCCGGCATTGAAATTGACATGGGGTGGGGAAGGGTCCGAAGGGAAGGAGAAGGAGGAGCCACAGGAGGGAGGTGCGGGGGCGCTTGGGGGGGGGCGCCAAACCGTGAGTGTGCCTAGGGCGCCATGGGGTGTTGGGCTGCCCCTGGCCTTAGGACAATCACTGTTGCTCACTCTCACCTACCTCACAGGGTTGTTATGAGGACAAATGGAGCCACCCTGAGCTTCTTGGGGGGAAAGGCAGGATTTTAAAAAAATGGATCAGTGCTTCCTACTCAATAGCTGAAAGCAGTGTGGTGCAATGGTTAGTGCACTGGACTAGTATTGGGGAGACATTGGTTCAAAGTTCTACACTGCCATAAAGGTCACAAGGGTAACCCTGAGCCAATTATTCTGTCTCTGCTTAACCTGCCTCACAAGGTGGTTGTGAAGATTAAATGGAAGAGAAAGGAAAACAAAGATAGGATAAAAATGTATCCAGAGGAAACAAGTAAGGTTATAGCAACATCACAACACTGCTATGCACAGCCTTGAAACAGGTATGAACAAGACTTCACCACAGAATTTACATTTGCTTGCCTGAGGAATTCTTGCAGTAGTTCTGAGATTATTATTTTTTTTGGTGGAAAAGAGGGACCTGAGGCTGGTTACTTACCCAGCAGGGAGCACAAGGTCCAGAAGATGAGAATTTCCTTCATTAATAGCCCGGCAAGATCAGATGTGAAGCAAACCTGGCCAAATAGGTTTGGGATGTTTTCAAATTCCTGCCCTGGTGATCTTCAGCTAGTGGCCGGAGGTATCAGCATGGCCTCTTCATTCTCACTGCAGCACATGGAGTCCAGTCAGTGTCTCAGTGAGTAAAACCTTCCACGATCTCTCCTCCACCTAAGTGCCATGGGCATAAGACGGGAGCACGACAGAAAAGGTGCGCAGCCCTCCGGTCTTCTGAACTAAAGCCAAGTGAATTTCCTGATAAGGTAGGAGTTTCCTGCTGGCATTTCTCATAACAGGAGCTAGTTTTTCTGGTTTTGTGGCTTTTGTGTGTCTCACCTCAGGAGGTAGAGACAGCACAGTACGCATGTGCCTTTCACTGTGGGACTTCTGCAATTCTTGTTGCTCCATTGTGGCAGGAGGTGAAATACAGTTCTTTTAAAAATTTGCATATGTGCTGTCACAAATGTGGCTTGGGCCAGTGTTTCAGTTTTTAACAGTGTGTTTATATTTTATTCTGGGCTATTAGGGGTTTTTTTTGGGGGGGGGGGTAGGGTCATTTATTGCTACACATTCCTATCCCCAAGTTTGAACAGGCTAGAAATGTGAGTCAGTAATGATCAATGCAATGAAGATTGCATCAAAGTTTCATCCAGCGTGGCATAGTCATGAGAGTCTAGGACTAGAATCTGGGATATTTGGGTTCAAATCCACACAGTCACTGATGCCTAATGGGTAAACCCCTCTCAGTCTAACCTGTCTCATAAGGTGCTACAAGGTGCTGGTTATCACCTTTAAAGCCCTATATGGCCGAGGACCTGCCTACCTTAGGGACCGCCTCTCTCCACATGTTCCCCAGAGAGCACTAAGATCTAGCTCCCAGAGTCTTTTAAGGATCCCTGGACCAAAGGAGGCCAAACTGAAAGTAATGAGGGAGCAGGCCTTCTCTATAATGGCCCCCCACTGGTGGAATCAACTACCGGAGGAAGTGTGATCCCTGCGGGACTTTAATCAGTTCCGCAGGGCTTGCAAAACCACCCTCTTTCTGCAAGCTTATAAGGAACCCTGAAAGCGACATCTAGCCATCGGAATATACCTATTGAACATAGCACCTAAATTTATTGTAGTTTTAAATTTTATGTAGCTGTTTTAAATGTATTATTAACTGTATTTTATAATTGTTTTATATAATATCATGGTATACACCATGTCCTGTTAGCCGCCCTGGGCCTGCTTCGGCGGGGAGGGCGGGATATAAATAATTTTTATTATTATTATTATTATTATTATTATTATTATTATTATTATTATTATTATAGGGTTCTTGATTGTGAGGATAAAATGGAGTCACAGAGAATGATGCTTGTACTTTGGTTTAGATCCCCTCTGCAGAATTAAGCAGGATATAAATATCTCTATTAATGCTCTGCCTATAAATCTGACTTGAATTACACCAAGGAAGCATCACGGATGAGAGGAATCTAGAACTAGTTCATGTGATCTGATTCTTGGGCTTGGGGGTTGGGGCAAGGAGAACTGAAAGGAGCCCTGGCGTGACTGAGCTATGTGGATATGAGCAAGCTGTGACCAGACTCACTAGAGACCAGAGACCAGACTTTGCTTCATTTCAACAATCCCCCTTTTATTCTATGCAAATTATCAGTTGATGTTCATTCTCATGGGAAAAGCAAAGCAACACAGGTAGGCAGATTTGCTGGAAAGTTTTTAGAGCACTTAGGCCAAGGTTGCCTACCCCAATGTATATTTTCCCCTTAGGTCTTCCTCAAGTGTTTGTAATTAAAGAGCCAGATAGTGTCAAAATTCAGAGCAAGAACCTATACAACTTGACAGATAATTAGCCATGAGGATTAATAACCCATAAAATTCCCACAGCCCTAACACTTGTTGCGAGTCCTTTATCACAAAGATCTCAGAATAAATAATAAGCATACACAGGAGCACCCAGCATGGTGGTTTTAGTACATTGGCATAAATCTGTGTATGGTTCACATCTGGATTACTGGCAATTATTCACCTCTATTATTTCCTTTTTTAAAAAGGATCTCTAAGGAGCCCTTTAGTCCCATGGGAATCTCTGCCTGGTCTTCCATTTTTATATACTGGTTATTCTGAATCTCATCTCTTCAATATGCCTTGACTTAGGTCGTTTTCGCACTTACCTTATTCCGGAGCGACGTCCCTCTTCACCGCGCAGCGCCTGAGCGGATTTCGCTCTACTTGCTCCGCAGAACCCGGAAGTCCCGCGGCTTTTGCGTCGCAAATGTAAACCGCCAAAAACCAGATTTCATTTTCTTTATTTGGTTCCACGTTGTGCCATGTTTGACTCTGGGGCCATAGGTTGCAAAGCCCTGAACTAACTTTCATTCAGCCTCATTAAAAACAAAACTGCAAAATTTTAAATTAATTTCCAGGTGGTATTTGACCCCTGTAAGCCTGTACCATGCAAAGCATGTTTCAAATCCTAACTGTTGGAAGGGTTGTAAAATCCCAGGTTCATTTAAGCACTATTGATGGGAGTACCTGTCTATTGTTGACTTTTGGAAATAAATTATACCTTTAATTGAAGAAATTAGAAACCAAAAAAATTCCAGTAACTCCTGAATCAATTTTATTGAATTCCTGGTCTAATTAAATTATGTCAATTTACAAAACAGAATGTACCTCTTTCCTTTCGATGGCTGCCAAAATTTTAATAGCATGAAATTGGAAATCAAACTCCATCATTAAAACAATGGTTTCGAAAGGTCTGGGATATAATGGCAATGATTGCTATGCAAATAGTGCAGTCGGAGGTTCTAACTAAAACAAATAACTTCCTAGAAAAATGGTACCCTGTTCAATCTAATCAAAAAGAACATTGTAAATTGCCTCAAAATATATGGAGTTTGTCTTTTATTGAATCTTAACAATTTAGACAATAGCCTAATGTTTGAAGAACATGTAAGCTTTGTTAAGTTAATTGTAGTCTCTTGCTCTTTTGCTCCTTTGATTGCCCGGAAAGGAAAATGGGAAGGGCAGCTACAAGTGTTGCCTTGATTTCTTTTTGAAAAAAAGAGAATTGTTATTGTTGGGGTATATTAGTTAATCTGTATCATAACTAATAATATGTTGATTGCATAAGGATATAAAGTAATACAAATTTTAAGTGAAAAAAAATTGAAACATTCAGGAGGAAGTTTGGAACAACCCTAGGGAAACCAGGGCACCCTGTCGTTGCAGCTGTGAAATCTGGTAATCACTTTCAACACCAGGGCATTCTTTGAGCAGGAACACACAGGAATGCAGTTCCAGCTGGCTTGGTGTCAGGGAGTGTGGCCTAGTATGCAAATGGGTTCCTGCTGGGCTTTTTCTACAAAAAAAGCCCTGCTCAGCACTGGGTATTTGAGGGCAATATCTCTGCAGCAAAATGGCATATCCCCATCTTTGCATTTCCAGCATTCATTTTAAAAATACTCTCCAGCCCTTTTCTTTGCAGAGAAATAAGGGGAAATGTGCAAACAATGTTTGCTGTGATTGTCTGGGAAGGAATATGGGAAGGGCAGCTACAAGATGGGCTAGAATTGAGTTACTTAACTCCTTCCTGACCAAGTTCATTATCATCTATCCTATCACCCTTTCTCCCTGGGCCATAAGAACATAAGCGAATGTAAGAGAAGCCATGTTGGATCAGGTCAGTGGCCCAACACTCTGTGTCATACCAGTGGCCAAAACCCAGGTGCAATTAGGAGGTCCATCAGCAGAGCCAGAACTCCTAAAGCCCTCCCACTGTTGACCCCCAAGCACCAAGAATATAGAGCATCACTGCCCCAGACATCTGTACATTGTGGCTAATAGACACTTATGGACCTCTGTTCCACAAGTTTATCCAATCTCCTCCTGAAGCTCTTTATGCTTGTAGCCAGCACCACTTCCTGTGGCAGTGAATTCCATGTGTTAAATATTCTTTGGGAGAAGAAGTACTTCCTTTTATTTGTTCTAAGCCTACTGCTCATGGATTTCATTGTGTGCCCATGAGTTCTTACATTGTGAAAAAGGGAGAAAAGTACTTATTTCTCTACCTTCTGTATCCCATGCATAATTTTGTAAGCCTCTATCATGTCACCCCTCAATTGTCATTTTTCCAAGCTAAAAACCCCTAACCTCTTTAACCTTTCTTCATAGAGAAGGTGTTCCATATCCTTAATCATTTTAGTTGCCATTTTCTGCACCTTTTCCAATTTGGTAATATTTTGAGGTGCAGTGACCAGAACTGTGCACAGTATTCCAGATGAGGCCGTGCCATAGATTTATATAGGGGCATTATGATACTGGCTGATTTGTTTTCAATTGCCTTCCTAATAATCCCCAGCATGGCATTTGCCTTTTTTTATTGCAGTTGCACACTGTTTCGACATTTTCAGTGGGTTATCTAACACAACTCCAAGATCTCTCTCCTGGTCAGTTACTGCCCGTTCGGACCCCATCAACATATATTTATAGTAGGGTTGCCAAGTCCAATTTACGAAATATCTTGGGACTTTGGGGGTGGAGATGGGGGACTTTGGGGGTGGAGCCAGGAGACAGTAGGGGTGGAGCCGAGATTAAGGCTGTGACAAGCATAATTGAACTCCAAGGGAATTCTGGCCATCACATTTAAAGGGACGGCACACCTTTTCAATGCCTTCCTTCCATAGGAAATAATGAAGGATAGGGGCACCTTCTTTTGGGGCTCATAGAATTGGACCCCCTGGTCCAATATTTTTGAAACTTGGGGGATATTTTGGGGAGAGGCACTAGATGCTGAACTGAAAATTTGGTGCCTCTACCTCAAAAAACAGGGGGGCCCCCAGAGCCCCAGATACCCGCGGATCAATTCTCCATGATTTTCTATGGGGATAAATCTCCATAGGGAATAACAGAGTCCCCAGCAGACATTCCGCTCCCCTCCCCCCGCTTTCTGACGACCCTGAAGCAGGGGGAGGGCCTCCAAACCGGGGGATCCCCTGCCCCCACCTGGGGATTGGCAACCCTAATTTATAGGTTGTTGGGTTTTTTTGCTCCAGTGTGTATTACTTGTACTTGCTCCTGTTGAACCTCATTAGCCACATTGATGGCTACTTGCCCAGCCATAACAGATCCCTTTGGAGCCCCTTACAGTCCTCTGTCACCACCCTCTACAACTTAGTGTAATTTGCAAACTTAGCCACTTCACTGCTTACTCCTAACTCCAAATCATTAATGAACAAGTTAAAAAGCACCAACCTAGTACCAGACCCTTCAGTGCCCCACTGGTTACCACCTTCCACTGTGAAAACTGCTAATTTATACTCATTTTCTGTTTCTGTTAATTAACTGTTTTTTTTAATCCACAAGAGGACTTATCCCATGATTGCTGATTGTAGTGATTGCATATTCGTGTTCGGAGATCCACAAGTTCTCATTTGAGTTCTCTCAGAACTCTTGGATGTATGCCATCTGGGCCTGGTGATTTGTCAGTTTTTAATTTGTCCATTAGTCACAGGACCTCCTTTCTTGTCACCTCAATCCAACTCAGGTCTTTTGACACAGATCTTTTGACACTTCTCCTAAAATTGGCGGTTCCCTGGAGTGGGAAAGCACCTCCCATCTTCCACAGTGAAAACAGACAAAACAGTGACTTCTCTGCCATTTCCCATCATCCTTTAATAATCTTTTCACCTCTTGGTCATCCAAGGACTCCATTGCCTTCCTGGCTGGTGTTCTGCTTCTAATATATTTATTGTTAGTCTTTATGTTTTTTTGCAATATGCTCCTCATAATCCCTTTTTGCCTGTATGATCACTGACTTGCATTTTATTTGCCAAAGCCTGTGTCCCCTTTTATTTACCTCACTCAGACTAGCTTTCCACCACCTAAAGAAATGGTTACCTTTTGCTGCTTCTGTGAACTTTGTTAACCAGGTATACCTTTTAAAATACCTATTTGTACCTTTCCCAACCTGTGGCATAAATTTTATCTGAGCTTCCAGTATTGTAGTTTTAAATAGTCTCCAAGCTTCCTGAAGGGATTTGACCCTCCTTACCTTTCCTTTGTTTCTTCTTCACAAGCCCCCTCATTTGAGATAAGTTACCTCCTTCTAAAGTTAAATGTGGTTATGTTACTCTTTTGGGGGCAATTCTTTGTTTACATAAATGCTAAACTTAATAGCATTATGGTCACCAGGGTTCCCTCTGAGTTAGCATGAGCTAGCTCACAGATTTTTAGCCTCCAGCTCACACAATTTTTACTTAGCTCAGGAAGGATGACTCCAGAGCACAATAATTTATGCAGTAGCTCACAACTTTAATGCCAGTAGGTCACAAAGTAGAATTTTTGCTCACAAGACTCTGCAGCTTAGAGGGAACATTGATGGTCACTGTTCTCAACTGGTGCTGTTGTGTTCACATCTCTCACCCCTGGTAGGTTCTGTGATTATCTGCTCCTTGGCACAGTCATTAAGAGTATCTAGGAACCCAACCTCTTTCTCTTGTGTGCGTAATTAAAGTTACCTATTATGACAGTTATTTTATCTAGCTGCTTTCCTTATTTCTTTTGCTTCTTAAAAATCATCCTCTAATGTTTGATCTGGTGGTGATAACAGACTCCCAAAGTTAAGCTTCCTTTAGGGCCCACTATTTCCACCCATAGTGTTTCTATAAGTGAATCTATTTCTCTTAGATTCTCAATTTTACTGGACTGTATACCCTCTCTGACATACAGAGCCACTCCACCTCTGACCCTACCCTCCCTATCCTTCCAATATAATTTATATCTAGGAATCACTATCCCACTGGTTATCCTCATCCCATCAAATCTGTGAATGTCTGTCTGTATTCTCCTCTAGCTCTATAAAACAAGAGTCCATTTGACAGAAAACTAGAGTGAGATTTATACTAATTTAAGGTTGCTTCTTTTATTTGCATTGGGAAATTTATCTGAAGAGTATGTAGGACCATGGGAGGAGTAGAAAGATTAACCTCCAGTTTCACTCAGCCCATTACCAGATTTTAACCATAAATTATGAATCTCCTTTTTAGGGTTTGTAGAATCTTTCGGGCTCAAGTGCCGTGTTCTACTGGAGAAAGTTTTTCTTCCAAACGTTTTGTTCTCAGCTGCGGAGAACATCCTCAGTGGCGTTGCAGCCGGAGCAGGCGCTCTGACCTTCTTGGCTGCTGTGCATTGAGTGAGGCCAGGGCTGCTGGAGAGCTGCTATTTCTAGGCTGGAGGGGGTGTGGTGAAAGGGCAGTTGGTTTGTGGATGTGCCCATTGTTTGGTGGGGCTTCCTGGAAGGGTAGTGATAAGGAAACTGGCTGTTGAATGTGACTTTTTATAACTTTCTTGTGTAAAGGAATGCATACCTCTGAGCATGTGCAGAATGCCTTTTGCTCACCAAATAGGAGTAAGAGTTATGCTCCCCCCGACTAATAGATTGAAAGACTTACCATATATGTAAGAAGATGTTCAAGGCAAGATGGATTCAGAAAAAAATAAGAGCCATTAGAGATCATATTGCAAATTTACTATGGCTACTGGAGAATACCAGAGAATTTTAGAAGACAATCACTGTGTTTTAGAGATTACAGCGAAGCTTTTAACTGTAAGGATCACAAAAAGTTATGGTTTGTTTTAAAAGAAACTGGTCTGCCACCACAACATCTGATTGTTTTGATGAGCAACCTGTACTCTGGACAAGAGGCTACTGTTAGGACAGAGTATGAAGAAATTGAGTGTTTCTAACTGGCAAAGGGGTCAGACGAGCATGTATTTCTCCCTGTCTCTTCAATCTATGTGCTGAGCATATGATAAAGAAAGATGGATTAGATTTGGGTCATCAAGTTGGTGAGGCTTGTTTACTATCCCTGGTGTTGTTCCCATTCCTGAATAATCTGTTGTAGGCGGGTGCGCTGCCAGGCCTGTTGGGTGTCAGCTTGCTCACCTTCCCACCAAGCCTGCTGGTTTCAGGTGTGGTTCAGGGCTCTGACCACCCCTGCCATCTCTGCCTCAACCTTGCTTCATTCCTGTTCCAAAACGTACAACCGGCGGTCCCATTCCTGCAGGTAGCTAATGCAGGCTGCTGCATTAAGCATAGAGAGCTGTGCAGCTGACAGTGGGTTTGTCTCACCAAACTGCAATGGTGCTCGTCAGGGCACTTTGCTGGCGCTGGGAGCTTCCTCCTGCTCCGCTGCTGTGCCCTGGGGGGCTGGTACAAGCTGTTGGTTGAGGTGGGGAGGAGCTGGAAGCGCCTACCCCAGGTCTGTTTGAATCCGCTCCTATACTGCTACCGATCACAGAAAGATTTACCTCTACATCCGGATGGGTTTCCTTGTGTGCAGGTGCTGCAGCCGCCATCTCGGCTTCATTTTCAGCTGGAAAAAATGCTAGGGGCTTCCGAAACCCATTTCTCCATGGTGGGGCACCTCCCGCAGTGCAGGTTGCACCCCCTGGTGCTTGGGGGTGTTCCCCCATCAGGGTCTGCCATTCGTTCCTCCAAACTTAAGTTGATAAAGGTTGTTTTGGATGAAAATCAGAGTCGAAAGCAGAGCTCTGCTAAGACGCACCCTCTTCCCAGAATGTTAGGGTTCAAGCACAATTTACTCAGAGGTGCAGAGACCTTTATGAAATCATCCCAATATGTAAGGCCTGCCCCCCCCCCCACTCTCCCCAAGCTGTGATCGCAATGGACAATCTTGTACATGTGTACAAATGATCCCAGTTCCTACAGCACTACTGTTTTTAAAAAGCATCCTAGGCAACTGAGGCTACACGAGAGGTGTTATATAAACCCTACAGTGTTGCTCATTATTCCCTTAAACCCTGTCACCATGGCATTTTTTCATACTAAGAATGCAAAAACAGTGTGCCAGCAGCATGTGTGAGATCACAAGCATATGATCTTTCCGCAGAACAGCCATGTGCCCACCCAGGATGCACTCAGTGCTTTGTATGTCAGGTGGCTGGCAGAGAATTACCTACTACTCCATGTTTTTCTTTCTTGTTCCCTTCAGTCCTCTGCTCCCCTATTGTCAAGGCCTGGCAAGAAGTTCCCCACCTCTAGCTCCAATCACCCACCCTCAAGAAATTGAGTGGGAGAAAAAATGGGCTTCATAGAGCCTCTCTAAGATTTCCCCCAGTCTCTATGGTCTTTACCACAGAGATTAGGAAAAATTCCTACAGCATCACCCAGAAGTGACATCACTTCCTTCCCAAATTCCACCCTCCCCTAATCTCCAAGAATTTACCTAGGGAGGAGTATTCAAGACCCTTAGAGTTTCATAGAGGGACTTATGAAGGGAGAGCAATAAACACATTCTTAGGGGCCATGCTGGAGATCACTGTACTAACCCATGCAGCATACAGGCTCCAGTATGTTTTTATATTCATGCTTTTTGTTGTTTTAAATATGCTGTTAAGTCTTGAGCTGTCTCTGACATGGTGGATCTATCTATCTATCTATCTATCTATCTATCTATCTATCTATCTATCTATCTATCTATCTATCTATCTATCTATCTATCTATCAATCAAGATTCTGGTGTAGAACCAACATTTTTAGGGACTGCTGGCTGTCCCTGACCAAAAGGGTCAGACTATGGCCCTTTCTGCAAGTACAGTTTATGGCATTTTAACGCAGAAAATCCAAGGAGTTAATCCTTTAAGCCTGACTTCAGATTTGTGTTCCTACCATACACATCATTCTTTTCTCTGGTGTAATTATTATGTATTTTGTGCATGTGTTCTGAAGCTACAACCAAAACCTGCAGTTGGGAATGTCACTTGTGATGTGTTGGGGATGGCGTCCAAAGTTTTTTTTTAAAAAAAAAAATTATGCCCTACTGCAGCTGTGCAGTAGCGTCCAGTGAGAGCTTCCCATTCAAATCCTCCTTGTTCAGTTCCATGAATGAAACTGACTAGAGCAGCTGTGAAACTTCCTTTTCTTACTGCCAAGCTCTAGTGCACGGGTGGCCATATTGTGGCTCTCAAACCCGCCCCCCCCCACCACCCCGTTGGCTGACTTGGAGAAGACGTTTCTCCCTATAAATCATTTCTCCAAGCCCAGCCAACTGCCCACTTGAAGAATGCATTTAAAGATAAAGCTGCTTTCCACCTCTCCCTCTCTCCCCCATCTATTTTCCTTCCTTCCTTCCTCTCAAACTGTCAGACTTGGAACTTCAAAGTAAAACGGACCATCGTTTGTAGCAGATTAATCCATTTATTTGAGAACTAGTTGTCTAGGACAGGGACGAGTTGAGATTGATACATTTCAAAGCAAAGCAAAGCATGCCATTTTAACCTCTAACATCAAAAGCTAAACAATAAAACCATTCGCACACTTTCAGGAGGCAATAGCCGGTTCTCAGGCCTCCTTATCTCTTTCTCAAGGAAGGAACCCTGCTGGTTACCTTGAGGCTCACTATCTTCAAAGCTCTGTTACGTTTGTTAGTGCTATGCAAAGAATTCCCATGAGAGTTAGTAACTGTTGCAAAAGTGTTTGAAATGCAAACCTTCATTCCCAGGGTTAGTAGAACCATTCAAAATGGAGTTAGTTAGGGCAAGGGGACATGAACAGTTTAAGGCACATTTAAACAAGTAAGTTCCAATGTCTGACACAAACATCTGATGTTCGTGTCTTCTAGCTTGCAAATGTCTGATGTTTATGTCTGCTTTGTTGTCAGTCAATGTGAAAAATGTGATTGAGTTGACCTGATGCTAGTCTTTCCCTCCCCCCCCTTACAGAGCTTGTAAATTTCATTCCATGCAGCCTCATCCCCCTCCCTTTGTTTGCATTCAGTGTTGAGTTTGCACACTGATGAAGGGGTGCTGATAGTGGCTGAGTGGTTGCCCTGGTGCACCTGGCCTGGAGCAGCAGGTAGGCGAGAGAAGGGAAGGGTGACCTGAGGAAGAGGAGCCAACATAAGGAAACTGCTGCCAACTTGGCTGACCACATGCACAACAGAGGGGGCACACCAAGGCTGTAGTCTCCAACAGGACTAGGGTTGCCAAGTCCAATTAAAGAAAAATCTGGGGACTTTGGGGGTGGAGCCAGGAGACTTTGGGGGTGGAGCCAAGAACAAGGATGTGACAAGCATAATTGAACTCCAAGGGAGTTCTTGCCATCACATTTAAAGAGATAGCACACCTTTTAAAATGCCTTTCTTCCATAGGAAATAATTAAGGATAGGGGCACCATATTTTGGGGCTCATAGAATTGGACCCTCTGGTCCAATCGTTTTGAAACTTGGGGGGTATTTTGGGGAGAGGCACTAGATGCTATACTAAAAATTTGGTGCCTCTACCTAAAAAAATAGCCCCCTCAGAGCCCCCAATACCCACGGATCAATTTCTTTATTCCCTATGGGAATCATTCTCCATAGGGAATAATAGAGTGCCCAGTAGACATTTCCCTCCTCCCCACACGCTTTCTAAAGGGGGGAGGGCCTCCAAACTAGGGAATCCCCTGCCCCCTCCCTCTCACACACACACACTTACCAGATCTTCCTCCGGACAACTCTACTTCCTGTGAAAACGAAAGCAAAAGAAAGGGAGGGGCCGTTCTCAGAAGCCCTTTCTGCTTCCTGCTTCCTGCCCAGCCTTAAAGGGGCAGACATTTTGCAAACGGCTCAGGAGCTTTACAACATGAAGCCTAAAGGTATGTTCTCCCGCCCCTCCACCCCCCACCCCCGCTTCCAGAGTTTTGAAGAGTGGGAGATGAGGCTGCGAACCCAGAAGTCTCCCGCCAGAGCGGGAGGTTTGGGAAGCCTAAACGGGGCAGTAGGGGCAGCATCCCCTCTCAAATTAGGATGTGCCCCTACTCCACAGCCTGCTGGTCCCCCTCCCTCCTGGTGTCCGAGGGAGCCTGTGGTGACCGGTGGTGACCACATGGCTCCTCCTCCACACCGGCTCTCTCTGTGCCTTTCATCTCTTCCCTCTGTCTGATAGCAGAGCAGAGGGGTTTTAAACTCCCTCTCTGGAGTTGTGCTGTAGCAGTGGCACAATCTCTCGATTGGATACAATGGGGACATCCTGCCATAGTGATTCAACTCCAGAGAAGGGGTTTAAAGTTTAAACCTCCTCTCTGCTCAGCTGTCAGGTTTGGGGGGGAGAGAAGGGGGAGCTGTGGTCTTCATTGCCTGCGGCCAAGTCTTCTTTCTTCTAGCAAGCAGAGAAATGACTTGCTCAGCCAGGAAGCCATCAAGAAGAAGACGAAGATGATATTGGATTTATATCCCGCCCTCCACTCCGAAGAGTCTCAGAGCGGCTCACAATCTCCTTTCCCTTCCTCCCCCACAACAGACACCCTGTGAGGTAGATGAAGATATTGGATTTATATCCCGCCCTCCACTCCAAAGAGTCTCAGAGCAGCTCACAATCTCCTTTCCCTTCCTTCCCCACAACAGACACCCTGTGAGGTAGATGAAGATATTGGATTTATATCCCGCCCTCCACTCTGAAGAGTCTCAGAGCAGCTCACAATCTCCTTTACTTTCCTCCCCCACAACAGACACCCTGTGAGGTGGGTGGGGCTGGAGAGGGCTCTCACAGCAGCTGCCCTTTCAAGGACAACCTCTGCCAGAGCTATGGCTGACCCAAGGCCATTCCAGCAGGTGCAAGTGGAGGAGTGGGGAATCAAACCCGGTTCTCCCAGATAAGTGTCCGCACACTTAACCACTACACCAAACTGGCTCTCCCAGAAGACCCAGCAAGGGGAGAGGGTCGTGGCTGCCAGTTGCATGGCCTCCTCATTGCTGGCTGCCCAGTCTTCTTCCTTCTAGCAAGCAGAGAAATGACTGGCTCAGGCGGCAATGAAGCGGGGCTGCCTCTCTTTCCCCTCCAGAGAGCCTGGGATGTCAGAGAAGGGGCCAACCACTGTATGTGTATTTTATTAATACTTCAATTTTTGTGATGTCACACCCTCCAGTGGCTCCACTGCCCCTCCCAATTCCTGCCTACAGGCCAAGGACCCACTTCAACTTCCCCTTTCTCTCCTCACTCCTCCACTCTTTGGTTTACCACCGCTGGGCTTCTCCAAACATGGACATGAGCTTGGCAGTTGGCTGGCTGGTCTGTAGGTTTGTGCTTTGATGGTGGTGACCTTGATGTGGGCAGGGAGTGGTCTCCAAGGGGAAGGAAAAGGGGGGGGATCCAAATGAATGTCTGCTTTTGAATTTTACCTTTGGCTTTTAAGTGAAGCAAGAGGAAAGACCACCACAAAACAACTCTGAGAAACCCTGGGAAAAATGGAAAGCAAAGCAATCACTGAAGGGCAGTAGAAAACAAAAAAAGAAAACCTGATGGACATGCACAGAGACGGGGGGGGGGATGACAAAAAAACCCCACCCAATGGTGATGCATGGTGAAAGTGAGGAAAAAGACCAGTACATAGGGGAGGGACAGTGGCTCAGTGGTAGAGCATCTGCTTGGGAAGCAGAAGGTCCCAGGGTCAATCCCTGGCATCTCCAACTAAAAAGGGTCCAGGCAAATAGGTGTGAAAAACCTCAGCTTGAGACCCTGGAGAGCCGCTGCCAGTCTGAGAAGACAATACTGACTTTGATGGACCAAGGGTCTGATTCAGTATAAGGCAGCTTCATATGTAGGAGGGACGGTGGCTCAGTGGTAGAGCATCTGCTTGGGAAGCAGAAGGTCCCAGGTTCAATCCCCAGCATCTCCAAAAAAGGGTCCAGGCAAATAGGTGTGAAAAACCTCAGCTTGAGACCCTGGAGAGCCACTGCCAGTCTGAGAAGACAATACTGACTTTAATGGACCAAGGGTCTGATTCAGTATAAGGCAGCTTCATATGTAGGAGGGACGGTGGCTCAGTGGTAGAGCATCTGCTTGGGAAGCAGAAGGTCCCAGGTTCAATCCCTGGCATCTCCAAAAAAGGGTCCAGGCAAAGAGGTGTGAAAAACCTCAGCTTGAGACCCTGGAGAGCCGCTGCCAGTCTGAGTAGACAATGCTGACTTTGATGGACCGACAGTCTGATTCAGTATAAGGCAGCTTCATATGTCCATATAATAGGCCTATATTTCATTTTGCCAAAACTATCCAGCTGTTTTTAAAACAAACTTAGCTGTCTTTATGGCTGCCTGGCATTGTGTAATCATGTTCAAGAATCTCTCCTATCAAGGACTCACAAGGACCACTTCAGTAGAAGTTTTGAAACTTTTTATTGTTCCCTCTTTTGGGGGACTAAAAACATATAGCTTGTGGCAGTGTAAACTTTTAAACAGGAGCACTAGGAACACTTTGAAAAAGAACACAGTCGGACAACACAACACACAGTCTATTGGTTGCAACCTGGAAAATTCCACCCTAATATACTTTCAAATCTGCTGCTGAATCAGGAGACAAGACTGCCAGTTTCCCTTGTCACTTCTGGCACTTTCCTTTCATGTGCCCCCTCCAACCTGTTCTGCATATCCTTCTCTAGGAGTAGGAAGGACTGAGTGGGAAATAACTGTCGGCATAAGCTGCAACTGCCTCATCTCCTTATTCAGCACATTTAAAAGGCACCAAGGATCTGGAAACCTGCTTTACAGACAAACATACAACTGTCGTTATTCACCTGAGATTTCTTACAAGTAGCAGACCAGCTGCTGATGTTGGTGAAAAGGAACACACCAAATAGTGTCACCAAGAGGGATTCGGGGAAACAGAATTAGAATGTTCCTCAGAAAACACACTGTTTGAATTCTCCAAGTGGGAGTGGAAGAAAACAGCAGCTTCTCCAGCTTGGCAAATTCAGGATGCAAAGGAAAGGTGGAAAGCACCCTGAAGAAAGAAGGTCTGTTTTCTCCAAAATCCCCACAAGGGATATAAACATTTAACATGAGACAGAAAGCTTTTAAACACTTGAACAGAACTCAGCACTCGGCAGCCACTGGATCGAATGTGACCTATTGACAGCTTGAACCCTGACCTCGCTGTTGCCTATCTCCTCTGTCCCTCCATGTTTCCTGAAACAATGTGGAAGGAGGGAAGGGAATGGAAAAATAGAAGCCTGGAAGTAAGAGAGGAAAGCAATCTCCCTTCTGTTTGTTCTTCCTCCTCCTACTTTTTTCAGGCAGCAGTATGGGTCCAGAAATCAGCTTTTATACAGATTTTTCAAATTAAATAACTCTTCAAACACACAAACACGTTGGTTGTCCTGGCAACTGCATAGGAATGTTGAAGTGACCCTCAAAGGCTCTTGCTGAAGCTTTTATGATGTTCTGGTATTCATATCTGAAGCTTTGGGAAAGCAAATAATTCTACCCTCATTTTGCTCATGAAAGAGATAAATTTGTGCTGTTGGAAGTCTGGACGGAATCAGAATGCAGAATGTCCCATAAGCTTACAGGTGAGTGCCATCCATAGCTGTTCTTTCCCATGCCAAAGTCAACATGGTTCGTGGATGGATAGTTCCATGGTTCGTGGATGCCAAATAGACTTGAGAACAGTTTGATGGATGTCTGAGGATTAGAATAGCCTGACACATCTTCAAAATGACAGAGCCCTACTATATTCTAGCACTACAAACCGAGTGCATGTTGGAATTTTTCAGAAGACTCGGACAAATTTTCTGTCAGGGTGGCAGTGACCCCAGTGTGTCAGGAAAACATAGGAGGAAGTGAGCCAGACCAGCAAGACAGACAGTATGGAACCCAACAGAGAACTTTCAGTTCTTCAAACCTGTTAAGACAGTGGAAACTGTAATCAAAGTTTACTTTACAAAATAACCCTCAGAATTACTGCACCATATTCTAATAATGGCAAAGTAATAATTGTTCTAATAACTGCAAAGCAGCCAGCACAAACAACTGGAAGCCACCTCCTTCAGGAAAAGGAAACCCACTTTTTTGGAACCACTTTAGCTCCTATAATTTGCCAGTTCTCTCATCATCCATTATAGATTTCTTCTTCAGATTATCTCAGTCTTCTAACTGCTTTATAGATGATACCCTCAATCTAGGCTCATCTTCATCGCAATGGGGTTTGACCTACTAACAGCCCTAGTATCTGCCACTTCTTTGGATATAGAAGGTTCAGTGGCTTCTTGTTGCCCTGAGTGTCTCTGTTAACATTCTGTTATCAATGAAAATGATGAGAGCAACACAGGATACAGGATGTACACTAATTATGCTCTACTGATTGTTACACTCCAAAAATCCCTGAAACTAAAAAACTACGCAGGTCTGATTCACGTTGGCCTCCCTTGCTGCAGTACTCCACTTCTATGTGGCCCAGACTGAGAAGATCCCTAATAGCCCAGCGGCTCTAGCTTCTGAGACGATTGCATTTTAACTGATAGCTACCTGTTTTAATTTCTGTGGTTTTTAACTGTTTTAATTATTGCATTATTGTGATTAAATTATTGTATACTGTTGCTGTGATCCACCCTTAGCCCCCTTGAGGGGAGGGTGGAATAAAACTGAAACAAATCTGCTAGGCACTAAATTTGTGGTTCCCATTCACTGTATTTGCCAGTCCTTATTGTAGAATGTGGACATTTTAGTGCAAAAATCTGCAACCCTGGTTTTGAAGGGGAAACGTCTAATTCCTACAAGTACTTTGAGGAGAATATCAGTCACCTCTGTAAAATTCTTGAAAGATAATGCACAGGCCTGGGCTGATAGCCATAGGATTTAGGTTCTGGAAAACTGCCCTCTATAGAGTCCCTGTTTCCACCTACTATGTTGCTTTTTAAGCCTTCTCTAGAAGGCACATTCAAAGGAGATAATTCCTCCACAGGACTTCCACAGCCACAAGAGTCATTTTCAGATAGTTTCTCATCCTCAAGAAGGAGGTCACAGAAGTCCTGATTACTTTGTACTCCAAGGAGTGATATTTGTGGGTCTCCCGGGATTCTGAAGCTGGCTTCATGAAAACTTTCTGAAGGCATGAATAGCTTTCCAGTTGGAAGGTTAGAGTCAGACAATTGAAATAAGTCTGTAACCTCATCCAAATCTCGTCCTTCCCTTTGAGCAACTGGGTAACTGTCTGGATATACAGAGGATCCCTCTGAAGAGAATCCCGCAGACAGCGAAGTTGTCTCACCTTCTTGGAACCCAGAAGTCACCTCCCCAAAGAACCTGGGCATCATTAGATCTGGCATGGAGCCTTCATCCAGCTGAGAACTGTCTGATTCAGAACATGAATCAGGCTCTTTCTTACTCAGGTCAACTATCTGGTTGTGAGTGTTATTCTTCTTGAATCGATGCATTTCGGTGTATGGTCTGGAACCACCAGTATCCTCCTCCTCTTCATCCTCATATTCTTCTAACACAGAAGGAACTAACTGTGAATGTATCTGAGATGTAAGTCTGCTCCAGTTTTCTGCTACAGCAGAGTGTCCAGAGTATGTCAAGTCGCTGATTAATTCCTTTCCAGTGAATTCCAGGAACTTCTTCGGACATTTAAAGCTGGAAAAATCCTAATTGGGGAGAAAAAAAAATTGCAGCTGGTCATTTAGAGGCAAACAATTTTGCTTTTTACTTTTTAATCCCTTTTAAAAAAAGAAATAGTTTAAAATGATATGGAAATTACAGAGTTGCACATGAACAGCAAAACAGATATGAGCAAGCATTCAAAATTCAGGCACCTTTCCTGTTCTTACATTTCTATTACAAATGAGGAATTTCTTCTTCAGAATCCACATTTCAATCCGAAACAGATGGGCTTAAGACAGTTGTTAGAGATGAAAACTCCTAAGTTATCGATTATGAAATACCCAATATCCTTGGCATGACGATCAGCCTCTAAATCAGGGGTGTCAAACATGCGGTCTGGGGGCCAAATCAGGCCCTTGGAGGGCTCCTATCGGGCCCTCAAGCAACTAGCTGTCATCTGCTTCCTTCTCCCTCTCTCTTGCTTCCTTTTGTATCACAGCTTGCTTTGCAAGGCTTGCTCTGCAAGGCTTGCTCAATTGCACAGGAGCTACAGAGCAAAACCTCTATTTTGTTCATTAGCTGAGGCTCCTCCCTTGGGGAGGAAGGGGGGGGGAGGCAGAGCTTGTTCTTCCAGGCTCTCTCAATCACGCAGCAGAGCTACTGAGCCAAGCCTCTCTTCCTTCTATTGGCTGAGGCTCTCCTCTCTCCCCACCCCCCCTGGCCGGTCTCCTGGGGAAGGAAGGAAAGAGCCACGGCTTCCTTTGCCCAGTTCTCTGGATCCCATGGGAGAAATACAAAGAAAGCACCTTTAAGACCAACAAGTGCTGTTTTAAGTTTTTAAAAAAATATATATATTTGTGTTTGTGTCCTTTATGAAGTTTCTATTTCTGCTACTTAATCTTAAACAGGTACACACGTGGCCTGGCCCAACATGGCCCAGCCCAACCCAACATTGCCCGGCCCAACAAGGTCTCATTTACGTCAGATCTGGCCCTCATAACAAATGAGTTTGACACCCCTGCTCTAAATGCCATCTATTAAAACAATGAACTATGAAAAGGGGTCAACGCATGGTTGGGGGGGGTAGTGTGTATATGCCTTGCATGTAGACCTTTCTGAATTAATTCTCTCGCAACTCCAGTTAAAAGATCTTGTGTAGACCCTCTGACTGAGATCTTGGCACACTAATCTGGGTTACAGTGGTCTACTTGGGCCAATGGTTTGACTTTCATAAGGCAACTTCGTGTATTCATGTATTGCTTGCTAGCTCACACATAATGTCAAATAGCGAATACCAAGAAATCAAGCAACACAGACTCTGAAACGCTGGTGTCAAATGTTTGAACAGTCAGGTAACATATTTCTAACAACGGAACAATCTGTCTTTGTGGATTCATCTGAATGTACTATATTTAACTGAACATCGGTTATGTTCCACTGAAATGCATTTTGTGGTTATTTCTCTTCACAGACGGAATTCTTTAATTACAAGGAAAATTGCCTGGTCTTTGCAATTTCAAGAGAGAGAAAGAAACCACTTGTTTCTTCCTGCTCACATAAACCAGGGTGATACCAAACGGGCACCAGCACCATTCCTGCTCAGCATTAAGCACAGGCATGCTGTTATGAATAGGTCTTAAAATCATAGTCTGGAATACCATCATTTTTTCCTCCTGTGCCTCTTTCTTATTTTCGTAATGTCTAGCTCAATGAAGAGTTCTGGAGAACTCAAACGCCTGCACACCATTTTGTGGCATTTTGGTTGTTCCTGATAGAAGTTACTATGCGGATTGTGTCTTCCTTTTTTGGGGCTTTTAATTTTGCAAAAAGAAAAAAAAAACCCAAACTTTTCTGACTTTCTACTATTACAGAAAAAACACTTTGCTAAAAAAAAGTTTTGTTGAGGAACTTTCATCATACTGTTTATGGTTCAGGCCATTTCTCACACTTCCAGGCCTCACTTTTGGCACATGACCTAGAATATGCTGAACACTTTCCTGCAGCTCTACAGTGCAGGGGAGAACTGGGAGTGGTGAGCAGGCTGCCCTTTAAGATGCTGGCTGCCATTAGCTGCCTGCTCACTGAGGAACACCAGGAGTCCTTATTTCACTGCCACAGGAGGTGGTGGCGGCCACAAGCATAGCCAGCTTCAAGAGGGGTTTAGATAAAAATATGGAGCAGAGGTCCATCAGTGGCTATTAGCCACAGTGTGTGTGTATGTATAAAAAATTTTTGCCACTGTGTGACACAGAGTGTTGGACTGGATGGGCCATTGCCTGATCCAACAGGGCTTCTCTTATGTTCTTATGTGACACAGAGTGTTGGACTGGATGGGCCATTGGCCTGATCCAACAGGGCTTCTCTTATGTTCTTATGTGACACAGAGTGTTGGACTGGATGGGCCATTGCCTGATCCAACAGGGCTTCTCTTATGTTCTTCTGTGACACAGAGTGTTGGACTGGATGGGCCATTGCCTGATCCAACAGGGCTTCTCTTATGCTCTTCTGTGACACAGAGTGTTGGACTGGATGGGCCATTGGCCTGATCCAACAGGGCTTCTCTTATGTTCTTCTGTGACACAGAGTGTTGGACTGGATGGGCCATTGGCCTGATCCAACAGGGCTTCTCTTATGTTCTTATGTGACACAGAGTGTTGGACTGGATGGGCCATTGGCCTGATCCAACAGGGCTTCTCTTATGTTCTTATGTGACACAGAGTATTGGACTGGATGGGCCACTGGCCTGATCCAACAGGGCTTCTCTTATGTTCTTATGTGACACAGAGTGTTGGACTGGATGGGCCATTGCCTGATCCAACAGGGCTTCTCTTATGTTCTTATGTGACACAGAGTGTTGGACTGGATGGGCCACTGGCCTGATCCAACAGGGCTTCTCTTATGTTCTTATGTGACACAGAGTGTTGGACTGGATGGGCCATTGCCTGATCCAACAGGGCTTCTCTTATGTTCTTATGTGACACAGTGTTGGACTGGATGGGCCATTGCCTGATCCAACAGGGCTTCTCTTATGTTCTTATGTGACACAGAGTGTTGGACTGGATGGGCCACTGGCCTGATCCAACAGGGCTTCTCTTATGTTCTTATGTGACACAGAGTGTTGGACTGGATGGGCCATTGCCTGATCCAACAGGGCTTCTCTTATGTTCTTATGTGACACAGAGTGTTGGACTGGATGGGCCATTGGCCTGATCCAACAGGGCTTCTCTTATGTGACACAGAGTGTTGGATGGATGGGCCATTGCCTGATCCAACAGGGCTTCTCTTATGTTCTTCTGTGACACAGTGTTGGACTGGATGGGCCATTGGCCTGATCCAACAGGGCTTCTCTTATGTTCTTATGTGACACAGAGTGTTGGACTGGATGGGCCATTGCCTGATCCAACAGGGCTTCTCTTATGTTCTTATGTGACACAGAGTGTTGGACTGGATGGGCCACTGGCCTGATCCAACAGGGCTTCTCTTATGTTCTTCTGTGACACAGAGTGTTGGACTGGATGGGCCATTGCCTGATCCAACAGGGCTTCTCTTATGTTCTTCTGTGACACAGAGTGTTGGACTGGATGGGCCATTGGCCTGATCCAACAGGGCTTCTCTTATGTTCTTATGTGACACAGAGTGTTGGACTGGATGGGCCATTGCCTGATCCAACAGGGCTTCTCTTATGTTCTTATGTGACACAGAGTGTTGGACTGGATGGGCCACTGGCCTGATCCAACATGGCTTCTCTTATGTTCTTATGTGACACAGAGTGTTGGACTGGATGGGCCATTGGCCTGATCCAGCAGGGCTTCTCTTATGTTCTTATGTGACACAGAGTGTTGGACTGGATGGGCCACTGGCCTGATCCAACAGGGCTTCTCTTATGTTCTTATGTGACACAGTGTGTTGGACTGGATGGGCCACTGGCCTGATCCAACAGGGCTTCTCTTATGTTCTTCTGTGACACAGAGTGTTGGACTGGATGGGCCACTGGCCTGATCCAACAGGGCTTCTCTTATGTTCTTATGTGACACAGAGTGTTGGACTGGATGGGCCACTGGCCTGATCCAACAGGGCTTCTCTTATGTTCTTATGTGACACAGAGTGTTGGACTGGATGGGCCACTGGCCTGATCCAACAGGGCTTCTCTTATGTTCTTATGTGACACAGAGTGTTGGACTGGATGGGCCACTGGCCTGATCCAACAGGGCTTCTCTTATGTTCTTATGTGACACAGAGTGTTGGACTGGATGGGCCACTGGCCTGATCCAACAGGGCTTCTCTTATGTTCTTATGTGACACAGAGTGTTGGACTGGATGGGCCACTGGCCTGATCCAACAGGGCTTCTCCTATGTTCTTATGTGACACAGAGTGTTGGACTGGATGGGCCACTGGCCTGATCCAACAGGGCTTCTCTTATGTTCTTCTGTGACACAGAGTGTTGGACTGGATGGGCCACTGGCCTGATCCAACAGGGCTTCTCTTATGTTCTTATGTGACACAGAGTGTTGGACTGGATGGGCCACTGGCCTGATCCAACAGGGCTTCTCTTATGTTCTTATGTGACACAGAGTGTTGGACTGGATGGGCCATTGGCCTGATCCAGCAGGGCTTCTCTTATGTTCTTATGTGACACAGAGTGTTGGACTGGATGGGCCACTGGCCTGATCCAACAGGGCTTCTCTTATGTTCTTATGTGACACAGAGTGTTGGACTGGATGGGCCATTGGCCTGATCCAGCAGGGCTTCTCTTATGTTCTTATGTGACACAGAGTGTTGGACTGGATGGGCCACTGGCCTGATCCAACAGGGCTTCTCTTATGTTCTTATGTGACACAGTGTGTTGGACTGGATGGGCCACTGGCCTGATCCAACAGGGCTTCTCTTATGTTCTTATGTGACACAGAGTGTTGGACTGGATGGGCCACTGGCCTGATCCAACAGGGCTTCTCTTATGTTCTTATGTGACACAGAGTGTTGGACTGGATGGGCCACTGGCCTGATCCAACAGGGCTTCTCTTATGTTCTTATGTGACACAGAGTGTTGGACTGGATGGGCCATTGCCTGATCCAACAGGGCTTCTCTTATGTTCTTCTGTGACACAGAGTGTTGGACTGGATGGGCCATTGCCTGATCCAACAGGGCTTCTCTTATGTTCTTCTGTGACACAGAGTGTTGGACTGGATGGGCCATTGCCTGATCCAACAGGGCTTCTCTTATGCTCTTCTGTGACACAGAGTGTTGGACTGGATGGGCCATTGGCCTGATCCAACAGGGCTTCTCTTATGTTCTTCTGTGACACAGAGTGTTGGACTGGATGGGCCATTGGCCTGATCCAACAGGGCTTCTCTTATGTTCTTCTGTGACACAGTGTTGGACTGGATGGGCCATTGCCTGATCCAACAGGGCTTCTCTTATGTTCTTATGTGGCACAGAGTGTTGGACTGGAGGGGCCACTGGCCTGATCCAACAGGGCTTCTCTTATGTTCTTATGTGACACAGAGTGTTGGACTGGATGGGCCATTGGCCTGATCCAACAGGGCTTCTCTTATGTTCTTATGTGACACAGAGTGTTGGACTGGATGGGCCACTGGCCTGATCTAACATGGCTTCTCTTATGTTCTTAGTCCCCCGAATATAGACTGAAAACTATGGTATTAAAGAATGCTCCAGGTCAGTGTGGTTCTCAAACTGTGAGCTGGCCCCTGAAAGTAAACACATGCAGCTGCCTTATACTGAATCAGATCCTTGGTCCATCAGATTCAGTACTGCCTACTTGGACTGGCAGCGGCTCCCCAGGGTCTTGGCAGAGGACTTTCACATCACTTACAGCCAGATGCTTTAAAAGGGGGTGACTGAGATCAAACCTCAAACCTTCTGCATGCCAAGCAGGTGCTCTAGCGCTGAGAAATGGGGTGAGGCGGCTCTGAAACTTTGGGTTTGCCTCTGTATAGTGTATAATTACATAACCATGTAGATCAGTAATATCTAGCTATCTTATAGCCAACCCCACACTTTGTGCGGATATCTAAATCCGTGCATCGGAGAGGGTGTACATGGAGGCTAAACAGATGTTTCCACACATCTGGCGGACTCTAAACATTTGCAGAAAAATCTGAAACTTAAAAAAAATGCAAGGGGGGTGTTTAAAATCTCCCCAAACTAAAAGATGCTATCTGTGCATGCCCAGACAATGCAACTTACCTGACCAGCCAGCAAGGGAAGGAGGCCCCTCAGTCAAGTTGGGTTATCCCACAAGCCACGGCGGTCTGAGGGGAAGTGGCACTCCTCCGTCTCTCCCCACCGTTGGAAAAGACATGGCTTGCCAGTGCTGCTGGTTGGCTTCCCAAATTGCCAGTTGCCCGTCAGCAGCGAGGGCCCTATCTTTGCCAGTGGTGGGGAAAGAGGCAGCAGGGAGAGATAGAGGAGTGCCACTTCACCTCCGGCCGCCAGGTGAGGGAAGGGGGAACCCACTGCTACCAAAATGGAACCCTCACCACCTCCAGGCAATCAGAGACCCAGGAAGCCCCCCAAGCTATGTCAGCTCCCAACCACTTGGCAGGGAGCACCAGCTAGAGGGCCAGGTAGGCCAGGCCAGGCTGGGCAGAAGAGATGAGGGGAAGGAAAAGTGGGGGAATGCCCCTTCCCCACAAGTTTTTTGTGGGTCTCCCATTTGTTATGTAAACTAAAGCACCAAACATGGAAAAATAAAATGTAAACTTGTTCAGTGTTAGCTGACATAATATTCCTGCATTTGACATTGGGGAGGGAGAAAATAACATGGAATAGTAAGATGTGAAGAAGTTCCAAAATCTATTGTAAATTTAAAAGTGGGTCCCACTTTAAGAACCACCACTCTAGGTAAATTGGGCAGAGACTTTTAAAATGACAGAACATTTTGGAGTGGAGCAGACAGTTTTCCAGATGTGTTCTGTGGCTGAAAATTTACTGCAGAAACTACTTTTGTAGATGGGGAAATCTTAACCCACTCCTCCCCCCATCTCCCTGGTGATCTATCTATCCTGGCAATGGGAAGGGGAGTGAACTTTGTCAGGCTATTCAATAAGAATTGCTGACTGGATGTTAACTGGGGAATCTATCTTCTGCTTTCTATATTTCAAAGCCAGCCATACTTTCCATACCAAAGCTTGGGGGCTTTTGACAGTCTTAGGTCTACTTCTGGACTGGTAGAGAGAAAAGACGATGCAAACAAACAAGATGAACAGAAGTGGCACTGGGACAGCGGCAAATGCCCAGGTTTCTGCTGCAAAAGAAAACAAAATAGAACCAGCTCAGAAACTGTGAAGCATTCTTCATATACTAATATAGGGGATACATCTAACCTAAAAACTGGGTTAACATTCACTCCCCTTCCTCAGAGGGAACCATGGCTATGTATGGCAAGCAGAGGGGGCAGCTACAGATCTCTAGTCCTCAGCACCCTCTCCAAACTACAATTCCCATGGTTCTTTGTGGGAATCCATCACACTTACAGTGCCTTAAGAGACAGAAGCACATTTAGAAATCAAAAGGTCCAGATAAACGGCAGCAGGATTTCTCCACCCTTCCCCACCAACTCAGGAGCCTGACAAAATAATACAAAGGCTCTCAAAAACTTGTAGATATTTTCCTTGAATGACCAATCTCCCTGCCCATGTAGGATCTGGGACACATGTCCTTCGGGTGGTGTATGTGAAAAAGCAACAGGCTTGCAATCTGAATTCAGAAAGAGACACAGGGAGAGCAGATTCATATGTCACCAAGTCCTTATGGCTGCCAAAAGGATTTTTCATCAGAGGTGTTCTGGGACTCCCTGCTTCTCAGGTGGGCAGTTTGGATCATGACGGTTGTGTGGAGAGAGAGAAAGAGAGAGGGAGAGAACTTAAATCTCCCTCACTTCATGTCATTTTCCCCATCTGAAATGGTCTGGGAAGTCACTGTTTGCTCCACCGGGAAACATAATGTGTTGCCAACTGTAGATGGGGCAAACAAAAGGTCCCCTGGGCAGTTTCATGTCCAAAAAATGGAGCAGGGAATGCTCAAGGCCCTTCGTCCTGTGGTGCCAGTCTGAAATGGGCCCTGCATACTTGGGAACCCAACTGTGAAAATGAAACACCCAGACGCTGTGGCAGCCACGCAGGGGACATAAGAACTTGGTACTATGTGAAGCAGTTCAGGACAAATAGCGGAAATCTGATACAGTATTGGTGTGTTTGTTGCAGGAGTGCCTACCTGCTTCTGATATTTACTGTGTTTCTTATAACTGTGTTATTTGCCAACATGACAAAGACGCTATGAATTTTCAGTGTTCCAGCGGAAAGGAAACTAAAAACTATAGCACTTCCTCTATCGCTTCTGTCTTTTGGCTAAAATCAGGTGTGCGGCACTTCCTCTGCAGCTTCTTGCTACTTAGGGAAGTTGCATCTTCATCAAAATATATGTTTTTGTCATTTCAGAGGGGCCAAGGTGAGCACATCTGCTGTGTATGCCCTATATGGCTCTGGCTTGCTAGATCAGGAAATCAGAAACATGGCTGGGAACTGCAGCCTTTGTAGAAATACTTAGTCCCTCTTTGCAGGGCTGTACCTTTGCTGTGTAATTGTACGCAAGTCGGCTCAGAGAAGTCGCTGTGCGCGTTGTTTAAAACAGCTCGGGCTCTGAAGCAGTAATTGCTGCCGTTGAAAGTCGTTGCATCAAAGTTCTTTGTGTTATTCTTCATGCTGATTTTTTTCTAGCAGATAGGAAAAAAAAAAAGCGATGGCTTGAAATCGACAGGGATATCGGCAAACATAACCTTTGCTGAGTCACAACAGGGCTTGTCCCCAGAACAAACAGAGGTGGATCTCAAATTGGAACTTGCTGACCCACCCCCATGTCTTCAGTGAAAGCCAGTACAGTGCAGAGGCCGGAGTGCCATGCTAGGATCTGAGAGGCCCAGGTTCAAATCCATGCTGCGCCATGGAAGCATGACAGCTGACCTTGGGCCTGTCATCCACCCTCCACTTGACCTACTAGCTGAGTAAATAAATAAGTGTGCACATATAAATGTACCCCAGAAAGCTTTTCCTGGTGTAAAGTCACAGGGAAAGATTTTACCTGCTTAATGCCTGTGTGCCAGCCCATTGTTAAAGTCACAGGAGCAGGGCCCGTTAAAAAGATAACTGCCCTGGTATCATTGGCATTTTGAGAATACATTCCTATCCTTTCTGCCAAGCAGTCCAATGAGAGCATGCCTGAGTCAGACTGATGGGTCCATGTAGCCCAATTCTGTCTATCTAACTACCAACAGGTCTTGAACATTTCAGCCAGAGTTTTTTCTCTTGGGCCTGCAGTCTAAGTACCTACCTGCATATTATAAAGTCCTTGTGTCCCCCTTTCACCATGCCCCAGTCCTGTCAATCAGACATGCTCTGGGCATTCTTGACTTTGAATTTAATTCACAGGCATTATGTGGGACCAACTGGGATAGCAACTGCAGCACATGGGCAGAAAGAACTTAAGCCTTCCCTCCTACACCATATTTCTAACTTGACACTGCCTCAGGAAGAAGTTATTAAATGCAGGCAGGGCTCAGCTACATTATGTGTGTGGCACAATCCACACTGGGGGTCCCTCAGCCCAACTGGCAGTCACATGAAGCATCAAGGAACTGAAGTTTCCAAGCTCTGGGACAGGATTTGGCTCAGGAGTGTGATGCAAGCAGAGGAGGAGTTTCAGCCTTTCCTCCCACACTGCTTTCCAGAGTTGAAACTGCTTTGGCAGGCCCCATTTGCCCCATTGTGGGGCCCTACACGCTGCAGCCAATACATGTGCAGCCCTTCCATGAAGCAGACATCCTGCACCGTTATCCTGAGACAAAATAGTCATGTATTCCAGGCAGTACAGGTGAAGCCCCACAGCAGGGCAAACAGGACCCCTCCACTACCATTTTGGCTCAAGAAAACAGGATGGGACAGAAGACTGAAGCCCCTCGTTTCCCTGTGCTGTGCTCCTGAGCAAAATCAGACCCTGGAACACTTGGAAATGTTAGTTCCCTGATACTGCATGTGCAGCTTGGGTTGGGCTGTGACCTGGCCTTTGTCATATTCATCATCTAGTTTGGCCTTTAAAGTTTAGCCCATCATTAAATCTACATGTCTTCCATGTGGCAAACAGTGGATCTCCAGGGACATTTCAGATTAGGAGGAAGTTTAAGCTCTCTTTTCCCCACTGCACCAGTCGCAAGCCAAATTAGGCCTCCATGCACCTGGGAACTTCTAGAACATCAGCTTTACAGCACCCATAACTGGAGGCACATGAGGACTTTGTAATATGTTAATAGGTCCCAAGATCCCTTTAATAGAAGAAATTGGATTTATATCCCGCCCTCCACTCCAAAGAGTCTCAGAGCAGCTCACAATCTCCTTTCCCTTCCTCCCCCACAACAGACACCCTGTGAGGTGGGTGGGGCTGGAGAGGGCTCTCCCAGCAGCTGCCCTTTCAAGGACAGAGAGCGGCCTACAATCTCCTTTACCTTCCTCCCCCACAACAGACACCCTGTGAGGTGGGTGGGGCTGGAGAGGGCTCTCCCAGCAGCTGCCCTTTCAAGGAAAGAGAGCGGCCTACAATCTCCTTTACCTCCCTCCCCCACAACAGACACCTTGTGAGGTGGGTGGGGCTGGAGAGGGCTCTCACAGCAGCTGCCCTTTCAAGGACAGAGAGCGGCCTACAATCTCCTTTACCTTCCTCCCCCACAACAGACACCCTGTGAGGTGGGTGGGGCTGGAGAGGGCTCTCCCAGCAGCTGCCCTTTCAAGGAAAGAGAGCGGCCTACAATCTCCTTTACCTCCCTCCCCCACAACAGACCCCCTGTGAGGTGGGTGGGGCTGGAGAGGGCTCTCACAGCAGCTGCCCTTTCAAGGACAGCCTCTGCCAGAGCTATGGCTGACCCAAGGCCATGCTAGCAGGTGCAAGTGGAGGAGTGGGGAATCAAACCCAGCTCTCCCAGATAAGAGTTCGCACACCTAACCACTACACCAAGCTGGCTCTCCATAAGTGCAAGAAGCTCCACAAGCTCCTCTTCTTGGTGGAAATCTTGTCCAGCAACTCCTCTAGCTTACAAGAGTTCACTCACAAGCTGGAGTCCAGTAGCACCTTTAAGACCAGCAAAGTATTATTCAGAATGCCCACACAGATTCACTTACAAGCTGATCTTTACAGAAGTTTCCCACTAAGGTTTTGGTAGTTGAATCTTCTGTGTTCCAAGCAGATGCTCAGCCTCTACCCTTGGGCCCATCTCCAACAGCCTACCAGGAGTTACGTCATCCGCACTTTCTCTCAAAAGTGACCAGGTGGTATGAAATTATAATTTCAAACATGGGCTGCAGTTGCCTCTTTGAATTTTGAAAGGCAGGGAGAAAGTTGCAAACAGTTGTGTGGAGTCCCAGTTATGTAATGTAAAAAAAGAAAAGAAAAGGTTGCTTCCAAGGCTAACAGCCACATTCACCTTTGGAATACAGAAACAATCTGCAAGCTGCAGACTGTGCACTTTTCCAGACAAACCTCTGACAATCAATCATTAAAAACTTCCAGCGGTGGAGAGTTACAGTCCATCAAGACTGCACTTACTAAGAAAAGACTTGAAGATCCCAGGACTAAAAGTTCTTGCATGTGGAAATCTAATAAATCAGGAAGAACCTGCAATCCTGCACCATCATTCTGAAGTGGTCCAATTGTAGAAATACTGGTTTTCCCCTAAAGTTTCAATTGCCTTTTAGGAGGGTTTCTAACCTGAGCTCCTTAGCAGGAGGACAGGATCCAAGACTGATTATAAAACTTGCTTGGGTAGTGTTCATTAACTAGGCTTAAACTTATATTTGGGTATATTTGACCGTTAACTATAGTTTACAGTGGTCTTCCAGCATCCTGCCTTTGGGAATTCCATCCAAACAAATGCTGCACTCTACACAACTTGCATTTCCACATAACCAAGGGCAAAGACAAAGAAGCTCATGGTCTGAAATTATTTGGAAACCATATAAGGTTCAAATTTGCTGAGGATCCACAGGGATCTCTAAGGGATGACACACATACCATGGCTACCTGACAAGTTTCTATTAAACATGTTTGGGAAGTTCCCCATCAGGAACTTAATTTACACATGCACACAGGCTACGTTCAGATCAGGTCTATGGCACACTGTTTTCCTGATCTGAAATGGACCCAGGAGAAATGTATCTGCAGCCACCAGTACACGCTAAGTTTCCCAATGAGGCCAAAAGTGGCTCTACAGGGCCATTTTGGGTTGGGAAATCTGGATAGTTGAAGAGTGAGGGTAAAGCCTCCTCTCTCTGCATATCACTACCCCAATCCAAATGGCATACACATGACTGGGAAATGAGTTCCAGGCAAACCTCTCATAGGAAGTTGTTGTGGCAGCCATGAAGACTATGTGAACTGGTCCTGAATCTTGACCTGTTATGTTCCGGAGATCTGGTAGGTTTAAATGACAAAGCTCTGGTTCTTCTACTCACTCTATTGTTGGCTCCAGCTTCCCAAAATTCCAAATCAGAGGTCAGTTCGTTATATATGTCCTTCAAGCATAAAGGGTAGGAGAAATCGATATTCACCACAACAGTGTCCCCGACCTTCCTTATCTGCAGAGCTGGGGGGGCGAGTGTCACTGGAAATTAAAAGCAGATTTTAGGGAAGTATCCAAGAATAGAGATCAATGTATGTGTAGATAGATAAGATAGGCACCCTCATAAATAGGCTTTTGCAGACATCACATGATCCACCCAAGCCAAACTAAGCACATGATGCCCTTTTTCCCAGAAGAAGTGTCCAACCTTCCACACTGTTGTTCCCTGGAACAGCCATAGGCTGCCAGTTGGGCTTATATTACTGGAGAGGCGGCTTCTCTACCTCCACCATTACTGTCTTTGCACTCTCTCCTTTACAGGTTTCCCATTTTGTCTTCAGTTCTCTTTTTTTTAATAAAATTTTATTCCTGGGTGGTGCCAAATGTCTGCCAGCTTTAAATCTCAAGCTGAAAATATAACCATGCACATTTCCTGAGGGGAAAAAAACCTTAATATTCAGCTTCTATACAAACCCATTTGCTGCCATCACTCCCCCTCTCCACTGCCTCTTAAATGTCCCCTTTTCTAGTTAACGGTTCTTCCTCATGATCCTGATCATTCCTTCAGGGAACACACTGCGAATGTAATGAAGCTGTGATGCTCAGTCGTGGAGATGGGCACAAATTGGGGGAAATGGTGATTTGTTCCATTGCATGATCCATTTGCTTTCTGACCCAGTTTGTGATTCGTTGGTTTGCGAGGTGTTAAACTTACTGGGAGTCTTCAGCAGGCTCTCCTCCATCTGCCCTCCATGTTTGGTGAAAATTTGATTTGGAATGTCCGAATTATAGACCCCAAAGCAGGCCCCCCCGGGAAAGCTCGGCTTCAGCTCTCACTGACAACTCTTTGTGCTGCAGAATGGGAGCTCCATGATTGGCTCCCAGAGCTGCCAATCAACCTATGGCCAACTGCTGTGGGTATTTTTAGGGCTCCTGGAAATCCACCTCCAGCACTTCCTAACAATTGATTGAATCAGCACCAGGCTGTCTGGGAAAATGAACAGCAAAGATGAAACAAATAAAGCACCACGGTAGGAAGGTGTTTGAAATGATCCACAAATCAGCCTGATTTCATGCAAGAATCGTGATTTGGTTTGTGCCCATGCCTACTCTGTAGCCACACAAAGCAAAAAAAAAAAAAAAGATCCTGTCACTTTTTGCACTTCAGATCTTCCTCAGGGAATAATATTTTATATCTGGGACAGGACATTTAAGGTCCCTGTGTCAAGCATTGATATTTCTCAATAATCAGGCTTTTGCTCTTTAATCAAAAGTTGCTTTATTGTAAAACTCAATAGCTGCCCAAGGACGGACTCCTTGGAAGTAATGACGTACATAGCATTGGATAGTAACTTATAGGCGTACTTCAAAAGGATAGGTTACAGATAACTTCAAAAGAATAACATAAAGATGCAAATGGGAGTTGAGGGTTCAAAGGCTACTCACTAGTACCTCTTTTATGACTAAAGAGTGTCAGCTAACAAAAACATCTCCCTTTCTCACACAATCTCCGAGAACCGATAAGACCTGGCTGTGTGAATCTGGAGGAGAGGCACTCTACACCGTTAGCACAAAGTTACTCTAAACATCCTGGGTCCAGAGGAATTTATTATGCCTCCTTTGGTAAGAAGAAGAAAACAGGAGGGGTTAGAAGCAAGAGGGGTGTTCTGCTTTGTGTCTAGCTCTAATCACCTTCAGAAATGGCATATAGAAATAGCATGCTTGACACTCTGGAAGGATCATGTGGTTAAGAGCTTACTTTTCTTAGTCTTTCTCTGCACCATTTTGACTTTCCCTCTCTTTTTGATGTCACACTTAACATCATTACTTAAGTAGAAAATGGACACATCACAAGAAGTCAGATCAATTTCAGACATTGTAGTATTCCTCCTGGTTCTTTCTCATTTGCTGCAAGTTGTTTGGGAAAAAAACTACAGAACAGGAAGAATGCATGGGGCTGCCACAAAAAACAGCAGCCTCCTGTCTCATCCTCTCCTCTCTCTCCAATTTATTTTTTGTTTTGCCATGAAGTTGCAGCCAATTTATGGCAACTCTTTAGGGCTTTCAAGGCGAGATGTTAAGTGATTTGCTGTTGCCTACCTCTGACCCTTTTCATGTTACCATTCTAAATTGAATGTTATTCACTGTTGGCCCAATTTTGAATACAGCAGTTCAGGGACAAGGGTTTCCTACAGTGAATTTCCTTCCATTAATGAGCTGTCTCTGAAACACTATGGTCATTTCAAACAGTGCTGCTCCCCCCCACCCACCCTTTTTTGCCATGTGATCTTCCTTGGACTTTTTTTTAATGTTCAAAGTTGAGTGCTATAGCATGAAACCAATACAGAATTCAGTGCTATAGCAACACCACTGAGATAAGTTGGCTCCGCTGACTCCATGGAGTGTTAAGGCATTTCAGTGGTGCCACTATAACACTAAAGTGCTATATTGGTTTAGTGCTATAGCACTCAACATTGAACGTTAAAAAAAAGTCAGAGGAGGGTGAGGAGGAAAGTGGCATTACGGGGAGCACTATGGACATTTTAAACAGCACACCACAGCAATTCAGAAGTGCAAGGAAGGGGAAGAAAACAGTTTCCCTCAAAAGCAACTCAACCACGTTTTGCTAACCTGACACAAGTGGGTTTGTAGGAACAGGTAAATAAATTCTGCTAGCAGCCAGTTACTAAAACAGGTCTGTCTGAAAAGGGCCTCTGGATAGCAAACCTGGACTTCCTTTGTGGTCTCCCACCCAAATATTGACCAAGGCAAAACTTGCTCCAAGATCTGATGAGATTGGGCTAGCCTAGGCTATCCAGGTCATAGGTCTCTCTCAGGTTCTATTAAAGCCCAGTGCTGCCAACACTCTGAGATTTTCCCTCACCTTTGCAAGTGACAGCAAATGAAAGAGGTAAGTGTGAAAGTAGGAAAGCGTGTCTCTTATAGCGTTACATCACATGGTTTTCTTTCAGAAGATATTACCTGGGAGAGACACAGGGCTTCTGCTTTCTGCTGGAGCAACATGTCCTCCATATTGTCCACTTCTGACCTTAGCAAAATAACCCTTTTAGGCCTCTTGTTTTATGCAAAATCAGCTCAAATTTGGTGGAAAGCCCCAGACACTTCCATATTTGGCGTTCCCTGTGCCTTCAAGGTCGTGTGTACCTCTGAGAACATATAGAAGATTTTTCCCATTCTCTTGTTTCTGGGACTCAGATTCCCCTCCCCCAGATTAACAACTAGTATCATTAACAGTGTGAGTTCCTCCCCGCCATGCCCTGCCAACCTAGGTCCAGAGGCTACTGACCGTACCATTAACTTCATATTCAATGTTTTCCAAATTCACCCATGCTGAGGAGATGGTTCCAGCACTCCCCTGAGCTTTCACTCGAACATCAAAGCTGTGGAGAACGTCTGGTGATGCGCATGTTATATCACAGACTGTTTCTGAGATGTTTCTACAAGGCTGGAAGTCCTTCCAGGTGCTATAAACATTACTGAAAGAGGAAACGAAAACAGAACTGGGTGAATTTAGAATCAAGTACAAGGTAGCGGCTACACATCTGCAGACTGCTCAGTCACAAATGGCAGAAGAAGTTTCACTGGAACCAGAATCCTCCAAGACTCAGCCTCTCTCATGAAATACAGTACCTAAGAAGGTATATTGATCAAAGCAGGGATTCCCAACTTTTTAAAGTCTGCAGGCACCCCAAAATGGTTGCTGCAGGAGAAAGAACCAAACTGAATACCTCTCAGTGCAGAAAAGGGCAACTAGAATGATTAAAGGGTTGGAACCCTTTCCCCATGAAGAAAGGTTCAAACGCTTGGGGCTCTTTAGCTTGGAGAAACGTCGACTGCGGGGTGACATGATAGAGGTTTACAAGATTATGCATGGGATGGAGAAGGTAGAGAAAGAAGTCCTTTTCTCCCTTTCTCACAAGAACTCGTGGGCATTCGATGAAACTGCTGAGCAGTCGGGTTAGAACGGATAAAAGGAAGTACTTCTTCACCCAAAGGGTGATTAACATGTGGAATTCACTGCCACAGGAGGTGGTGGCGGCTACAAGCATAGCCAGCTTCAAGAGGGGGTTAGATAAAAATATGGAGCAGAGGTCCATCAGTGGCTATTAGCCACAGTGTGTATATATATGTGTGTATGTGTACTATATATATATATATATATATATATATATATAAAATTTTTGGCCACTGTGTGACACAGAGTGTTGGACTGGATTGGCCATTGGCCTGACCCAACATGGCTTCTCTTATGTCCGTATGTTCTCCTAACACCTGGGATGAAGGAAAGCCTGAAGGGGAAGTGCAGCCACACACATACCGATTCCTCACTAGCAGCTGCTCCACCCCAGGGCTTCTGCTTTGCCCAGCTCAAATAATCGATTCCCCACCAGCTGCTGTGTGGCTGCATTTTGACCCGTGGCTCCCTCCAATTTCCCTCACAGCTTCTTGGTCTTGTTTTCTAGACATCAGGAAGCTGCAAGGGAAACTGGAGAGAGCCACAGTTCAAAATGTGCCCACACAGCAGCTAGTGGGGAATCGATTGCTTGAGCCAGGGAAAGCAGAAGCCCAGGGATGGAGCAACTGCTAGTGAGGAATCAGTCACCAACTAAGGAATGCCCAGACTTACCAGCCCTCTCGATCCTCCAATGGAAAGCCCTGTCTATCTTCGGGACCGCCTTTCTCCACATGTTCCCCAGAGAGCGCTGCGTTCAGGAATACAACATCTATTGTCCATCCCCGGACCAAGGGAGGCCAGGCTGTGCTCTACACGGTCCAGGGCCTTCTCAGCGGCAGCACCTGAAATGTAGTATGCACTCCTGGAGGCCATAAGGGCCCTGTGGGACCTGTCTCAATTCCATGGGGCCTGTAAAACCAGGTTATTTTGTCAGGCCTTTGCCACCTAAACCGGGAGAGGACTGCCACCCTACACTTCTGAGAAATTGTGATCACTATGGGCTCACTGTTAGTAAAGGACAATCCTGCCTAGGTTGGTGCTTAACAGCAGCATAAAATGTTTTAATTTGATTTATTGTTGAAGTTTTGAACTGATTGTTAGCTGCCCCGAGTCCTCTTGCGGAGAAGGCAGGAAATTTAATGTAATAAATAAATAAATAAATTCCAGTGATGACAGCCAGTAACAAGCCCAACCTTACATTAGTCAGGGCCGCTATCTGAAAAGCTCAACAGGTGCCAAGGGCCAACTGCAAGTGTCCATAGCGCCCACAGGTACTACAGTGGGGGATGCTGCATTGTGGCCCAGGTGTGACCTACAAAAAATCCTTGTTAAAGAGCTGAAGAAGGGCAGAGCTTAGCATCGCCATTGACAAGGGAGCTGTGACAGACAGGAGGCTGTCTTGTCTCTGAAGGGAAAAACAGTCACTCAGCTTTTTCATCCCTGAGAACTCTGGGAGTGATGCTCCAGCATCCAATCACCCTTCGGAGGAGATAAATGAAATAAGTAAAAAGCAGGATGTAAATGAAATAAGTAACTGAATAAATATTGCATCAACTGGAAAAATAAAGATTTGTGAATGGGGTTATCCCTATCAAACTCCTGTTGCGTCGGCGTCCCGGAAAGATTAAATGGAAAATACAGCCGATACTCACGTCCACTGAACAGTGTAGAACACCCCAGGTGGGTAACCAATCCCTGGTAGCCAAGTCAAAAACAGACTGAAATCCTTTGACACAAGGGTCACCTTGCGAGAGGGTGGTAGGAGCATCTCACCTGCTGGAAACAAAACCCTTTTTAGCAGATTTCTGGAGCAGATTTCTTGCTTTATTTCAGTGCTTTGGGAAGAATGCCTAAATGCAATCTATCCTATGCATGAATTTTGTGAAATAAAGAGTATTTTTGTTTGTTTTCTGTTTCTCTATATTTTCTTTGTATCAGATACTACCACTTCTAAAGGCAACACACCCTTTTATCAATTCATGTGGAGTGTAATGTGCTGGGAATTTTTGCCATGCCAAGTAATTTAAATGAAAATACCCCTGATACAGAGAAAGAGAATCTTTTTTGCTCCCTCTATTCTAGAAGTCGGGACACCCAATGAAGCCAATGGGCAGCAGATTCAGGTCATGCTAATTAGCAGCTGATGCCCTCCATAGCCATGATAGCTAAATGAAACCTCCATGATCAGAGGCAATGTACCTCAGACTACCAGGGTTCTTGCTGTGAGAGTAAAATGGAGGAGGAAAGAAGGTGGTTTATTATGAGGGTCCCATTTCCCATTCTAAAGTAAGAATTCTCCAAGAGGAAGAGGTGCTTCCTGAGGCAAAACACCTTTGTGCCCTCTCCTGTGGAATAGCCACCGCCCCTTGCTGGCAATAGTTTCACATTCCCTTTTGTGGCATTTAAACCCAGCGGCACCCAAACATGGCTGGCTTTCCCCTGATCCACTCACTGGGCTGTTTCAAGCGGCCTTCGCTGAAAACTTTTCCTCCTTTTCTGTTGGCAGTGCCGGATTAAACCCTGTGGAGGCCCCTAGGCAGTCGAAATCTTGGAGGCCCCCTTGCAAATTTATCTCAGAGTCAGGGCGCCCGCCCCACCACCCATGGTCCCCGTGGCAGCCACCTTCTCAAAAGCCCCTTTGACAAAACTGCGGGGGAGTGGCAGAGAGAAGCAAACTTGGCGAGGACACCAGCAGCAGCTGCACCAGCCAAGTTGGGCAAACAGCTGCTCAGTAGCTGGCTGCATGTGCAGGCTGGGAGAGCTGCAAGCAGGGAGGAAACCGGGGTGAAAATCCAGCCGGGGCCCCCTAAGGCGTGGGGGCCCATAGGCCAGTGTCTATTTGGCCTAATTGTTAATCCAGCCCAGTCTGTTGGTGTTCCCTGGGCCTAAAGAAAGGGCTCACTTCCGGGATTCTGCACATGCTCCATGTCCCCTCTGAATGGGGCTGCTCCTCGCCTTGCTAACTGCCTGCCTATGGAGTTCACATGTGTTCGGTGGGTGTTGATAAGCTCAGCCCTCAGTACCGACGGTTCTGTACCGCTGCCTTGAACGCGTAAGAGATGCTGCGCGCCTGCAGTCTCCGGGACGGGACCAGATCCTGTGTTTCTGCGGCGCCGCACTGAAATCCGGCGGGAGTCGCCTTTTCAGCCCTGCGAAAGCGAGCAGCGACTGATTCACGGCGGGAAGCGCCCAGCGAGAGAGGCTTTCAAGGGTGACCTACCGTTAGGGTTGCCAAGTCCAATTCAAGAAATATCTGGAGACTTTGGGGGTGGAGCCAGGAGACATGGGGGTGGGGCCAGGAGAAAGGTTGTGACAAGCATAAGTGAACTCCAAAGGGAGTTCTGGCCATCACATTGAAAGGTACGGCACACCTTTTCAATTCCTTCCTTCCATAGGAATTAATGAAAGATAGGGGCACCTTCTTTTGGGGCTCATAGAATTGGACCCCCTGGTCCAATCTTTTTGAAACTTGGGGGATATTTTGGGGAGAGGTACTAGATGCTATACTGAAAATTTGGTGCCTCTAACCCAAAAAACAGCCCTCCCCCCGAGCCCCAGATACCCGCAGATCAATTCTCCATGATTTTCTATGGGAATAAATCTCCATAGGGAATAACAGAGTTCCCAGCAGACATTTCCCTCCCCTCCCCCCCCGCTTTCTGAAGCGGGGGGAGGGTCTCCAAACCGGGGGATCCCCTGCCCCCACCTGGGGATTGGCAACCCAACCTACCGTACCTAGGGCTTGGCGGACGGAAAGGAGGGCCAGCGCAGCCAGGCTCCAGCGAGCCATTCTGAAGTCGAGAGAGCGCCGCCGCCCGCTTTCTCCGGCTCTGGATCCTGCTTACTTTCATTCGGAGGCTTCCCGGAACCGGCAGCACCAGCAAACGTGCCCACTAGAGGGCAGGGCAGAGATTTTGGCGTGCGATTTACGGCGGTCTCAAGAAGGGGCTTTCCAGGCAAGTGAGCAGCAGAGATATAGTTCGCAGTGGCCTTCCTCTGCGGAGTCTGCCTTGGTGGGCTCCCTTCCCAATAGTGACTCCGGTTAGCTCCCAGGGAAACGTATTAACCAGCTTAAGGCGGGGCACACAGAGAGACACGGACGGATTGCGGACACACACACACACGCCTTTTGCCCTTGCTGTGCTGGTAGAAGAATTTGCGCTTGCGCTTCCGGAGGCACGTGCGTATTTGTGCGTATCTCTCATGCCTTTCTTCATTGCCTCTTTTTCCCCTTTAAAAAACGTGCTTCACCCCCTCCCCCGTTCCTTTTATTATCGCCTCGTTGAGAGCCAAGTTCGCCTTGTGCGTTGGCGAAAGTCTACATTTTTTTTTAATGTACAGTTGGTTGCGGTTTTATAAATATGTAATATACACGCGCCACACTATCAAACAACCCTTTCCTTCTCATAAACCCAACCTCTCCCCTAACCCTAAACAGAGGAAGGCGCAGAGGGATAAAAACGAAAGGGTTAAAAATGAATCAAACAGGAGGCATCTTAGCCCAACAGATTTTTAAAAGTTGGATATCAGGTTTCATAAATCTTTTCATTTTCTCCCTAATCGAGCTGAGTCTCTCCAACCGGACAGGAGGAAAATGTTCCCTTGCTGTAATGGAGTCTCAATGTCTTGATGGTCAGTTTGAAGCTTTCTGTAGCTGTGAAAGGTAAAGGTAGCTGATATTCAAAAGGGGCAGAGAGAGGAATCAGTTAAAAGCTTGCAATGCTAAAGAACGTTGAGGGGAAACTATTTCTTGTCCTACTGGCAAAGACCAGCCTGCTTAGTTTTGAGAGTTCAGCCGGTCATAGGATTGCCAGGTCCTCCCTGGCCTCAAGCGGGGGATGGGGGCAGTAGTGTTGCCAGATCCAGGGAAACCTGGAGATTTGGAGATAGAGCCTGGGGAGGACAGGGATGTAATGGGGTATAATGCCATAGAGTCCACCCTTTGAAGCTGCCATTTTCTCCACGGAAACTGATGTGTGTAGTCCAGAGATGAGCTATAATTCCAGGGGATCTCCAGGCCCTACCTGGAGGATACAAGAATAAAGAGAGAAATCACTCTAGACCGTGCAACAATAAACAACCCAAAAGGTTATAAGGACCAGAAATTACTCAAGTGTAATGTACTACAATTCACATCTACAGATGAAACATAATTCATAAATACGTATTCAATAAAGAACAATCTCAATATAAGTAAAATCCCGCACAGGATTTTCAATGATGAAGTAGAGGTCCAATGTACAGGAAGTTGACTTGATATCCTGCTTTGAAGTTTCTTCCAGCAAAGGTATACTCTACGATCTTTTCTTGAATGAAGCTGCAAGGTAAGTATTATCAAAATAACTCATAAACAAACCACAACCACTCAACTCTAATACAAAACATGATACTCCAGAACTCTAGAACAAAACATATTACTTACACAACTTCAGTAATTATAAGAGCACTCCAAATGGAAGGCAACTCCCGAGTTCTTCCTCCCCCAATTATTGTTACTGAAACATAACATCAGTTATTTACTAAACTATCACACACACACATACCCTGCACCCTAAACATGCAATCACACCATATTACATACACGTTTCCCACAGTACATTCACAATTGGACCCACAGTCTCAATTCACTATTTTCATGACGGCAGCAGCCCAAAGAATGGCTCAAGGCGTCGCCATCTAGTGGCGTTCTGACTTAAAAACGCCTAATCAGTTGCACCTGTCACAGAGCCGAAACCTACCGCATTCCATCTACATCAGATTTACAATTTTATAAAGCAATTCATAATAATTTTTGTACACAGCAATTACAGCAATTTACAATACTTCTTATAAAAAGCCAGAAAGATCTAATGCATTATTCAGACCATATGGCGTGACTGAGTTTAGCCGTTGGATCCAATAGCACATCTCCCTTAATAAAGCAATTTGTATATCCTTTCCTGATCCTCTCTGAGAATATTTATAGAAAACAAAATATTTAAAACTGTCACATGGATGGCCTTTATCACTGAAATGATTCACAAGGGGTGCTTCACTCACCCCTTTCTTAATGCGACTCCTACGCTTGAGAATCCTTACAGGGTGTGTAGTATTTCCCACATAGAGCCCACACTCACACAGAATTAAATAAATGACATTTTTACTAGCACATGTTGAATAATGTTTTAGAGAAATGCATGGACCACCTTCATTAAGCACAAGCTCAGAGACTCCCAAGGCTTGTGAGCACACAAGGCATCGTTTGCACGGATGGTGTCCTCTTAAAGAGTCACCCACATATGAACATATGAAGCTGCCTTATACTGAATCAGACTCTTGGTCCATCAAAGTCAGTATTGTCTTCTCAGACTGGCAGCGGCTCTCCAGGGTCTCACGCTGAGGTTTTTCACACCTATTTGCCTGGACCCTTTTTTGGAGATGCTGGGGATTGAACCTGGGACCTTCTGCTTCCCAAGCAGATGCTCTACCACTGAGCCACCTTCCCTCGCCTTAAGTCAGTACTGTCTTCTCAGACTGGCAGCAGCTCTCCAGGGTCTCAAGCTGAGGTTTTTCATACCTATTTGCCTGGACCCTTTTTTGGAGATGCCAGGGATTGAACCTGGGACCTTCTGCTTCCCAAGCAGAGGCTCTACCACTGAGCCATCGTCCCTTCCCTGCTCTCCAGGGTCTCAAGCTGAGGTTTTTCACACCTATTTGCCTGGACCCTTTTTTGGAGATGCCAGGGATTGAACCTGGGACCTTCTGCTTCCCAAGCAGATGCTCTGCCACTGAGCCACCATCCCTCCCCTAACTGGCAGTGGCTCTCCAGGGTCTCAAGTTGAGGTTTTTCACACCTATTTGCCTGGACCCTTTTTTGGAGATGCTGGGGATTGAACCTGGGACCTTCTGCTTCCCAAGCAGATGCTCTACCACTGAGCCACCTTCCCTCGCCTTAAGTCAGTACTGTCTTCTCAGACTGGCAGCAGCTCTCCAGGGCCTCAAGCTGAGGTTTTTCATACCTATTTGCCTGGACCCTTTTTTGGAGATGCCAGGGATTGAACCTGGGACCTTCTGCTTCCCAAGCAGATGCTCTACCACTGAGCCACCGTCCCTCTCCATCATTACTTGATTCCACTGAAACGCTCGTACCTGAATGGACTAATCTATCTTTTAAACTCCTAGTTCTTCTATTGCCAATAAACGGCATTTCAGGTGGGCAGCCATGTTGGTCTGAAACAACGGAACAAAATTTGAGTCCAGTGGCACCTTTGGGTTTAAGCTTCTGTGTGCTAGCACACCTCATCAGATGAATAGGGAGGAATTGGCCCCAAAAAATCTTTTCAAGAATGGGCAGGGAAAGGCCCATATTTTAAACCAGAGGTCCCCAACCTTTTTGGCACCGGGGATCGGTTTTGTGGAAGACAATTTTTCCACGGACCAGAGGGTGGGGGGGGCGATGGTTTTGGGGTGATACAATTGTGCACTTTGCTCACCCTAATGCAGAATCAGTGGGAGCCCTGAGCGGCTGTAGGTATTCACTTGCTTGCTGCTCACTTCCTGTGTGGCCTGATTGCTAACAGGCAATGGGCTGGTACCAGTCTGTAGCCCAGGGGCTGGGGACCCCTGCTTTAAACAATGTAGTTTTATTCCCAATAAAAAGAAAGATCTCTTTGAAAGTTTGGCTTCATTTTTAACCCACTCTCCAAGAACATAAGAGAAGCCATGTTAGATCAGGCCAATGGCCCATCCAGTCCAACACTCTGTGTCACACAGTGGCAAAAATTTTTTTGTGGCTAATAGCCACTGATGGACCTGTGCTCCATATTTTTATCTAAACCCCTCTTGAAGGTGGCTATGCTTGTGGCCGCCACCACCTCCTGTGGCAGTGAATTCCACATGTTAATCACCCTTTGGGTGAAGAAGTACAAGGAACTCGGGCTCATATAAAAGACTATTTTTCTCTCTCCCTCCCCCTCACAACAACCATATGAGGCAGGCTAGACTGAAGAATAGCAGTTGGCTCAAGGTCATCCAGTAAGCGTTGCAGCTGAGTGGGGAATCTGAACTCAGGCCAGCCCCATCTCATGCCTGACGTTAATCATGATACCACTCTGGGGGTGGGAATGGGTTAGGACCCACCCTGTATCTGTGCCTTGCCCACCTGAGCAGCAGCCCCCCTCCAGCTTTCAAACCAATGCTATCTTCTAGCTGAAAATAAAACTCGACTCACAACAGCTCAACTTCCAAAGTTTTCTCTCACCCCTTTAAGCTGCTTCACCTGGCTTAACTCTGCAGTCCTTCCAAGGTTGGGGGGGGGGGCAGGATTTAAAGAAAAAGAAACTAAATTATGCTGAACATTTCTTTAAAGAAAAGATGGCAATGTTATAAATCACTGTTTCTTGTTTATGGGCATCTGTCTGCACCCCTGCTTATGGCTCTGCTAGAAGTATCATGTATTAGGGTGAATTGGCCCAAAGGAGTGCTGTGGGCAATGCCAGGGCATCATAACATCTAGCTTTAATCATGGGACAGATGGCTGACTAGATGTCTGTCAGGGCCCAGTAACTGTGAAGTTTCAACTGCCAGGGAATCAGCAACTAGCAGCCCCTCAGGCAGACTCCCTGCCTGCCGCCCCCCCCCCCCCCCAACTCCCCTTTGCAGCACTGCAATGCGTTGCCGCGCTCAGTCGTGCCTCCAAAATACTTAAGCCTTTGCTACCGCGGCCACTGCTAGTACAGATTATATTATTTCATACATACTAAAGCACTTTCACACTCAGCTATCACTGTTTCTCCTGGAAGGTAAAATATACCGTCAAACTCCAATATCTTGAGATTAGTTAAGCATCAGTTTTAGAGACACTCTACAGTAATATGAATCAAAATATTAAAGTGGCTATTGAAAGGTTACTTGTTAAGACTATACAAGAGTATATCTGTATATAACTGTTGTTTCATATGCATTCCGTAAACTTTGCCCTGGGATATCAGGATTGTTTCTTCACATTTCCGTGAGCTGCGGGTGTGTGACAGAAGACTGGACCTGCCAGGATCAGCTTCTCGGACAGTTCTACCACGACGCCATTAACAAGGCTTGTTGCGATGTTTTGCTTTGTTTGAAGAGTGGAAACCTCCCAGCATGTGCGTGTCTACTTCAGCTGAGAGTGGCTGCTTGAAGACAAGCCAAGTTTCATGCACTCTTGCCTGAGCATCTGGAATGAAGGTGCTGCTGTATCCCCAAATGCCAGGTGCATCAAGTGAAAATGAAAGGCAGCTTGCACCAAACTGGTTGGCTGGTCCGGGAGATGAGCCCATGGCTTTTACCCAAGCCAAATCCAGGGTACAAATCCAGAGGATGGGGTATGCCATCTATTTAACTGTGCAAGCAGAGAGAAAACAAAACAGCGTGCCACATATGCATGAAGGCAAAATAGCTGGGTGAAACACCCAATTTCAGATGGGAGAGCAACATCAAATCATTGACCTTAAAGTCTGCTGAAAAAAAGGGGGCACTCTTTAGCGTGGGGGGGCGTCTCCTCTTCCTACTATGTTTTAGACCAGGGGTGTCAAACATGCAGCCCGGGGGCCAAATCAGGCTCCCAGAGGGCTCCTGTCAGGCCCCTGAGCAACTGGCTGTCTTCTGCTTCCTTCTCACTCTCTCTTGCTTCCTCCTGCATCACAGCTTGTTTTGCCAGACTTGCTCAATCGCACAGGAGATACAAAGCAAAACGTCTGTTTTCTCCATGGCTGAGGCTCCTCTCTTGTGGAGGAAGGGTGGGGGGGGGAGGCAGAGCTTGCTTTGCCAGGCTCTCTCAATTGCATAGCTACTGAGCCAAGCCACTCTTCCTTCTATTGGCTGAGGCCCCTTCCCTCCTGATCCTCTGGGGAAGGAAGGAAAGAGCCACAGCTTCCTTTGCCCAGTTCCCTGGATCCCATGGGAGAAATACAAAGAAAGCACCTTCAAGACCAACAAGTGCTAATATTTTAAGCATGTTTTATTTTAAGTTTTAAAAAAAATCTTTAATTGTGTTTGTCTGTGTCCTTTATATCTCTGCTAACTAATCTTAAATAGGAACGCCCATGGCCTGGCCTGACGAGGTCTCATTTATGTCATCTCTGGTTCACATAGCAAATGTGTTTGACACCCCTGTTTTAGACAGTATGTGATGATTTTTCAGAAGTACATACGGGTGAAGACAGATGGGGCATTTAAAGAAAAGTTCCAAGCAGTTCCTCTCCACCCAGTTTTGCCATTGTACGACGCAGAGGAATCTTCACTCAAGTTGAACATGAGGTCAGCCGTCACTCTTGCTTTTTGTACCATCCTTCAAGTCTACTCTTTACATTTTTAAACTGTGCTACCTGGACGCGTACATTCTGGTCACTTGGTACCTGACAGTCAACATGTCAACACAGATATGTTGCCTCTCCTGAGACTTGCTCTAGGAAAATCAGAAGGGCTCAGCTCATTTGCAGCCATTGCTATATGACTCATTTGATAGGGCCTGAAGATCTTCTGGAATTACAACTGATTACAAGTATCAGTTCCCCTGGAGAAAATGGCTGTTTTTGGGAGGTAGAATCTGTGCCATTATACCCCACTGAGGTCTCTCCCCTCTTCAAACTGTCAGGCGGGCGTTCATTGAAGCTCACAAGTAAGCAGACTTGGTATTTTGAAACAAAGTTGCCTTTATTGGATACTTCAGAGTTACTCCAGCTTGGTAGGCATTGGAACTGATGGAGATCAGTTCACATCATTGGTATTTAACACTCTACATCAAAGCAATTGCTTCTACCCCTCATTCCCCAAAACAAAAGGCTGCTTTTGCATGTGAGAGTTTTCCCAACGTTCCCCCTTATCTTTTCAGTTGGTGGTTACATTTTCCTGGAGGCGATGTCCTTGCTGCCTCTGAGGAGGAGGTGAGAATCTGGCACATACTTTCTACTTCAACGAGACCTTGGCAACCTTTGATATTCTTGGGAAGCTACTCTCTACTCCCCCCCCTCTTTACTACCCCGGCCCCTGTGTTAGTGAGCGCTTCTAAGCATTGGTCAATATGGTTAGTAAACAGCGTTTAGCAATAGTATAAATGAACAGAGGCTGACACAAACTCCACCCTCTCAAGGCTCTGCCCCCAAATACTTTCCCAGCCTGGAGTTGCCAACCCTTTCAGGAGGTGCTGGATATTACTCTCTGGACTTCTGCCACCCTCAGCCAGGTGTGGCCAAGCCTCTTTGGCCTTGCTGCAAGGCCTTGCCTGGAGCTGTACAGCGTGTGTGTGTGTGAAGGTCAATAGGTGTAGCTTGCTTGAGGTGATAAACATGCCCTGAATGGGGCTGTACTGTGCAGCTCTTCTTCACTTTCTCTCTTTTAGCCCAGCTATTCCCCAGCTACTGCTAGATGTTCAGGCCTATGAGAGCCCACCCATCCACTTGTCTTACTTCCCTGTTATTGTAAAAATCTATCCAGTCATCATGAATTGAGGGAAGGAGTGAATTTTTTTTAAAAAAAGCAACCTGTGACAAGGCTAGACAGTGGATGGCCCCTTTCCTCCGCCATATATCTGAGACGATTAATAACTTCCTTTGAGCTGATGCCTGGTAAGGGGAGGGGGGCATTGTTACTCCCCCACCATTCTCTTTTCCCCAGCCGTCCTTGACTCGTTTCAGAAATCACACAAAACCAGGCTTGTATTAATCTAACTGTGGTTACAGTTATTGTTGAATGGAGGCTGCTCTGCTTGCTGTGAAGATCTGTCAGATCTTAAGCCATGGTTTGAAATTGACATTAGCTATAGTTAGTGCAGGGCTTTTTTTCTGGGGGAACACAGCAGACTAGGGTTCCAGCACCTCTTTTTCCAGAAAAAAAGCCCTGAACTATGTTTTCATATGGACCTTTCATATGATATGTGTCAGAATCTAAATCTTGTCTTAAACCTGGCTGTTCTTTCCAATCACTGCATTCTCCAGCTACAGAAGGCAAACCAAGATCTGAGTGTTCATTTTAAAGTTAAAATCTGGTTTCACAAACCGTAAACAAAATAAAGCAGGAGTCCCAATCTTCCGAAGCTTGTGGGCAATTTAGGAATTTTTATAACAGGAAGTGGGTGTCTGCCATTGTGTGCTGGGGGCAAGCACAGATTGCCCAGCATCCCCCTACAGTGGAGTCAGCTGTTTCTGATTGGGTGCTCCCCACAGACAAAAAGATGAGGGGGGTCTCCTGGGCTGGGCACATTTGAAACTCTTCTTGCTGCACTGAAAGCCAGGCTTGGCTTTTTTGCTTTGGAAAAGACATGCTTTTAAAAAAAACAAAACAAATGGATGCCACAGTACATGTCACAAAAATCAACAAAGGTTTTATGTTATGTCTAAACTGAGTCTCTGGTTCTGAGTCTCTGGTTCAGGGGAGGGACGGTGGCTCAGTGGTAGAGCATCTGCTTGGGAAGCAGAAGGTCCCAGGTTCAATCCCCGGCATCTCCAAAAAAGGGTCCAGGCAAAGAGGTATGAAAAACCTCAGCTTGAGACCTTGGAGAGCCGTTGCCAGTCTGAGAAGACAATACTGACTTTGATGGACCAAAGGTCTGATTCAGTATAAGGCAGCTTCATATGTTCATATGTTTCTGTGAAGTTCCTGGAGGATTTGAAGTTGCAGTGGAAACTCACTGTCAGGAGGTGGCGCTGCAGGCCAGAAGAAATCACCTGCCTGCAAAAGTCATGCTCGTTTGAAATGTGTTTTGATTTGAATCCATATTGCACTGCTCTCGCTGTTAATTTTTCCATATATGACAAACACCCAGTGCTCAAAGCAGTTCCCAAGCATAATAACCAGATCAGTATTATTATACGGGGTGCGGGTATTGAGGCTGAGAGAGAGGTTTGCCCAAGGACTCCTAGTACTCCTCCTTTCTTTATCAATGCCTTGACATTGTTATAATCTTTGTCCTCACAACAACCCTGCAGTGTTAGCCATTATAATTCTTTTAATAGAGATAGGAGGAGGGAGTGTGAGAATGCATGAAGCTCCTTTCTGCTGAGTTAGACCGAGGGTTGCCAATCCCCAGTTGGAGGCAGGGAATCCCCTGGTTTGGAGGCCCTCTTCCCACTTCAGCAATATCAAAAAGTGGGGGAGGGAGGGGTTGAGTGTCTGCTGGGCTCTCCATTATTCCCTATGGAGACTGGTCCCCATAGGGTATGAGAGAGAATTGATCTGTGTGTATCTGGGGCTCGGGGAGGGGGTGCTATCTCTGTACATAGAGGCACCAAATTTTCAGCATAGTATCTGGTGCCTCTCCTCAAAAAACTCCCCAAGGTTGAAAAAGATTGGACCAAGGGGTCCAGTTCTATGGGCCCCAAAACAAGGTGTCCCCTTCCTCCATGTTTTCCAAAGGAAGGAAGGCATTTAAAAGGAGCATGGCCCCTTTAAATGTGATGGCCGGAACTCCCTTCAGAGTTCAGTTATGCTCATCACAACTTTGCTCCTTGTTTCACCCCCAAAGTCTTCAGATATTGTTTGAGCCGGACCTGGCCACTCTAGTTAGACTCTTGGTTTACCCAGGGATAACATTGTGTACTCAGACTGGCAGCAGCTCTCCAACGACTCAGGCTGAGGTCTTTCATCTCACCTATGACATGATTTTTAACAGAAGATGATAGGGATTGAATCTAAGACCTTTTGCATATAAAGCAGAGGCTCTTTCATTGAGTCATGGCTCCTCCCCATGAGAGACAGAGAGAGAGAGAGAGAGATGCCTGGGTCATATCAAACGTCCTTGACAATGGAGGCCTCCCCTTTTCTTTTCTTTTTCTGCAAAAGTGCAGTTACTCTCCCAATCCCCTCAAGTCCAAAGCCACTTATATAATTACCTTAAAAATAAATTTGGATGCTACAGTCAGTCAGTTTATCACAATCCAAGATCAGAAGTCGACTCTTCAGGAAATGTACCCTTTAGATACATATCTAAAATATTCCTTGCAGGGATGCTACAGAATATTAGAGGGGAAGAGGTCCACCAGATATATGTCACGTATAAGTCTACTGGAGATGTGAGATAGTTAACATTTATTGTACATGGCCAAAGGCTGTTACGATAGATCACATAGAACATAACACAATGAATCATAACTAACATTGTTAAAAGAGCCAGACCTGAAGGTGCTTATCAAGTAAAAACTTTTAACTTTTCAGATGCAACTTTGGTCTGCATTTTCTTGGCTCCCAAAGCCAACCTCTGCAGTTGTTTTATCTGTGCAAACTGGGAGCCTGCCAACCGTCCACAGTGGGCGCAGCCGCTCCCTGAGATGCACCCGATACATGCAGTCACCGTCACATGTGCATTGGCAACATGGAGATGTACAACTTCCACTGCACATGGAAAATCCACTTGTTGCCTAATTCATCCAAGGCAGTGATCATACATGTTGAGTGCACTGTAGGGACTGCATGATCCTTATATGCATGGTTGTTGGCCTTGCAAGTCATGTGCATGTAGAAAGCTGTTTGTTATGTCTCTGTAACAAGACCCAGAACATTTTAGTGACCCTTTGCTGTAATCTGCCCAGCTCTGCAGTACATTTTAGATGGAATGAACTTGAGTTTTTTTGCCCCCCCAAGCTGAGTTACCTTGTCTTAGAATGCAGACAGCCAAATGCAGAAGTTGCAAAAGGGACTTCTGTGAGAAAGCAAATAAACTAATCTAAGGCTTGAACTGGCTAAACATTCCCCACCCCCAGGCCTGTGTTTCCAATAAAGCGGTGACTGACAGATACAAGGCATTTCTTGCAAAGCCCTGGTGAAACCCCCCACACCCATTTCGAGACATAATGGAGGCATTTTCCCTTATGGAAAGTCTGTGGGGATTAAGGCCAGAGCTCGAAGACCCAAGAGTGACATGACTTCCAGACTCTCTGAGATGCTTTAACTGTTAATTGCCTGGAAACAAAAGCCCAGTCAAGCATTCTGAGAGGAGAAAAGTCCAAAGGCCTTGCTAGATGATTTTTTTAAAAGAAAAGAAAACTTGATTCGTGCTCTACTCACACCGGCCGGAACCTTGTGCTTATTTAGGTCCCTGTCATTGTTCAAACGTTTTCAAAAATAATTTTGATTGTTTTGAATCAGACCTATATCGGTTTAATTCTTTTCACCGTTTCATCATAAGCTGCCAGGGTTTTTATTTATTTAACCTGTTTTCAGAACATTCAGGGCCCATGTCTGAAACCTGAACCGCTACCATTACAAGGATCTAATAACAATGAACTGAGAGTAGCAAGAAAATAGTACAAAAAATGCATACTGAGATAAAGGAGAGTCCAACAACAGTAAATAGTCACTGAAAGCAAAGATCAAACAATGCTCTGCTGTTGAAATGTTTCCACATGGAGATAGCAAATGGCGCTCCCTGGGGTTAGTTCACGTGGAGGAAAACATCATTAGGTCTAAGCCCAGTGGGTTTTTTGAGCAGGAATGCACAAGAACTCAGTTCTGGCTGGCTTGGCACCAGGGGGTGTGGCTTAATATGCAAACGAGTTTCTGCTGAATCTCCCCCCCTCTTTTTTTTAAAAAAAGCCCTGCCTAAGACTTTTTCTGCATGCGGTGGCCCTGATCCAAACTGGGCTCATGCGTGTCTGGTGGAGGAAGTTCATCCACGTGGTCCCCTTCAGCACTGTAGTTGGACCCCATATTAGATTTGTGTGCGTGTAACAGCTCTTGTGCAAGTAGAAGCACTAAAAGAAATAATTTAAAATATCTATATTTTCTTCTGCATATTCTGCTCATGCAGGAGCTCAGCTTTACTCCCTGTATCATAAATCATTTTAAAATTAAAAATCCAGCAGCCGTTGTTAAAAAAAAAATTACAGACAAAACACAGATTGGGATGTGATTAATTTAAGCGCAGAATTCTGCTGTCTTGAACACTGTAGGAAACAAGAAGAAATGCTATGAATAAATGCCACTACCCATTCCTATCCTAGCTAGTGTATACAGTCATTTGCTCCTGACTACACAGGAAGGGTTTGTTCAACTACAAGTCCTGTCCCACCCACCTGCCCCAAATAACTGGGTTCTGCTAGGCATTCCTGAGAGAAGAGACACGTGACAGTTCTCAGCTTTGCTGATTCTGCTTGAGCAGATTTTTTTTTAATTGATTCATGCATTTGGCTGGATTGGTAGCACCACCCTCGCATGAAAGAGCTCCTTGCTGCCTTAACCTCCACCATGTGGGTAACATCTAGTACAAACTGCTTGTTCTAAGGAAACACCCAATTGCCTGGAGAAGCCCAGTTCACTTGACTCCACCCCTCCTTTTTAGAGAAACCATGAGATCCCAGCCTCCATATGTGGATAGATCTAGTCACACAAAAGCTTACATTCTGAATAAAACTTTGTTGGTCTTAAAGGTGCTACTTGACTCCTGCTTTAGCCTCCAAATGATTGGCTGGGTGTGCTGATGTTGGACAGAAGGAAGGGGCAAGTTTGGTTCTTTACTACAGGATGGCCCAGCCAGGCTAGTCTGGAGACAGTTTGGTGTAGTGGTTAAGTGTGTGGACTCTTATCTGGGAGAACCGGGTTTGATTCCCCACTCCTTCACTTATACCTGCTAGCATGGCCTTGGGTCAGCCATAGCTCTGGCAGAGGTTGTCCTTGAAAGGGCAGCTGCTGTGAGAGCCCTCTCCAGCCTCACCCACCTCACAGGGTGTCTGTTGTGGATGTTGTGGAAGGGAAAGGAGATTGTGAGCTGCTCTGAGACTCTTCGGAGTGGAGGGCGGGATATAAATCCAATATCTTCATCCACCTCACAGGGTGTCTGTTGTGGGGGAGGAAGGGAAAGGAGATTGTGAGCCGCTCTGAGACTCTTCGGAGTGGAGGGTGGGATATCAATCCAATATCTTCATCTACCTCACAGGGTGTCTGTTGTGGGGGAGGAAAGGAAAGGAGATTGTGAGCCGCTCTGAGACTCTTCGGAGTGGAGGGCGGGATATAAATCCAATATCTTCATCTACCTCACAGGGTGTCTGTTGAGGGCGGGGGAAAGGTAAAGGAGATTGTGAGCCGCTCTGAGACTCTTCGGAGAGGAGGGCGGGATATCAATCCAATATCTTCATCTACCTCACAGGGTGTCTGTTGTGGGGGAGGAAGGTAAAGGAGATTGTAAGCCGCTCTGAGACTCTTCGGAGTGGAGGGCGGGATATAAATCCAATATCTTCATCTACCTCACAGGGTGTCTGTTGAGGGCGGGGGGAAGGGAAAGGAGATTGTGAGCCGCTCTGAGACTCTTCGGAGTGGAGGGTGTGATATCAATCCAATATCTTCATCTACCTCACAGGGTGTCTGTTGTGGGGGAGGAAAGGAAAGGAGATTGTGAGCCGCTCTGAGACTCTTTGGAGTGGAGGGCGGGATATAAATCCAATATCTTCATCTACCTCACAGGGTGTCTGTTGAGGGCGGGGGGAAGGGAAAGGAGATTGTGAGCCGCTCTGAGACTCTTCGGAGTGGAGGGTGTGATATCAATCCAATATCTTCATCTACCTCACAGGGTGTCTGTTGTGGGGGAGGAAAGGAAAGGAGATTGTGAGCCGCTCTGAGACTCTTCGGAGTGGAGGGCGGGATATAAATCCAATATCTTCATCTACCTCACAGGGTGTCTGTTGTGGGGGAGGAAGGGAAAGGAGATTGTGAGCCGCTCTGAGACTCTTCGGAATGGAGGGTGTGATATCAATCCAATATCTTCATCTACCTCACAGGGTGTCTGTTGTGGGGGAGGAAAGGAAAGGAGATTGTGAGCCGCTCTGAGACTCTTCGGAGTGGAGGGCGGGATATAAATCCAATATCTTCTAGTCTGAACTTGTCAGCTCTCAGAAACTAAGCAGAGTTGTCCCTGATTAGCACTTGGAAGGGAGACCAAGGCAATCTGGGGTCACGATAGAGAGGCAGGCAATGGCAAACCACCACGATCCATCTCTTGCTTTGAAAACCCAGTAGGCTGCAGGGTCACCATTAGTTGGTTGCAGCTTGACAATACTTTCTACCACAACAGTAACATCCCAAAAGCAGTCATGGAAAGTGTTTCTAAATCATCTTTGCAATGCGTGTCATAGACATGCATGCCAGCAAATGGAACACAGGACTGGCAAATTGTTTCCTGTAGCAAGGTGTGTCAGCTCACAGTCTTTAGTCTCCCTTGTAGTTTGCATTTTCATTTTTTTGAAGTAGCACATATGTGTTTATGTATATGCAGACCCCCCCCCTTTACCATTCCAAGATAGGGTTGCCAATCCCCAGGTGGGGGCAGGGGATCCCCCAGTTCGGAGGCCCTCCCCCCGCTTCAGGGTCATCAGAAAGCGGGGGGAGGGGAGGGAAATGTCTGCTGGGAATTCTGTTATTCCATATGGAGATTTATTCCCATAGAAAATCATGGAGAATTGATCTGCGGGTATCTGGGGCTCGGGGGGGGGGGCTGTTTTTTTGGGTAGAGGCACTAAATTTTCAGTATAGCATCTAGTGCCTCTCCCCAAAATAACCCCCAAGTTTCAAAAAGATTGGACCAGGGGGTCCAATTTTATGAGCCCCAAAAGAAGGTGCCCCATCCTTCATTATTTTCTATGGAAGGAAGGAATTGAAAAGATGTGCCATCCCTTTAAATTTGATGGCCAGAACTCCCTTTGGAGGAGTTCAATATGCTTGTCACAGCCTTGATCTTGGCTCCACCCCTAATGTCTCCTGGCTCCACCCCCAAAGTCTCCTGGCTCCACCCCCAAAGTCCCCAGATATTTCTTGAATTGGACTTGGCAACCCTATTCCAAGATAAGACAACCAAATGCACCAACATTTTTTAAAGTGGCAATGCTGTTACAATGTTGCGGGGTGGTTAGTCACTTAACTGGTGATATCCAATAGGTGACCACAGCCTCCAGTTCAAACTGAACCAGTTGGAAAACCTGCAGAATTCTGCGCCCCCTCCCCCCCCCAATAATTTGGCCAAGGCAGAAAAGATTATTTAGGTTTGGAAAGCAACAAGGTTTCTGGAAAGCCATAAGGTGTTTGACCATCTTCATTTTCCTTCCTTCCTCCCTCTCTCCCTCCCATTTCAAGAGGGGAGGGACTTCTGCAGTGTATACCATAGAGTTCGCCCTCCAAAGCTGACATTTTCTCCAAGGGAAGTGATCTCTTTAGGCTGGATATCAGTTGTAATTCTGGGAGGTCTCCAAGTTTTGCATGGAGATTGGCAACCCTAGGGCCAACATGTTACTAAGCTTCTTAGTCAATCATCTATTTTACTAATCCAACCAATAAAGACACACTCAGTCAAGTAACTAGCAATTGGGGTCTGCAGGCCCCAGATTGTACCATTTTGCTGTTTTGTGCCTGGCAGTCAAAACCAGATGTTGGAGATCCACCTAATATGAGTGTTACATGACTGAACTTCTCAATACGAAAGCAGGGCAAAAGGTACTGCTTCCTTAAAGGCTTTCCCCCCAGGTTTCAGTTTGGGCTCACACAATCATCCTGTAGCAACAAAACTACTGTGCTAGATAGACGTTTAGTGGGAAACGCATGCAAGGCTTTGTGTGTGTGTGCGCGTGTGTACACATACACATATATTTAGTATCTGAGGCTGCTCTGAATCAACCTATGAGTAAGTGCTCACTTGCTTGGTCACTCTCCTTCTCCTCCACCTTTTTCAGCTGCACATCACCACTTTGTCATCCTCTCCAAAGATCATTTCTTGGGGCAAAGGTGACTGAAACACACCAGACGGCTGGGCCAGTCTGGCTTCTAGGCAAATCTAGCTGATCACTGAAGGCACTAGATTATGAGGGGTAAAACAAAACCAAAACCAAAAAACAAAAGGAGTATCTTCTGCTGACTTGAAGGGAAGGTTGGCATTAACTGGTTTCTAGAATCAATACAGGTTATTTATTTAATGTAACTTATGGTCCACCTATCTCACTGAGACGCAAAGCAGCTTGCACAATGTAAATCAATGCAATCAATAGGATGATACAGCTAATAAGCAATGTGCTAGAATTAGGAACTGCAGCGTTTCGAAACTGAACTGTCACGTAAACAGAGCACAAATATGAAACAATACGTTAAACAAGGCAGAATATGGCACTACATGAGGAAAAGGAGGAGGAGGATAAAATTGGATTTATACTCTACCCTTCACTTGGAGTCTCAGAGAGGTTTACAATCTCCTTTCCCTTCTCCTCTCCACAACAGACACCCTGTGAGGAAGGTGGGGCTGAGAGAGATCTCTCTCTAGAACTGTCCTTGAGAGAGCAGCTCTGAGAGAACTGGTGACTGACCCAAGGTCACCCAGCTGGCTGCATGTAGAGGAGTGGGAAATCAAACCTGGTTCTCCCCATTTAGAGTCTGTGCTCTTAACCACTACATCAAACTGGCTCTCCTGTAGAAAAAACAACACATTTTTCTGGACCAATCTGTTACATTGTAGCCCTATTTCCTTTACAAAACATGCCCTTCTGTTTTATCAGGAGCAAGGGAACCTTCCTGACCTCCTCAAGCAGGCTATTCTACAGAGCAGGGACCACTATGGAGATGCTACATGTACAGGCAGTTGTTGATCTCGCCCATCTGCAGGGTGGTACATCAGTTCCAGGATTTACTGTAGAGAGATTCATAGAGGTACCCATTGCTCTTACTGGGTTGTACCTTCAAGTGACATAGTTACTGATGTCACATGCCCATCCATCCGTTGGCATGAATCCCCCCCACTTGGCTTTCCTCCCGCCCCACCCTCAGCATCTTCCCACCCTCCTCCAAAGCTTGGCATTTGTTCCTCCTAACCTTACTGTCTCCCTGCCCCCCAAAGCCTTGGCATTAACACCCAAAGTGCTTGTTCCCTCCCCAAGCCTTGGCATTCATTCCCTCCCTTGCTGTCTTCCTACTCTCTCAATGGTCGGCAGTAGTCCCCCACACCCCTCGCTGTATTCCTGCCCCCTGCAACACTTGGCAATCAGTCTTCCCCCCTGCCCTTGCCATCTTCCCAGCTGCCTACCCTTAGCATCCGCCCCACCCCCATGTTGCCATCTTCCCACACATGCCTTGGCATACATGCCCCCTGGCTCACTTTCCTCCTGCCCACTCCCATCACCTTGACCATCACATTAACCATCACGGGTTATTGAGGAAGACTCAGCATGGGTTCTGCAAGGGAAGATCTTGCCTCACTAACCTGTTACATTTCTTTGAGGGGGTGAACAAACATGTGGACAAAGGCGACCCGATAGATGTTGTTTACCTTGACTTCCAGAAAGCTTTTGATAAAGTTCCTCATCAAAGGCTCCTTAGAAAGCTCGAGAATCATGGAGAAAAAGGACAGGTCCTCTTGTGGATCAAAAACTGGCTGAGTAATAGGAAGCAGAGAGTGAGTATAAATAGGCAGTCTTCGCAGTGGAGGACGGTAAGCAGTGAGGTGCCGCAGGGCTCAGTACTGGGTCCCATGCTCTTTAACTTGTTCATAAATGATTTAGAGTTGGGAGTGAGCAGTGAAGTGGCCAAGTTTGTGGATGACACTAAATTGTTCAGGGTGGTGAGAACCAGAGAGGATTGTGAGGAACTCCAAAGGGATCTGTTGAGGCTGCGTGAGTGGGCGTCAACGTGGCAGATACGGTTCAATGTGGCCAAGTGCAAAGTAATGCACATTGGGGCCAAGAATCCCAGCTACAAATACAAGTTGATGGGGTGTGAACTGGCAGAGACTGACCAAGAGAGAGATCTTGGGGTCGTGGTAGATAACTCACTGAAAATGTCAAGACAGTGTGCGTTTGCAATAAAAAAGGCCAACGCCATGCTGGGAATTATTAGGAAGGGAATTGAAAACAAATCAGCCAGTATCATAATGCCCCTGTATAAATCGATGGTGCGGTCTCATTTGGAGTACTGTGTGCAGTTCTGGTCGCCGCACCTCAAAAAGGATATTATAGCATTGGAGAAAGTCCAGAGAAGGGCAACTAGAATGATTAAAGGGCTGAAGCACTTTCCCTATGAAGAAAGGTTGAAACGCTTGGGACTCTTTAGCTTGGAGAAACGTCGACTACGGGGTGACATGATAGAGGTTTACAAGATAATGCATGGGATGGAGAAAGTAGAGAAAGAAGTACTTTTCTCCCTTTCTCACAATACAAGAACTCGTGGGCATTCGATGAAATTGCTGAGCAGACAGGTTAAAACGGATAAAAGGAAGTACTTCTTCACGCAAAGGGTGATTAACATGTGGAATTCACTGCCACAGGCGGTGGTGGCGGCCACAAGTATAGCCACCTTTAAGATGGGTTTAGATAAAAATATGGAGCACAGGTCCATCAGTGGCTATTAGCCACAGTGTGTGTGTATATATAATTTTTTTTTGCCACTGTGTGACACAGAGTGTTGGACTGGATGGGCCATTGGCCTGATCCAACATGGCTTCTCTTATGTTCTTATGTAGTACCATACCATACCATACCATACCATACCATACCATACCATACCATACCATACCATACCATACCATACCATACCATACCATACCAAACCTTTAATGGCATAATAGATTCAAATAAAAATACACAGAATATAAAAATTTAAACATTGGAGATAAAATCAAAATGAAACCGAGCTTACAGATGCATTCAAACATGGTCAGAATTAAATTTAAGGATGTCAGCCAGAAATTTTGCCACAGCCTCACTAACCACCCCCTCAGTGTCACTCAATAAATAATAACAGGGTGGCAGAATAGACAAATCTGGGGGAATAGAAAGCTTGCCAAATAAATCTTTACGGAGGTTATGGTAAAAAGAACAATCAAGCAATATATGCTGGATTGAGTCAGGGGTATTCGCTCCACAGGAGCAAAGTCTGTCGGCTAAAGGGACACCTTGTAGTATCTCTGCCTCTGTCACTTTCCCCCCAACCCAGCCCTTCCCATTCCCCCCTACACACACTGTCATTTATCCTGGAGCCGCCACCACCATTGGGTCCTTGCTGCAGCCTACCTAGGCTTCTGCAAGGGTCCATTAGCTGATGGTGCAGGTGGTATCCTTCACAATGCCCAGCGAGGGCACTGGAGGGCTGAAGGGGTGGCGGCAGCTCCTGGAGCCTTGAGGAGGGAGGGAGGGAGGGTCCGAGGGATGGCAGGGGAGTTGTGGGCCTTGCGGAGGCTGCAGGAGGCTGTGGGTGATGGGCAGCATTGGCTGTGTCTGTCGGGCCCTTTCTCATGGTGGGAGAAAGCGATGGTGGTGGCTCCCTGGCTATCTTGGCGGCCTTTGGAGGCTGCGGGAAAATGGCTGCAGTGGTTCCTGGGCCTTTTCGGTGGGCTTGGGAGGGTGTGGGAGAGTGGCAGCGGCAGTGGCTTGGTGACCCTTTCCGGTATAATGGGAGCTATTGGGAGAGTACTCCAAGGGCATGCTGGGGGTTGAGGTAAAACTGCCAAGGCCTAACAGCAGCCTTGGAAGGGCAGAGGAGGGAGATTGGGGCCACTGGAGGTCGGAGGCTGTCTGGGGCCAGTGGCAGCTGGGAATGCGGGAGTTCGAGTGCTGTTGGTGGCGTAGACCCTAAGGGCATGTTGGAATCGGTGGCAGAGGGGCAGGGCCCAGTGCAAAACCACTGAAAGCCACTTGTGTGGGCCATTTAGGGGCCAGTAGAGGCTTGGTGGGTGCAGGACAGTGTGAGCCATTTGTGAGGCGTTCTGTAGGAGAGCAGACAGCTAAAGATGAGTCTGTCTGAGGTAAGAATGGCTCTGAGGATTTTGGTGGTTCTTTCCAACATTCCTTGGCTGACATGGGCAGGGACAGGGGAGTGAGCCAATAAGTGTGCAGAGGTGCAGAGTGACGAGTGATGGGCCAATGGTTTTTGGAGCACGGGTTTCAACCATCGGGAGAGCACCATTTTGCCAATACCACTACACTTTTATCATTATAAAGGATAATGGTGTGATAATGACCAATGTACCCTTGGGACTGCCCCTCCTGGTACATCCCATGAAGAGCATTGCACTCAGCTGAGAAAAATCTTCTGGAGATTCCTGGCCCAAAAAATATCTGGCTGTTCTCAACCAGAACCAGGGCTTTTTGGGGCCTGTTCCAAGCCAGCGGAACTCTCTTTCAAATGACATCCATGTCCTGTGGGACCTAGTTCAGTTCTGCAGGACTTACTTGAAGGCAGAAATGTCCCACCAGACCTATGGTTGAGGACAGTCTGACCTCTTTTTCTGTTCACTCCCCCCTGAGTAGGGTTGCCAAGTCCAATTCAAGAAATATCTGGGGACTTTGGGGGTGGAGCCAGCAGACTTTGGGGGTGGAGCCAGGAGACATTGGGCGGAGCCAAGGGCAAGGGTGTGACAAGCATAACTGAACTTCAAGGGTGTTCTGGCCATCACATTTAAAGGGACTGCACATCTTTTTAAATGCCTTCCTTCCATAGGAAATAATGAAGGCTAGGGGCACCTTCTTTTGGGGCTCATAGAATTGGACCCCTTGGTCCAATCTATTTGAAACTTGGGAGGCATTTTGGGGAGAGGCACTAGATGCAATACTGAAAATTTGGTGCCTCTATCTCAAAAAACAGCCCCCCCAGAGACCCCGATACCCGCAGATCAATTCCCCATGATTCCCTATGGGAATCGTTCATAGAGGTGCATGATGGCTCTGGGGGCGGGGCTTTCCCCGCCGGCCAGCTGGCTGGGGGAGGGGGGAAGCCTGTAAAACCGGGGGATCCCCCTATGGGACCTGGGGATTGGGAAGCCTACCCCTGAGGGGAAAGCAACCTGATTTAGACACCCTCTGAAATGGTTACTGAGATTACTTTACTGTTTTTTAAACTATTTGAACTTTGATTATGACTGCAATTTTGAATGTTGTACACTGCCCTGAGCCCCAAGTATGCGGGGGAGCAATCTACAACTTGAATGAATGAATGAATAATGTATAGAAAACCATGACATCATCAATGAGACAGCGTTGACCTGGTTAGTTCTTTTCAAATTCACAGAAGTCAATAAGTGGTTAGAAAGCCACATGTTGACCAACAAAACAAAAAGCTGAAGTTAACCGTTCCTCTCTGACAGGCTCACTCAATGCAAGGTTGTAAAACAACTGCTGACTCGTGCCTATTTAATTAAAATACTAGGGATGGGCACAAACCGGCTTACAAACTCAAGTTTGTAACAAATTTTGGCTGGTTCATGGTTTACAAAATGAAGTTTGCGGCAGGGCGACCAGCATGAACTTTTCACAAACTTTCCTGCTGTTTGTGGCGGTTCGTGCTGGTTGATGACATTTCCAGACAGACTTTATCCACTCACTCTAAATCCAGGTGGGTAGCCATGTTGCTCTGAAGCAACAGAACAAAGTTAGAGTCCAGTGGCACCATTAAGACTAGCGAAGTTTTATTTAAGGTAGACTAACAAAGTTTTATTCAACAAAGTTTTATTCTAAATGTTTACCTAACTTAAAAGCAAGAGGGAGGCCAGAACTTGGGGGGGCGGGGCTTGTAGAGGAGCACCCAGGGGAGGTCCCCTGCAATGTTGATGTCTCTAGCTTGCACAGATGGTCATTTTAACAGGTACAGGTTCAGAGGTGTATAGAATAGATCCTGTGCTACCTAGGAACACCAAACTCACAGACAGGGCCGGCTAGGCAAACTAGGTGGTTGCCTAGGGCACTGGAAGGGAGGAGGCGACGAATTGGGCTTCCCCCCCTCCCGGTGCCTAAGACAACCACCTAGTTTGCCTCCCTTCCCCCGCTGCCACCTTCTGCCACGTTCCCGCCTGCCCCTGAGAAGCTCGCCCTGCTGCCACCAGCTTCCTCCCTTCTGCTGTGCTCCTGCCAACCCCCTGAGAAGCTCGACCTGCCGCTGCCGCCAGCTTCCTCTCTTCCACTGCACTCCCACCCCTGCTCACAACGATGACGCTGAGTCATACCGGCTTTGAAGTCTGTGCGTGTTTTTGAAGAGACCGCTGGAGGAAGCTTCTCTCCCCCCACCCTCACTTCTGGATCTCCGGGTGACTTTCCTCTACCTTCAGTTTTGGTGAAAATTGGATTGATGGGGTCCAAGTTATACCTCCCCTAAAGAAGGTTCCCCCAGGAAAGTACTTTCTGGGGAAATGGCAGGTGGTTGTTTCCCCAGAAAGCACTTTCCTGTGGGTACCTTTTTGGGGGGGGTCATAACTTGGATCTTCCAAACTTAACCAATTAGGGTTGGCTGTTGATGACCTGTCTACTTCTGATTAATCATATATCTTCAGTTGTATTAAAGAAATATTGCTTGATTTAGAGAAATTTAAATTATGCCCAGCTAACCCTAATGTTTGCTCTCCAACCACCTTAAGTTTGGACATTTGTTGTGGTAAGATGCCACCATATTTAACTGATTTAGTGATCCCTACTTATTGTAGGGCTTTTATGTTGGTCAGATAGAATGCATTTCCTTCCAGGGTTTTGCAGGGAAGACATCTCCAAATTCCTTTTCATGAAAGACTCTGATACAATTTCCCACTTATTGAATAATTGTAATCTATTTGAAAAACCCCATCAGGAATTGTTTCGCAGATTCTCTCTGCCTTCCATCAATCAGAACAATTTGTCTTTCTGCCGTTTTTTCCTGAACGACTCTAATTCAGAAATTACCTGTGCTGTATCAAAATTCTTGGCCACTATTCTTCAACACAACTCTGGCTATGCTTAATTTTCTGTTTAATCTAAGTTTAATTTTGATTTATTTTGCTTATTTAAATCATTCTTATGTATCTTATGTTATGCCATTAAAGGTCTAAAATTGAAATTGAATTGAACTTGAATTGAACTTGGATCCTGTAAATCGAAGGTTGCCAAGTGTACCTAAGAAAATATCTGGGGAATTTGGGGTGTGTGGCCAGGAGGCTTTGGGGGTGGAGCTAGGAGACTTTCCCAATCCCTAAAATAAATAAATAAACATACAGCAGTGCAGTTCCCTTGCATTTCCTCATTCCCCAGCAGCTGACTGCTCTCTCTCTCTCTCACACACACACACACACACACACTTGGGTTGCAAAGTTCCTTTACCTTTCCGGTGGAGGCCTTTGGGGGGGGGCGGTGTGTTCCAGGAGGTGGGGGGGGATGCAAACAACATTTTGGACCACTTCTGGTAAAATCAGAAGTAGCCCAAACAGGAAACAGCTGACAGCCATTTGAGTGGTATCTAGGGGGATGAAAATAAACCACTCAAATAACTGCCAGCCATTTCATGGCCAGTTTTGCTCCCCCCCCCCCAACTTCTAATAGGGGCAGGGAGAGGAGCAAAACCGATCCCTGAAAAGGGATAGCTGTTAGCCTAAACTAACTGCAAGCCTGATCACTGATCAGGATCACTGAAGCTCTGCAGTCATTTTGAGAGGTCCTTTTTGTTTCCCCAGGGGAAGCAAAAGGGACCACTCAAGTTTCTAGCAGCCATTTGTGCGGTCCTTTGTGCTTCCCCAATCAAATGGCTGCTCTGGGGCAGCACTTCTGGTTTTTCGGGCCGCTCTTGATTTTACCAGAAATGGCTAAAAAAAAACTCATTTTGGGGTGGGATTTCCCCAGCTGGCCGGTGGTGGAAGAGCCCTCCCCAAATAGGGGAATCCCTCGCTGGGACCAGGGGATTGGGACCCCTACGTCAATCCAATCCTCACCAAACTTGGAGGGCAGGTAGAGGAGAATCAGCCAGAGAGTCCCTATGAGTTTGGTGTCTCTAGTATGCTGGAGAGGTTCTACCAGGTCACGAACCTTACAAAATAAATTGGTTTGTTTAGCCCCTAAAAGTCTGTGATGTTTTGAGGTTCGTTAACCGGTCACACCATGAACCACAAACCAAACTGAACTGCATTTTCCCAGTTCATGCCCATCATAAAAAACACTCATTACAAATGGGCCAAAAATAAGAAGATAAAATATGACAAATCCAACTGGTTTTTCAGATCACTAGGCTGCATGTAGGCCAAAGTATGTATCCGAAAAGCTGCTCTCTGAAGCACAACATGATTCATATCATAATGAGCATGTTTGTTAACTATACAATTTTCCATTTTTAAAAGTGAAAACTGTTGAAACTAGGGTTCATTTCTAAAAAATGAGGTACAAATGATGCCTCTACAGACTTGTTATTTAACTTGCTGTGGTGTTCTTTATTTCTAATTCTCAAGGGCCCGCTCATCTTACCAACATGTGGAATTACAACTGAAGAAATATCTCAATTCATATATTCTGCCTTCAACTGGATGCTCAAAACTTTTAAGTGCAAAATCTGGGAGCAATTTAATGTGCTTTATATGTCCCTTGGGGTTCAACGTATGTTCCTGTACCCTAAGATGTACCAGGGTATCTCCAAATGAGTGGGTTCTGCAAAAATCTACTACAGGGCATCTTCCAAAACCAAGTAGACCACTGACTAAACACCAGTATTTTAGAGCGAGATGTTGGATATTCTGTGGAAAAGAAGTTTTTCTCTCTTAGAGATCTATTATTTTAGATGAATAATTCTGTCTCACTTTCTCCTCAGACCTTGTTTTAGTTGCTGTGATTACCCTTAAAAGGATAAGCCCAGGCCAAATGTTGGATATCAGGACATAAGGATCTACCTTGAATGTCCCACTGCCTCGTTTTGCTCAGAAATGGGATAGGAAAAAAATCCCATCCCTCCCTCTCCCTTCTCATTCTGCTGTTTGTTCTGGAGATGGAAAACACATGAAGAGAAACAACTCCCTTTTTGCCATACAATTAAAAAAAATGGAGTGATGGTCATCATTGTGTGTGTGAGTGTGGGCTGTGGGGAGAAATCACTTGACAAACAAAAAGACCGTCAGGATGAGGAAAACAACGTGGTGCATCTCATGAGGCCTGTCTGTGTGGAAGAGAGATGCTGGTCCCCTAGCAGAACATTTAAGGCCTCTCAGTCAAGAAGACAGTTTGTGCTGTAAATTTCAAAACAAGCAGATAAAGAAGATCTGATCTCCTCCTTGGTTGACCTAAAAGCCCACATCTGTGGCCTAGAAATGCTGTCCCTCTTGCGTACTCTGTAAATTCAGAGACAGGATGTGGTTGATTTAGAAAACACTTCTTGGGCAGGGCCAGAGGAGAAATGGCCCCATTTTACACTTAATCACGGAAGAAAGGGCAGTTCCTGCCGACACTGGGCGGACAGAATGCATTCCTCTCCTACTCCAGGGATGGGCAACAAGGTTTGGTGAAGAAAATAATAATAATAATAATAATTGTTTGCTGTTTCACTTGTAAGGAAAGGAAGGCATCCCATCCCCTGTATTTTAAATAGGTTTTGTTGCATCACTTTCTCATGCAGGAAAAGGTAAAGGACCACTGCCAAGTTTCTGGATAAGACTTTTGAGGAAACACATGAGTTCCGCAGCTTTACAGCAATGACTTTTTGCCATCCATGTGCATGCTTTCTGCCTGAGGTAAAGCAAGGACAGCATTCCACCTTTGTGCATCATAGAACTCAAAGGGATCTGAGGTGTCTCAGTTAGACCCAGACCTGCTCAGCTTCAGCAAGGCTTTACTAAGTACCCGAAGAACACACCCAGGGACCTGGCTATTGCAGAATATCTACCCATCCATATCTTGGTCATGGTTAAGCCCCCAAACCAGCCTGGAGAATACAGTAACCCTTGAAAAAACTTCAGCTGTCCATTCCAGTCCTATGTCCATTGCTCAAGATGATGACTTCATTGCAAGATGCCCACCAGTCCTCCTTTAAAGAACACTCTTCTGCTTCCTATCCTCCTTTAAAAGACCAATCCTCAAGAGAACCAGCTGTGATGCTTTAAAGCAGGGGTCCTCAAACTACGACCCGCGGGCCAGATGCGGCCCGCTGAGGACGTTTATGCGGCCCGCTGAGGACGTTTATGCGGTCCGCCGGGTTATGGCAAAATCAGACCGGAAGTGATGTTCGACCTAAACTCGCGTTAGCAACGCTCACTTCTGGCACTGGGCTGAGGCGGCGGAGACAGAATGTGAGGCGATACTGAGGTGAGGTGAGTTCCCAGGCTGAGGTGTGTGGTGTGGGGAAGGGAGAGAGATGCAGAAGACGGAGAACTGACGGCCCGCGGCCGTAACGGCAGTCCGGCCCTCCAACAGTCTGAGGGACAGTGAACTGGCTCCCTATTTAAAAAGTTTGAGGACCCCTGCTTTAAAGCATTGGTTCGGGTGCCTCTGTGAGAAGGACAGTCTGGCCGTTTTCCCACTGACCTTACTCCAGAGCGACGTCCCTCTTCACCGCACAGCGTCTGCGCGGATTTCCCACCAACTGCTGCGCACAACCAGGAAGTGCCACGGCTTTTGCGTCGCAGATGTAAACCGCTAAAAACCAGTTTACATCTGCGACGCAAAAGCCGCAGTTCTTCCTGGTTGTGCGCAGCAGTTGGTGGGAAATCCGCGCAGACGCTGCGCGGTGAAGAGGGACGTCGCTCCGGAGTAAGGTCAGTGGGAAAACGGCCTCTGTGTTCTGCAAAGGAGATGATGGAACCCCAGAAAGCTAGTGTTCAACAAGAAATGAGTGCGCAGCTTACAACGCACCAAGGTGTCATAGCAAATGCACAGATTTTTCTCAGTTAGTATGGAAAAGGTAGACAGCTTGAAAAATTCCATTTTGTAAAAGAGCCAGTTGTTTCTTGAACATAGCCATCTGGAATATGAAGCTCTTGTATCTATACAGTTGTCCTGAGAAAACACGGGAATGAAAAAACTTCCTGCAATATACAAGTTCAGTGGGTGGGCACCCACTCTCCTCTAAGCTATGCTGAAGCTTTGAAGAAACCCCTCCTTCTCCTCTGTTGTATGGCTTTGAAGCTAAACCTCAAACCTTGTTTATTACCAAAGAAGGAGAAACAGATAAGTCTTCCTTGGTCTCAAGGCTTAGTCCTCTGTGTTTATGGCAAACTCTAATATCCTGGCTTGGTAGGTGTTTGCAAAACACCTCTTGAATCAGGCTTGTTTGAGCTTGTGGTTTATTGAAGTATAATCCCTGCTCATTTGCACACATTAAAGAGGTGTGAATTAACCCTTACTACTCCCTTCCCAGTGTTCCTCAGAAGTCTTGGCTGTGTCTATGCAGGGACATTCTCCATTGCTACTGTAAGGGCAAAGCCATTCACAGCAGCAATTAGGGTTGCCAAGTCCAATTCAAGAAATATCTGGGGACTTTGGGGGTGGAGCCAGGAGACTTTGGGGGTGGAGCCAGGAGACATTGGGGTGGAGCCAGGAGCAAGGGTGTGACAAGCATAATTGAACTCCAAAGGGAGTTTTGGCAATCACATTTCAAGGGACCGCACATCTTTTAAATGCCTTCCTTCCATAGGAAATAATGAAGGATAGGAGCACCTTCTTTGGGGGCTCATAAAATTGGACCCCCTGGTCCAAACTTTTTGAAACTTAGGAAGTATTTTGGGGAGAGCTACTGGATACTATACGGAAAATTTGGTGCTGCTACCCCCAAAAACAGGGCCCCCAGAGCCCCAGATACCCGTGGATAAATTCTCCATTATTTTCTATGGGAATAAGTCTCCTTAGGGAATCATGAATACCCAGCAGAAATTTCCCTCCCCTCCCCCCGCTTTCTGATCACCCTGAAGCGGGGGGAGGGCCTCCAAACCGGGGGATCCCCTGCCCCCACCTGGGGATTGGCAACCCTAGCAGCAATGGATCATCCACACAGGAGTATATTCCATTTTTTCTTTGCTATCCTTTCATACCCACCTCCATAACCCACTGTTCACCTGTTGCAGGGGTCCTCTGCTGGCTAAAAAAAAATGGTGGTAGCTATATCTCTAAAATACTACAGGAATATAACAACTACCAGTTTTTTTAACTGTCTAAAATTCCTAACCTGGGTGGCCCAGGCTGTCTTGTCATTTCTTACAAGCTAAGCAAATTGGCCCTGGTTGGCATAATGAATGGGAGACCTGCAAGAAAGTCTGGAGTTTCTATGAAGAGGCAGGCAATGGCAAGCCACCTTTGTTCACCTCTTGCCTTGAAAGTCCTATGGCAGGGGTCCTCAAACTTTTAAAATAGGGGGCCAGTTCACTGTCCCTCATACTGTTGGGAGGGCCAGACTGCCGTTACTATACAAGGCCGCGGGCCGTCAGTTCTCCGTCTTCTGCATCTCTCTCCCTTCCCCACACCACACACCTCGGCCTGGGAACTCACCTCACCTCGGTATCGCCTCACACTCTGTCTCCGCCGCCTCAGCCCAGTGCCGGAAGTATGCGTTGCTAATGCGAGTTTAGGTCGAACGTCACTTCCAGTCTGATTTTGCCATAACCCGGCGGGCCGCATAAACGTCCTCAGCGGGCCGCATCTGGCCCGCGGGCCGTAGTTTGAGGACCCCTGTCCTATGGGGTAACCATAAGTCAACTGCGACTTGATGGGAAAATTAAAAAGGCCACTGGAGCTGGATGGGGGCATGGCAAGGGGATAGGGAAGATGCAAGGGGATAGGGAAGGAACATGGTGCTGAAGTGGGTGGGGAGGTTAAGAAATATTCACTTTCTTGTCCCCGTGGTGGGCAAATCCTCTTTGATAATCTTCTCAGAAAGATCATAGCAAAGCAGGTTTGAAGAAGAGCAAAACTGGACCAAAAGCTCCATGCGGAAGCAGCTTTTGCTTCCAGTTTTTCTGGACCATAGAGATGAGGGCTGGGGTGCCAGCTGCCCAATCTAAATTGGCAACCCCCTGCTGGTGCTCCCCATCCCTTGCCAGTGCTCAGTGGGGAAAGAGGGGTGGGGGAATGGTGTCATGCAATGTGCAACATTACTTTGAGCTAGAACCTGGAAGTGACATCACTGCAATACACAATGTTCCAGGCATGGCTGGCGAGTAGGAGTAGGTGTGGTCGGTGGCTCTCTGACTGCTCCACCACTTTGAGAGTGGTGGGACTGCGGGCCAGTGTGTTCTGTGCTCCAAACCTGACTTTCTAGTCGGGCTCAGAGGAGAACAGCCTTGCTCTGAGACTATCTACTCTTGCCTCCCCTGCAAGGGGAGACAGCCTTAGAGCAAAACACAGCAGCCTCGTGGCCCTGCTCCCAGCTGCCTCCCTTGCAAGGGGAGACAGCCTTGGAGCGAGGCACAGCAGCCCCACAGCCCCTTTTGCCTGCCCAGCAGCCTCACTCCGACCCCCATGGGGGGGCACAGGCGTCGGGGTGGCCTGGGATGGCAACAAACCCAGCGCCGTCCCTGGTTCCAGGATCTTTCCTGATCTTTGCGGGTTTTCCCACAGGAGCCGGAAAATCCTAGAGCACTGCACTACAGGGTAGGGACACTGCAGCGTCATTCAATGCTGTTCTGCAAGTCTGCCCCCAAATTATCCTGCCACTGTATGGAACTGTGCTGGCAACCCTAATGAGGGCTAGAAATAGGGTTGCCAATCCCCAGGTGGGGGCAGGGGATCCCCCGGTTTGGAGGCCCTCCCCCGCTTCAGGGTCGTCAGAAAGCGGGGGAGGGGGAGGAAATGTCTGTTGGGCTCTGTTATTCCTTATGGAGATTTATTCCCATAGAAAATCATGGAGAATTGATCCGTGGGTATCTGGGGCTCTGGGGGGGCTGTGCTTTGGGGTAGATGCACCAAATTTTCAGTATAGCATCTAGTGCCTCTCCCCAAAATACCCCCCAAGTTTCAAAAAGATTGGACCAGGGGGTCCAATTCTATGAGCCCCAAAAGAAGGTGCCCCTATCTTTCATTATTTCCTATGGAAGGAAGGAATTGAAAAGGTGTGCCGTCCCTTTAAATGTGATGGCCAGAACTCCCTTTGGAGTTCAATTATGCTTGTCACAGCCTTGATCTTGGCTCCACCCCTAATGTCTCCTGACTCCACCCCCCAAAGTCTCCTGGCTCCACCCCCAAAGTCCCCAGATATTTCTTGAATTGGACTTGGCAACCCTAGCTAGAAAACTGAGGATATGTCAGAATTAAAACCCATTTATGATATCTCAAGGATGCCTCCCTTCCTAGAATTCTGGTGGTCAGTTGTCAGCACAGCGTATGGTGCCCTGCCACACGTGGATGGTAGTGTGCTGTATTTGATTTTATGAGTCATTAAAAATACAAACTTGATTTAGATAATTCAGGTTTGGCGTGTGCATGGGGCGGGTGGGGGGGGTGGAGGAAGCAGGAACCAAGTCTTCGCTGTCTTCCTTAAAGTCAAACACTCCTAATATTGATTAGCTCAAAGAGTCCTTGACCTTTTAACATTCTTAAAACTCTGTTCACTAAACCAAAATATACTTGCCATATTTTCACAACTTGTTACTGGACAGGGTCCCACAGACATAAGGTGATTAGGGTTTGTAGAGTCTTTCGGGATCAAGTGCCGTGTTCTACTGCAGAAAGTTTTCCTTACAGACGTTTCGTTCTCGGCTGCGGAGAACATCCTCAGTGGCGTTGCAGCCGGAGCAGGCGCTCAGACCTGCATTGAGTGGGGCCAGGGCTGCTGGAGAGCTGCTATTTCTAGGCTGCTATTTCTAGGCCCTCTCACCACACCCCCTCCAGCCTAGAAATAGCAGCTCTCCAGCAGCCCTGGCCCCACTCAATGCACAGCAGCCAAGAAGGTCTGAGCGCCTGCTCCGGCTGCAACGCCACTGAGGATGTTCTCTGCAGCTGAGAACGAAACGTCTGGAAGGAAAACTTTCTCCAGTAGAACATGGCACTTGATCCCGAAAGACTCTACAAACCCTAATGATGTTACCAGCCGTGAAAACCTGAAATCTTTGATAGACATAAGGTGCTTCCACACATCCTAAATAATGCCGTTTCAGCCCACTTCAGTGACTGTTTGTAAGTGGATTTTGCCATTTCATACAGTAAAATCCAGTTGCAAAGTGCACCGAAGGTGGATTGAACATGTGTTATTGGACGTGTGTGAAAGCGTCTACACTCTTCTCAATGATCCTCTTTATTAAACATTTTCAGAAATTTGCAGAATTTCTAAAGAAAATTAATTTTCAGTGCTTCGACTATTCCAAAAGTGTAGAAGGGTGGAATGGAGCATGCATACATCCCCCCCCACCCCACATTTTGTTGTTTTTATTTACGAATGCAGAGAAAAATGAAATAAGAACTTGACATTCAGTCCAGGGGCCAAGTCACTGATGTGGCAGATTCAACCCTTTATGATGCCTTCATGTCCAAAACGAGGTCTACCAGACACGGTGGGAGGGAGCAGCTTTGCTACAGATCAAAGAGTTAACTAAAAACCCACGTAAAAGAAAAACAATGAGCATATGGTCCTCACATCTACAATTCCCAGTCACACAACTGCAGTCTTAATATGAGGTATCCCTCAAGGTCCCCCCTGGCCACTGGCGGGAGATGCAGGGGTAAGGTGGCCAGATCTAGGTGGGGAAACTCCTGGAGATTTAGGGATGGAGTCTAAGGAGGACAGGTAACCCAGTGGGGTACAATGCCATAGAATTCACCCTCCAAAGCATCCATATTCTCCAGGAAAATTGAGCTCTGTGGTCTGGAGAGGAGCTGCAATTCCAGGGGATTACCAGGTCCCACCCGGAGGCTGGCATCCCTAATTCCTGCTTTCTGTAGAAATGCCTAGGGAAGAAAAACTTGGGTCTGGGTGAGTTGGTGGCAGGGGAGGAGGTGCTCTGCTTTGATTTTTCTGGTTTGGTAGCTGCCTTATTGGTACCATATTATATTTGAGTACCAGTTAGTTAATTAATTGTTTTTCCATCCTTCCCTTTCTCCAATAAGGTCAGGTTCTCATCTCTGTTTTGTCCTCATAACAATTCTGCAAAGTAGCTTCAAGGTGATGGGGGAATGTGTGACTGATTTGAGGTCATCGCAGAAGGCGGTTGAACCTTGGTCTCTACAGGCAACCCTCTAACCCCTATGCCACACTGATGTGGACACACTGGTGTCTCTGCCTCCGTGCATCACTTGAGAGGGTCCATGTACAGGGTGGGATGGGGATCATGGACTTGGGTCCTGGGGATTCAGAAGTGTTCAGCCTGAGTTGGAAGCCTGTTGCCAAAGGTTTCGGTCTATTGCAGAAGCTGACTCTCTTTGTTTGAGGGTTGTTCCCAATGTCTGAGTTCTGCTTCCCTCTTGGAAAATCAGCAGAAGTGACCTTAGAGACTGGATTCCTGGGTAGTCACAGAAGGATCAGGATTACCTGCCCCTGGAAGGATGGCTGCTCAATAGGCAGCTGCCTATAGGGCTACCTTAGGGTTGCCAATCCCCAGGTGGGGGCAGGAGATTCCCCGGTTTGGAGGCCCTTGGGTATTTGGGGTAGAGGCACCAGATTTTGGGGTATTATTTGGGGTAGAGGCACCAGATTTTCAGTTTAGCATCTAGTGCCTCTCCCCAAAATACCCCCCAAGTTTCAAAAATATTGGACTAGGCGGTCCAATTCTATGAGCCCTAAAAGAAGGTGCCCCTTCATTATTTCCCTATCCTTCATTATTTCCTATGGAAGGAAGGCATAGGTGTGCCGTCCCTTTAAATGTGATGGCCAGAACTCCCTTTGGAGTTCAATGATGTTTGTCACAGCCTTGATTTTGGCTCCACCCCCAATGTCTCCTGACTCCACCCCCAAAGTCTTCTGGCTCCACCCCCAAAGTCCCCAGGTATTTTTTTAATTGGACTTAGCAACCCTATGCTACCTGGCCTCAGGGGTGGTGGGGCATGCCCCAAGTGCCCTGCTGCCACTGTGCTCACCTGCCTTCTGCCTACCTCCAGGTGGGCGGCAGTGGCACAGAAAGGGCACCAGGGTCAGTGGGGCTGCACTCTGAGCACTCCTGCAGCTGCATCAATCCCACTCAGCCTTCGTTGGTCCCAGGAAGGCATAGCGGGGTCAGTGTGGCAGTAGGCATACTCAGAACCAGGCTCCCAGAATGCCCACTGCCTTGCTGACCTCAGTCAGCAGCCTCATTGCCCCCAGCCCCCACAACTGAGGCGCACGCTGGGGTGAAGCCCTGGCTGTGTGTGTGGGTGGGAGGGAGGGCATGCCACACAGGTGGCAGGGCCTGCCTGGGGCATCCAAACCCTTAGCGCCAGCCCTCAGGCTATCCAGGCTGTTTCGGGTGAATTCAAGAGGATGAACCCTAAGGAGGGAGGGAGCAAGCACCTGAAAAGCACACAATCCACTTGCAATATGAGGAGCCGTCTTTCTATTCAAATAATAGTAATTATGTGTACATTGGCATCTATGAATATAAAGTAGTATGTGCATATCTTGTCCTGTTTTGAGGGGTTTTGTCCTCTTCTTTTAGATCATCCATATATTGTGAAAAGTCCAAAAGAGTGTCAGACACTGAGGTAATTTCCACCCACTCAACAAGGAGTGACATCACAGTACCATACCAGTCTCTTCCTCTCATCATTTCCCCCCTCCTGCTGCTTCACAGAGCAGGGCAGGAGCCAGAGTTGAGGGGGTGGCACACAACCTGGGAACTGGCTATTGCCCTGTGTACATCTATATATATTAGGGTTGCCAATCCCCAGGTGGGGGCAGGAGATCCCCCGGTTTGGAGGCCCTCCCCCCGCTTCAGGGTCGTCAGAAAATGGGGGGAGGGGAGGGAAATGTCTGCTGGGAACTCTATCATTCCCTATGGAGATTTATTCTCATAGGCTGATTTCTCACTGACCTTTTACTGGCGCGACCACCCTCCTCACGCCGGCGGATCTGCAGGGATTTCGCACCAGAAGCGCCGGCGCAGCCAAAAGAGCCGGCAACTTCCGTCGCGAAACCAGCTCAAACGGAAACCGCCAAGAAGCAGGAAAACGTTTGAGCGGGTTTCGCGACGGAAGTAGCCGGCTCTTTTGGCTGCGCCGGCGCTTCTGGTGCGAAATCCCTGCAGATCCGCCGGCGTGAGGAGGGTGGTCGCGCCAGTAAAAGGTCAGTGCGAAAACGCCCATAGAAAATCATGGAGAATTGATCCGTGGGTATCTGGGGCTCTGGGGGGGCTGTTTTTTGGGGTAGATGCACCAAATTTTCAGTATAGCATCTAGTGCCTCTCCCCAAAATACCCCCCAAGTTTCAAAAAGATTGGACCAGGGGGTCCAATTCTATGAGCCCCAAAAGAAGGTGCCCCTATCCTTCATTATTTCCTATGGAAGGAAGGAATTGAAAAGGTGTGCCGTCCCTTTCAATGGGATGGCCAGAACTCCCTTTGGAGTTCAATGATGCTTGTCACAGCCTTGATCTTGGCCCCACCCCTAATGTCTCCTGGCTCCACCCCCAAAGTCTCCTGGCTCCATCCCCAAAGTCCCCAGATATTTCTTGACTTGGACTTGGCAACCCTAATCTATATGGAAGGAAAACAATTCAGCAAATGGTTTGAAGCTGCTTGCAGTTGACTGAAATGGCCTGCTGAACAATCGGCTCCCTGCTCCGGATGGCCATGTGGGATGAGAAGATGGGGGTTTGAGCGCTGCCAGGTCTTGCCAGTGCTTGTACTCAGGTCTGCCCCATGGCTTATTCTAAAGATCAGGTTTCTGGTATGTGAGCCAGGCCTTTGCTCTGTTGGACGGTGGAATTAATGTGTGTTTCGCCTCCATGCTCTGCATTGCACACAACGTCAGCCAGCCCTTTTCCTCCAGGCGGGCAGGCACTTAAAGAACATGACAAAGAGTAAAAGAGGCATTCTTCTGGCCAAATACCTGTCACTGTAGGAAAACACTGAAGGGTTACAAAATGCCTGGCTGATGAGGCCTGGAGAGGCGCATTAGCACCTCCTAATTACTCTCCTCCGTTGTTAGGCAGAAGGGAGGTCACCGGCGTTTTTATGGAAGTGTAGGTGTGCAGGTGATAAAATCATCCCACTTTTAAGAGTGATGAAGTGATCTCAGATCTTGCTGCTGCGGATTGTTGCAACGGCTCTTTCTGCTCAAGCAGACCCACCCAGGGGCTGGGAGGAGGGGGCATGCTTTCGATTGCATTTTTTTTTATCGCATTGGGTGAAACTTGCTTCATCTGCATAAAACCAGCATTACTCTAGGCTTTGCCATGGGCGGGAAGGGAGGGGCACATCCGTGCATCTCTCAAGCCCAGTTTCCAGAGATGGAAGATTCTGCACTGCGGGGGAAGGGGGGGGGGACCGAATGCTGCTGAACTTCTTGGAGTGTAGACAGTTGACAGTGCCCCATATGCTGCTTGCATTCCTATGAGTCAGGGCTTTTTTTGAGCAGGGACTCACAGGAATGCAATTCCAGCTGGCTTGCCATCAGGGTGTGGCCTAATATGCAAATGAGTTCCTGCTGGGCTTTTCTGCAAAACCCCCCCCCTGCCTATAAGTGAAAGCCAGAACCAACTGTGATGTAACATGCCAGCACTGGCCTGCAGGCCCTATTCCACCCTGCCCTCCTAGGATTTTTTTTCAACACCTGGAGGGGCTTTTCTTCCACTCTTGAGTAGCCCACTCTGCCACCTGATCTTCACAAGAATTACGCACTGGGAGGGTCAGAAGGACTCCCAGCTTCCCTTCCAAGTTCTCTGTCCCTTGCCTCCGTGTCTTCTGCTACCCAGTGCCTGGTCACCATGGGACAGTTTACTGTTTTGCACTCCCCTGGAGGAATTGCCACTTGCCAACTGCCTGCCTTCCACCTTGCATGTCCAAGATGGTGGAGGTTTATGTGGTACAGAGAACCACTACCAGCATCAAAAGTTATAAAGTATTTATTAAAAAGAAAATTTCACAAGCGTACTTTTAGCACGGCACCAGTTTGAGCAAGGGATTAAAAAGAAACAGGCAAAATGCAAATCCTCTTTCCTTGTCTGTATTCATGTCCTATCAGACCATAAGCACACTGAGACTGATTGATGTATTGATATTAGTTGTTTGAATTATGTAAATTATTATTGTATTTTAATTCTTTTATTTTATTGTTAGAATTTTTATGTTGTGAGCCGCTCTGAGCCCGCTTTGGTGGGGTAGGGCGGGATATAAATCAAATGAAATGAAAATGAAATGAAATGAAGATGTTAAAATATAGGACAGGCTTTTTTAGCTTATGAGTTCTAGATCTCTACAGATGGTCCATTTCCTTGACGCTTGCTCCAGCTGTTTAGGTGAGCTCATGGTCAATGGGGGCAGGGGATTCCCTAGTTTGGAGACCCTTCCCCCACTTCAGGGTTATCAGAAAGTGTGGGAGGTGTTAATGTCCCCTGAACATTCCATTATCTCTCTCTCTCTCTCTCGGCTTGGCTTCGCGAACGAAGATTTAAGAAGGGTGCAATAGTCCACGTTTGCTGCAGGCTCGCTGGTGGCTGACAAGACCAATGTGGGACAGGCAGGTCCGGCCACAGCGGCTGCAGGGAAAAGTCTGATTTAGGGTTGGTCCTGTAGCAGTGCGATTCTTCCTCAATCTCCTTTTGTCCTCAAGACCAGCTATGCGTGCGTTCTCAAAGGAAGAGACAGCCTGGTGGATGGTGTGCCTCCATGCTTTGCGATCTGAGGCTAGGTCAGACCACTGGTGATGGTTGATGTGACAGGTGCTAAGGGATTTCACATTCCATTATACGCTATAGAGATTGGTTCCCATAGTGCATACTGGAGAATCAATATGTGGGTATCTGGGGTGGGGGGGGAGAGTGTTGTTTAAGGTATAGGGATCAAATTTTCAGCATAGCATCTGGTGGCTTTCTTCAACCCCTCCACCAAGTTTTAAAAAGATTGCGCCGGGGCCCCAATTTTATGAGCCCCAAAAGAAGATGCTCCCATTCTCCATGATTTCCAGTGAGGGGAAGGCCTTTAAAAGGAGCTTTTAAAGGTTCCTTTAAGAGTGGTTCCTTTAAAAGTGAAGGTTCCTTTAAATGCGATGGTCAGAACCCCCTTCAGAGTTCAATCATGCTTATCACAATCTTGCTCCTGGCTCCACCCACAAAGTCCCGGATATTTTCTAAATTGGACTTGGCAACCCTAGCCCTGTCTCTTCTCATAGCCCCCAAGGAAAATAAAGCCTCCTACCTGAAGCAAGGAGTTTTTACCATCTCTCTTTCCCCCACCCCCTCACCAGGTCAAGTCAAGTCAAAGAGGCTTCTCCTGGAGATCTCCAGGACTCTCCTTTCTGAAGATACTCTAGTATTCTAGTCCTCCAAATCTCTGTTTCCTGCTTGGACAAGGGGAAGAGCTTGACCCACCCTTATCTCTCCTGCTAGATCTATTAGCACCCAACCTCTTCCCAGTCCCCCATAAGAGAATGGTAGATCCAAACTTGTATAGCATCAGAATGCCCCTCTGCCATAGGGTTGCCAATCTCTAAATGGGGCCTGGACTTCTCCCAGAATTACAATTGATTTCCAGACTACAGAGATCAATTCCCATGAAAAGAATGACTGCTTTGGAGGGTGGACTCTAGGGCATCCATCCCTGCGGAGCTCCCTCTCCACCCCACCCTGCGGGGTGACATGATAGAGGTTTACAAGAGAATGCATGGGATGGAGAAAGTAGAGAAAGAAGTACTTTTCTCCCTTTCTCACAATGCAAGAACTTATGGGCATTCCATGAAATTGCTGAGCGGTAAGGTTAAAACGGATAAAAGGAAGTACTTCTTCACCCAAAGGGTGATTAACATGTGGAATTCACTGCCACAGGAGGTGGTGGCGGCTACAAGCATAGCCAGCTTCAAGACGGGGTTAGATAAAAATATGGAGCAGAGGTCCATCAGTGGCTATTAGCCACAGTGTGTGTATATGTGTGTGTGTGTGTAATTTTTAAATATCTATTTTTTGGGGGGCCACTGTGTGACACAGAGTGTTGGACTGGATGGGCCATTGGCCTGATCCAACATGGCTTCTCTTATGTTCTTACCCCACCCCAAACTCTGCCCTCCACCCTAAAATCTATAGCAGGGGTGGCCAACGGTAGCTCTCCAGATTTTTTTGCCTACAACTCCCATCAGCCCCAGCCATTGGCCATGCTGGCTGGGGCTGATGGGAGTTGTAGGCAAAAAACATCTGGAGAGCTACCATTGGCCACCCCTGATCTATAGGAATTTCCGAGCTCAGAGTTGGCAACCTTGCTAGGTCCTCACAGACTGAATCAAGAGGAAAGGACCCAGTAATTGAATTTATCAGTTAAGGAACTTCTCTCAAGGAAACTACTACTGGGGTGGGGGGCTGAGAATTCAGTCAACTTACGCTTCTGCCAGGTCGCTGGTACTCCCAGTTCTTCCACATGGTTATATGGCTTCTTTTCCAAAGTAGCATTGCCACCTATTAGGGTTGCCAGGTCTGACTCAAGAAATATCTGGGGACTTTGGAGGTGGAGCCAGGAGCAAGAGCGTGAAAAGCACAATTGAACTCCAAAGGGAGTTCTGGCAATCACATTTAACGGGACTGCATGTCTTTTAAATGCCTTCCCTCCATTTGGAAATAATGAAGGATAGGGGCACCTTCTTTGGGGGCTCATAGAATTGGACCCCCTGGTCCATTCTTTTTGAAACTTGGGGTGGGGGTGTTTTGAGGAGAGGTACCAGATACTATGCTGAAAATTTGGTGCCTCTACCTCAAAAAACAGCCCTCCCCGAACCCCAGTTACCCTCAGATCAATTCTCCATTATACCCTATGGAAACTGGTCTCCATAGAGTATAATGGAGTGCCCAGCAGACATTTTCCTCCCTTCTGATAACCCTGAAGCAGGGGGAGGGCCTCCAAACTGGGGGATCCCCTGCCCCCAACTGGGGATTGGCAACCCTACCACCTACCTAGAGGTACTGTTCACCACACCCTGCATTTCTTTATTTGGAATATTTCACCTTCAGGTTAAAATGGGTTTCTTTTCAAAGTCCAGAATGTCACAACCAAAGAAACATTCAAATCAAAATGATCATAAAGTGAATCACCACAATACATCAGTCTGATTACCCAACAGAGAATTGGCAATGCCTTCGTCACTGATAACTCACAGCAGTCAGAGGCCCAAAGAATCATGTTCAACTAATGGCAAAAGGCCAATGAATGTGGGACAGAGAAGACCTCCCAGGAAAGGATTTCCTGAGTCTTGGGGTTAGAGTAGAAGTCCTGTCCTAGATAACCACACGCCATGCCTCAGATGGCAGAACACCCAAAGCAAGGCTTCTGAGAAAAAATCTTAACAAACAGGTATGTTCATATAGGAGAAGGTGATTGTAAAATAACATGGAGCTAGGCTAGTGAAGACTTTAAAGGTCAAGACCAGCACTTCAAAATGAGCTCAACAACCAATTAAAAAATCAGTAAATATTTTATCAAGACAGCATCATATGTTCCTTCCAGCTTATACAAATTAACAGCCATATACTGAGAAACTCAGGAGTTTCTGAGAAACCCTGTGAAGACTAATATAGACACCACCAAGGCGTGAGTTACCACAGCTGGGCTACCCCTATACAAGAAAGATGCAGGTCACAGCTGCCATGCATAGCCAGTTTCAAGAGGGGTTTGGATAAAAATATGGAGCAGAGGTCCATCAGTGGCTATTAGCCACAGCATATTATTGGAACTGTCTGGGGCAGTGATGCTCTGTATTCTTGGAGTTGGCGGGGGGCAAAGTGGAAGGGCTTCTAGCCCCACTTGTGAACCTCCTTTCTTTTTTGGCCACTGTGTGATACAGAGTGTTGGACTGGATGGGCCATTGGCCTGATCCAACATGGCTTCTCTTATGTTCTTATCTGCTCTCTAGGTCTGAATGCTCTGACTTACCCTCTCAACTAGGATTGCCAAGTCCTCTTCGTCCCAGAGCAGGGGACATTTGTGTGCGCGCAGCTGCTCTAGGCGTTTCTGGGAAAACTTTACCATAGAGTTTTCCCTCCCAAATGGCTAGAGCATCCAGAAAACAGAGTTTTCCTGAAAACTCCTAGAGCGGCCGCTCCGAAGAGTCTCAGAGCGGCTCACAATCTCCTTTCCCTTCCTCCCCCACAACAGACACCCTGTGAGGTAGATGAAGATATTGGATTTATATCCCACCCTCCACTCCGAAGAGTCTCAGAGCGGCTCACAATCTCCTTTCCCTTCCTCCCCCACAACAGACACCCTGTGAGGTAGATGAAGATATTGGATTTATATCCTGCCCTCCACTCCGAAGAGTCTCAGAGCAGCTCACAATCTCCTTTCCCTTCCTCCCCCACAACAGACACCCTGTGAGGTAGATGAAGATATTGGATTTATATCCCACCCTCCACTCCGAAGAGTCTCAGAGCGGCTCACAATCTCCTTTCCCTTCCTCCCCCACAACAGACACCCTGTGAGGTAGATGAAGATATTGGATTTATATCCTGCCCTCCACTCCGAAGAGTCTCAGAGCAGCTCACAATCTCCTTTCCCTTCCTCCCCCACAACAGACACCCTGTGAGGTAGATGAAGATATTGGATTTATATCCTGCCCTCCACTCCGAAGAGTCTCAGAGCGGCTCACAATCTCCTTTCCCTTCCTCCCCCACAACAGACACCCTGTGAGGTAGATGAAGATATTGGATTTATATCCTGCCCTCCACTCCGAAGAGTCTCAGAGCAGCTCACAATCTCCTTTCCCTTCCTCCCCCACAACAGACACCCTGTGAGGTAGATGAAGATATTGGATTTATATCCCACCCTCCACTCCGAAGAGTCTCAGAGCGGCTCACAATCTCCTTTCCCTTCCTCCCCCACAACAGACACCCTGTGAGGTAGATGAAGATATTGGATTTATATCCTGCCCTCCACTCCGAAGAGTCTCAGAGCGGCTCACAATCTCCTTTCCCTTCCTCCCCCACAACAGACACCCTGTGAGGTAGATGAAGATATTGGATTTATATCCTGCCCTCCACTCCGAAGAGTCTCAGAGCGGCTCACAATCTCCTTTCCCTTCCTCCCCCACAACAGACACCCTGTGAGGTAGATGAAGATATTGGATTTATATCCTGCCCTCCACTCCGAAGAGTCTCAGAGCGGCTCACAATCTCCTTTCCCTTCCTCCCCCACAACAGACACCCTGTGAGGTAGATGAAGATATTGGATTTATATCCTGCCCTCCACTCCGAAGAGTCTCAGAGCGGCTCACAATCTCCTTTCCCTTCCTCCCCCACAACAGACACCCTGTGAGGTAGATGAAGATATTGGATTTATATCCTGCCCTCCACTCCGAAGAGTCTCAGAGCGGCTCACAATCTCCTTTCCCTTCCTCCCCCACAACAGACACCCTGTGAGGTAGATGAAGATATTGGATTTATATCCTGCCCTCCACTCCGAAGAGTCTCAGAGCGGCTCACAATCTCCTTTCCCTTCCTCCCCCACAACAGACACCCTGTGAGGTAGATGAAGATATTGGATTTATATCCCGCCCTCCACCCCGAAGAGTCTCAGAGCATGATGATGTCACTTCTGGGTGATGTCATTGTGCCGGCGACATAGGGGGAGGTTCCCTCCGCCAGCCCAATGTGGGCCATGGGGGTTGGGAACCTCCCAGGTGGGGGAACCCCCGCCCGGACTGAGGGCTTGACAGCCCTACTCTCAACTAACCATCTCATTGCTTCTTTTTTAAATTTCAGTTCTTCAGAATTGTAAGCAGTCTGACATCACAGCTCTTAGTCATGTGACCTTGCAGCTCCCTTGATTCCTTGCTGCTTAGCTAAAAGATTTGCAGTCCGTCACAATTATAGACAGCCTGCCATGTTAATGATAGCTGGTGTCTCTTGAAGACCCTTCTATTCCATATCACTTGTGGAAGAATTTGACATCTGCAGTATAGCTCTGTCACTAAACTTCAGCAGACCCTTGCATAATCCCTCGTGAACCACCCTCTACCCTTCTAATTCACTTTTTAGTAGCCTGCCTCCATACAGATGCACCCATTATGGGATTGTTTGATTCAGGCTGTGTTCAAGCAAACAGGCTATGCTGCTACATGACTTGGAGTGCTGTACTAAATACAGTTTTAGGCTGAATTCAGATGGCCAATTTGAGCTGACATAGGCATGGCCCCCAGGCAAATAAAAAAGCAAGGTCACACAGCCACAGCTGCCGCCCATCCCACTCCCCTACTCACCCTGCCTCCGATGCTCTTGAGATAGACCAAATTGCTATCACATGGGAAGTGGTAGCAAAATTTTCTGCCACACTTCTCCCACCCTTCCAGGCATCTGCATGCAGGAGTGCACAAGAAGAAGAAGAAGAAGAAGATATTGGATTTATATCCCGCCCTCCATTCCGAAGAGTCTCAGAGCGGCTCACAATCTCCTTTCCCTTCCTCCCCCACAACAGACACCCTGTGAGGTAGATGAAGATATTGGATTTATATCCCGCCTTCCACTCCAAAGAGTCTCAGAGCGGCTCACAATCTCCTTTACCTTCCTCCCCCACAACAGACACCCTGTGAGGTAGATGAAGATATTGGATTTATATCCCGCCCTCCACTCCGAAGAGTCTCAGAGCGGCTCACAATCTCCTTTCCCTTCCTCCCCCACAACAGACACCCTGTGAGGTGGGTGGGGCTGGAGAGGGCTCTCACAGCAGCTGCCCTTTCAAGGACAACCTCTGCCAGAGCTATGGCTGACCCAAGGCCATGCCAGCAGGTGCAAGTGGAGGAGTGGGGAATCAAACCCGGTTCTCCCAGATAAGAGTCTGCACACTTAACCACTACACCAAACCGGATCTCCACCTCACAAGTGTGGTAGATTGGTGATGGTATAAATACACTAATCCGCTCTAGGCGCTCACTGCTATTAATTTTTTTTTAAAAAAAATCACTGTCCAAGCATATGAGCACATGAGCGCAGGGCCACTGAAAAAATGTAAGGGAAACAAAGAAACCAGAACTACACTAAGGGGACGGTGCACAACAACTGTGTGCATGTACCAAAGTGCCCCCCCTCCATGATATATGGGCACATCACACAGGAGTGTCTGACCAGGATTTGGCCACTCCATTTTTAGGCGGCACAGTTTGGGACATCTCTGATGCGCATGAAGCTGCCCATCTGTACCCAGCCTTAGGCTCTCCAAGCCCCACTGACTACAAGATCATGCTGGATAAATTGATTTTAAAAGTCTTCTAGATTTACTGTTCTTGGTATTTCAGTCGTTCATTGGAGACAGGAAGGTTTCTCCCCAGCATAATTTCAAAACGTTATTTCTTGGGGCATCAAGGGCTGTCAAAATTATATACAGCCTGTCAGGCTAATGACTCAGTAAGAAACCAGATTCTCCTAAAAAGACATTGCAGATTTAACAAAGACAGGAGGCCAGCAGGGCAATCAATGGAATGTAGCCAGTTGCCTACAATGTTGTACGGATTCGCCATCAAAATTGAATGAATGAGTCATGGCAATTAGACTAACGGGGTAGTGCGGCAGCACTTCCAGAGCAATAACCATTGCCAATGTAAAAGGTGCACAGTTCAGGTAGAGTTCCTAGCTGTTTTCAGATGTTATGACCACATGTACTGAAAGCCAAGTACTGTATATATCAGGAGTGCAGCCATCTTTGATGCCACTTTTTAATGTAGTTGCTATGTTGTCTGAATAAGGGCAAGCTGTGCATTTTGCAGATATGCATGAACCAGAGCCTTAGAAAATCCAAGTCAGTTCATGTTCAGAAAACATGGATCTACCATGTGTGATCGACTATGTGTGGTTGCTGGACTCCAGGCACATGTGGGTGACATGTCTGAAAAGGGGCTTTTTTGCTTCACATTCCTTTTCACGCAGTGCTGCAGAGCTGAGTCGTTCCCTGCAGTTTCTTTCATGATGGATCGGGTTTGCTTAATGCACCTGTAATTGGGACTGAGAAGAAAGATTCACTCAGCCCCTAATGAAAATTTCAAGCTTATATACACAGAGTCAGCCCACTGGTTCCTTTACCTATATCTACTCCAGGAGTTCCCAACCTTTTTGAAACTATGGGCACTGTTGCAGTTCTTGGCACAGGCACAAGATGGCTGTTGCACAAGACTGAGCCAGTCACAAAATGGCTGCTGCATCTTCCCTTCAGTCACGCAACGAAGATGCTTGTGCTGTGGTGGCAGCAGGGCTTTTTTTGAGCAGGAATGCACAAGAACGCAGTTCTGGCTGGCTTGGTGTGACCTGATATGCAAATGAGTTCCTGCTGGGCTTTTTCTACAGAAAGCCCTATGTGAAACAATGGTGATGTCAGGGCATATGGTCTTATATGCAAATGAGTTCCTGCTGGACTTTTTCTACAAAAAAAAAAAGCCCTGGGTGGCAGCTGCTGCCAAAGCAATGTTTTCAAAAAATCTGCACAGCCAATCAGATCTCCAGCGGCCAATCAGAAGCTTTGTTGAGCTAAAGTCCTTCCTGGCTCTGCCCACTTTCTAGAGAGCCACTAGAGAGCCAGTTTGGTGTAGTGGTTAAGTGCATGCACTCTTATCTGAGAGAACTGGGTTTGATTCTCCACTCCTCCACTTGCACCTGCTGGGATGGCCTTGGGTCAGCCATAGCTCTGGCAGAGGTTGTCCTTGAAAGGGCAGCTGCTGGGAGAGCCCTCTCCAGCCCCACCCACCTCACAGGGTGTCTGTTGTGGGGGGAGTAGGAGATTGTAAGCCGCTCTGAGTCTCTGATTCAGAGAGAAGGGCGAGGTATAAATCTGCAATTCTTCTTCTTCTTCTAAAAACACTCGGAAAGCAACAGGAAAGGTGTCAGTGGTCATTGTGGTACTCACAGGCAGCACATTGGGGACTCCTGGTCTACTGTAATAGGCAGCAGATCCAGGGTTCCAGGCAGTGGGACCATTTTGATTGGCTATCGAGCACTGATGCTTTTGTATACGCCTTGTCCTGTATACAAAAACTTCCTTTCTGCGTGGCTTCCGGATTTTCCTCCCGCTGAGCCAGTTAATTTATTGGTCACCCCAGCAATCTCATATCAGCCCAAACTGAAGGGTGTGTTTATTCAGATGCCCTTCCACTTCAGATCTTAGAATCTCCATGTTCTTCCCAAGAAATCTCTCCGCCTCTTGCACAAACAGAGGCCCACGTTGCTCCATTAAGAACAAGCTTCATCAGATAGTTTAGAGGTGTCATTTCCAGGTGTCCTGACTCTGGGTGTTTTCATTCATGAGTCGTCAAGCAATTCTTGCTTCACTTGGGTTTGTAAGGTGAATGTAACCCCTCCGCCACATTAGTCAGAAGGCTAATTTGCATGCCAAACGTCTCTGTTTTGTTCAGTTGTTCACCTAAATAGCAGGAGAGAAACTTGAAGGCAGTTTAAGCATCACACAGGGAAACATTCAGGGTGTATCCAAACTCTAGACATGAGAGTAGTTTATTTTTTTTTATTTTTATTTACTAAAGCATTTGTAGGCCACTTTTTTCCTGAGAGATCCAAAGTAACTTAGAGAAATTTCCAGACCAAGTTAAACAATTTAATAAATTCAATAGTCAAAACAAACAAAAACCCTGTACATCTTGGACAGCTCCTGCTTTGCCAGTGTGGTTGCCAGCCTCCAGGTGGCACCCGGAGATCTCCCACTATTACAATGGATCTCTAGGCAATCGAGATCAGTTCCCCTGGAGAAAATGGCTGCTTTGGTGGGTAGACTCTAGGGCATTATACCCTGCCAAAGTCTCTCCCCTTGCCAAACCCTACCCTACCCAGGTTCCACCCCACCCACCCCCCACAAATCTTCAGGTATTTCCCAATTCAGAACTGGCATCCCTATTTGCTGGGCTGGCTTTCGTAGGCTGTGAGCTTGGTCTTTGGGCCACCGCCAGGCTGTAATATCTGAAGACAGGAAGGAGACGGTAACACACCAGAGAAGATGTTCAGCTGGCATGAGGTCCCCCAATATTCTCCTCCTTTTTCTTTTGAACAGTAATTTCCTTTCTGGGAGATTGTAGGAAGTGTAGTTCCAACAAATCGCTCACCAAACTGCATTTTCCAGGACTCCTTGGTGGAAGCCATAGCATTTAAAATGGCACAAAACACATGTTCTGCTACAGATGTGCTTTTGTTGATTTGTCTCTCACTTCGAAGGTTTCTTTTTCAAGGACATGTTATCAACCCTTGTTTGGCCATTCACTGCAAAATGTGGGTACAAGCAAAATTAGTGTGGTATGCCAAACACACTGACATATTTCCCCATCTATCTGCCCCGATGTACAGCACCAATACATTTTCTACAGTGTTGTCATTTAGCTTACCAGAAGTGAAAAAGCTGAATGCCTGTAGCTGGGTGGAAATGCTGGATGCTTGTAGCTGAATGCTTGTAGCTGTGTGAAAAAGAAACACCTCTGCAACACTGAAAATTATATATGTTATTAGCAGAGTTATTCAGTGGTGTTCTGAATCTGATATGGGAATTCTCTTGGCTATTTGCCATTTGTGGACCCTCTCTTTTTTGAGCCTGTTTAATCCCTTTTAAAGCCATCTGTGTTCATGGACATGACTATGTCCACTGTGGACTTCACTGCCAGCCAAATTAGTGATGGCCAGAAACCAGATGCTTTGAAAAAGGGAATCAGACAGATTCACAAAAGAACAGTCCATCAATGTCTACTAGTCATGGTGACTAAAGGGAACCTCCACATTTAGAAACAGTCAACCTCTCAAAGCTAGTGCTAGGAGTCAACCAGTCCTCTTTATGCCCTGTCTGTTGGCCTTCCAGGGCAGCTGGTTGACTGCTGTGTAAAACACGGTGTCCAACTAGATGGACTCGTGGTCTGAATCTGATCTTATTGTACTAGCAATAGAGCTTCAATGCCAGAAATATATGGATCTGTGTCAGGAGATCTGAGTGATGGTTGCTTGTTCTAATACAGCACCACTGTTTTACGCAGATAACATGATATTTGGAAGTTGTGAGTGGTGCACCAATGAAGAAGACCAAATGCTTAGTTTGCCTGCAGGCACTGGAGGCCCAGCATTGTGAAAGAGCATTCTTGGCATGCAAAGCTGACATTAAGCAATGATGCAAAGTGGAGACAGGTATTGCTGAGATCTTTATATGCAGCAGAGGTGTTCTTCTAAGCCATGGAGAGCAGCTAATTATCATGACAACGAATTATTAATTACTAGTAACGCAACTAACTGTGCTCTCCATCCGCCACGGCCCTCTTCAAAGGTCTGCGCAAGCAGTCGCTCACTTATAACCCTTTCCGCTGTTTAGCAGATTTAAATGGTGCCACTCAAGTAGGCAAAGGGGAGGTGGCATGTGCTGCCACAGAAAATTGTCCCATCATTGATTGTCAAAGTGGATCCTTCATAGCCAATGTGATTTTGCAAGAGAACATAGTGTGGCATTGCCAAAGGGCAAGCTGAGGTTCCTGTTTTAGTCCAAGACAAGTGGAGATCCTCCTTGTCATGAATGCGACATGCCTTCAATGGAAAGCGGATTTATAGGGTTGCTAATTCTAGGCTGGGAAATTCCTTGAGATCTCAGTGGTAGAGCCTGGGGAGGGGAGGGATCCCACTGGAGTAGGCAATGGCATATAAGGTTGCCAGGTCCAACTCAAGAAATTTCTGGGGACTTTGGGGGCAGAGCCAGGAGACTTTGGGGGGTGGAGCCAGGAGACTTTGGGGGTGGATCCAGGAGCAAGGGTGTGACAAGCATGATTGAACTCTGAAGTAAGTTCTGGCAATCACATTTAAAGTGACCATATGCCTTTTAAATGCCTTCCCTCCATTTGGAAATGATGAAGGATAGGGGCACCTTCTTCTGGGGTTCATAGAACTGGGGTGCAGTCAGACGTACCATTAGTGGTGACACAGCTCCGTCTCGCTGATGGATTAAATGTTCGTCCAGACATCCACATCTGGCAATCGAGTGTCATCCAGGGTCATCCCGGCTTGCTGCGGCTCAATGCTGCATTAATTTGATAGCACAGAAAGTCCGGCCCTTTTTCAAAAAAGCGGCACAAGATCGGGTTTTTTCCTGTTTGGACAGCTCACGCGCGATACTGCCTTTTGGAATGTTTACCGCCACTCCCACCTTTTTTTTTTTTTAAAAAAGCCCCTGCAGACATGCGCATTGCCAGATCATCTGGGAATCTGAGGTGACGCTTCTGCTTCTCCAATCAACACAGGATCGCGGGGTGGGGGGGACACACACATTATCCCACTATTCAGAACACAAAAAAAATCTTTTTCTTTCAATGTAGAGGATTTCCAGATATCGTTGTCACTGCCAATTTCTAGGAAAGTAATTCCTGGCAGTTCCCTGGTTTGAATCGGCAATGTTAATTCCGGAAACTTTCCCCCCTTCCCTCTCCCTCCGCCTCTGAAGCAACGTTTGATTTCCCACCTCCAAGCAGTTAGGTGCATGTGCAATGGACTCCCCCCCCCCTCCCAGAAATCACCATCTGATCACGCATGTGCCAAAAAAAGAGCGTGATAGTATTGGATGTCTGATCACTCAACAACGGAATGAGTCGCATTCTTGGATGCTCGTCTGATTGGCCCTGCATTGAATCAATATTCAGCGGTTCAAATTTGAGCGCTACACACACGCTTTTAATGTGACGTGTGACCGCACCCTTGGACTCCCTGATTCAATTTTTTTGAAACTGGAGGGGGGGTGCTTTGAGGAGAGGCTCCAGATGCTATGCTGAAAATCTGATGCCTGTACCTCACAAAACAGCCTCCCCAGAGCCCCGGATAGCCACAGACCAATTCTCCATTATACCTTATGGGAATCGGTCTCCATAGGGAATAATGGTGTGTCCAGCAGACATCCCCCCCAGGGCCAGCCCTAGGGCACATGGTGTCCCAGGCAGACTTGCTACACCCCATCCCGCTCTGCGGCGCCATTGTGCCCTGAAAGGGGTTATTCATTGACGAAAGTTTGTGGCGTTCTTACCCAGTATACAAAAATCTTTATTGGAAGCTTGAAGAAGCTATATACGAAACAGGGACATTAGTACAAACCTGTAGCCTTTGGATTGCTTGCTGCACTTATTATGAATGTGGACTGATTGAACATTGATTATTTTCATCAGAACTTTCCTGAAGAAGTCTGGGCATTAATTTGCTGAAAAACAATGGGACTGGTGTTCTGATGTTTGAGTTCCTTGGACTGTATAAAAGACTGAATTTGTCATATTGATGAAATTTGAATATATTATATATTTATATTTATTCTAACATTCATTTTGTAATTTTTTGGAGGCTGGGTTGCACGGGAGAATTGCTTTCTATTCCTCTGCCCAACTGGGGAAGCAGGAAACCAGCCAGGGAGGCAGTGGGGCCCTTGGATGACCAAGGGGTCAAAGGATTACTGAAGGAGGATAGGGAAATGGCTGAGAAACTGATTGTATTTTTTGCCTCTGTCTTCACTGTGGAAGATGAGAAGTATTTGCCTGCTCCAGAAGCACTTATATTGAAAGGGGTATTGAAAGACCTGAGCCAGATTGAGGTGACAAGAGAGGAGGTCCTACAACTGATGGACGAATTAAAAACTAATAAGTCACCAGGTCCGGATGGCATACATCCAAGAGTTCTGAAAGAACTCAAAGTTGAACTTGTGGATCTTCCGACAAAAATATGTAATCTTTCATTGATATCTTCCTCCGTTCCTGAGGACTGGAAGGTAGCAAATGTCACCCCCATCTTTAAAAAGGGTTCCAGAGGAGATTTGGGTAACTACAGGCCAGTCAGTCTGACTTCAATACCGGGAAAGTTGGTAGAAACCATTATTAAGGACAGAATGAGTAGGCACACTGATGAACACGGGTTATTGAGGAAGACTCAGCATGGGTTCTGCAAGGGAAGATCTTGCCTCACTAACCTGTTACATTTCTTTGAGAGGGTGAGCAAACATGTGGACAAAGGAGACCCGATAGATATTGTTTACCTTGACTTCCAGAAAGCTTTTGTTAAAGTTCCTCATCAAAGGCTCCTTAGAAAGCTCGAGAGTCATGGAGTAAAAGGACAGGTCCTCTTGTGGATCAAAAACTGGCTAATTAATAGGAAGCAGAGAGTGAGTATAAATGGGCAGTCTTCGCAGTGGAGGACGGTAAGCAGTGGAGTGCCGCAGGGCTCGGTACTGGGTCCCATGCTCTTTAACTTGTTCATAAATGATTTGGAGTTGAAAGTAAGCAGTGAAGTGGCCAAGTTTACGGATGACACTAAATTGTTCAGGGTGGTAAGAACCAGAGAGGATTGTGAGGAACTCCAAAGGGATCTGTTGAGGTTGGGTGAGTGGGAGTCAACATGGCAGATGAGGTTCAATGTGGCCAAGTGCAAAGTAATGCACATTGGGGCCAAGAATTCCAGCTGCAAATACAAGTTGATGGGGTGTGAACTGGCAGAGACTGACCAAGGGTGCGGTCACACGTACCATTAGTGACGACACAGCTCCGTCTGGCTGACGGATTAAATGTGTTCGTTCAGACAGCCACATTTGGCAATCGATCGTCATCCGGGCTCATCCAGGCGTGCTACGCAAGAATGGTGCATTAATTTGACAGTACATAAAGTCCGGCCCTTTTTCAAAACAGTGGCACAAGATCGGCTTTTTGTTGTTTGGACAGCTCACACGCAATACTGCCTCTCACTTTTTTTTTTAAAGAAAGCCCCAGCAGACATGCGCATTGCCAGATCATCCGGGAATCTGAGGTGACGCTTCTGCTTCTCCAATCAACACAGGATCAGAGGGGGGGGAAACGTTATCCCACTATTCAGAACAGGAAAAAATTCTTTTTTTTCAATGTAGAGGATTTCAAGATATCATTGTCACTGCCAATTTCTAGGAAAATAATTCCTGGCAGTTCCGTGGTTTGGATCGGCAATGTTAATTCTGGAAACTTTCGCCCTTCCCCCCTGCCTCTGAAGAAAGTTTTGATTTCCCAGTTCCAAACAGTTGGGCGCATGTTCAATGGACTCCCTCCTCTCCCAGAAATCACCATCAGATTTGTTCAGATTTGAGCGCTATACACCCGCTTTTAATGGTAGGTGTGACTGCACCCCAAGAGAGAGATCTTGGGGTGGTGGTAGATAACTCACTGAAAATGTCAAGACAGTGTGTGATTGCAATAAAAAAAGACCAACGCCATGCTGGGTATTATTAGGAAAGGAATAGAAAACAAATCAGCCAGTATCATAATGCCGCTGTATAAATCGATGGCGTGGTCTCATTTGGAATACTGTGTGCAATTCTGGTCACCGCACCTCAGAAAGGATATTATAACATTGGAAAAAGTGCAGAAAAGGGCAACTAGAATGATTACAGGTTTGGAACACTTTCCCTATGAAGAAAGGTTAAAACGCTTGGGGCTGTTTAGCTTGGAGAAACGTCGACTGCGGGGTGACATGATAGAGATTTACAAGATTATGCATGGGATGGAGAAGGTAGAGAAAGATGTACTTTTCTCCCTTTCTCACAATACAAGGTTAGCAACAATAGCATGGCATTTTCCTGGGTTGGGCCAAACAAGTTTTTTCACTTGATCTCTCCCATTTCTTCTCCTTTTTCACCCCCCCCCCTCACATGGCTTTTATCCATTATGCAGGTCCCTTGAGCCTTAGCAAAGAGGAACCTCCCCTTTTTACCAGTGGGAGAGTTAACTGGATCCAGCCCCCTATCTTGAACAAAAAATTTTAATAGAATAAAGTGTGATTTTTAATTATGGCCCATTAAGGATGAGAAGGGTTACCTCTTTCCTGCATGAGATTTGGTTCCTACTTTCTCTCTATCCTGTCTTGGGGCTACGCCCTAGTGTGAAGTCTCTTTTCAGTGGTTAGATGCTCAGCTTCTAATTTAAGTTCTGTTTTATGGATATTTAAAGGTTGTTTTTATGCTCCTGGCTTGTTTTTGATAGTGATGATTTATGTTCTTTTTATAGTTTTATACTATCATTTTTACTCTTAAGCAAAGAGCCCCATGGCGCAGAGTGTTGAAGCTGCAGTACTGCATCCTAAACTCTGCTCACGACCTGAGTTCGATCCCCGGTGGAAGCTGGGTTTTCAGGTAGCCGGCTTGAGGTTGACTCAGCCTTCCATCCTTCCGAGGTCCGTAAAATGAGTACCCAGCTGGCTGGGGGGAAAGTGTATGACTGGGGAAGGCAATGGCAAACCACCCCGTAAAAAGCCTGCCGTGAAAACGTTGTGAAAGCAATGTCACCCCAGAGTTGGAAATGACTGGTGCTTGCACAGGGGACCTTTCCTTTCCTTTTACTCTTAAGCCATTTCAGGCAGGCCTCAGTACATACTGAAGAAGCAGTATGTACATTCCCTAAATAAACGTATGAATATCATTCAGCATCAAACCACTGAAGTGGATTAGCTTGTCCAGCCTGAAAAATCCAATTGCAACCAACTGGCATAGCTAAGTGTCAGCACAATATTTAACCATGCGTGGATTAGGCTTCCCATTATCTTGCTAGGGGTGGGAGACCTCTAGCTCCTGTTGTCTGCCAGCAGTTCAGAAGCCAGTGGAACAATCCACCACCCCAGTGATTCCTAGAGAGGCTTGATATCGCTTCCAGGTTTTCCTCAGAAGTGACATAATGCCATCACCTAATGGTGCCTATCATGTATCCACCTCACTGGACTCCTTCCAGTTGCCAACCAATGCCTGGTAACCCTTTGGATGCAGACCAGTATCCTCAATATTTTCAAGTCCAAAACCACTGTCAGACATGCATTTATATCTGACGTAGCCATGGATGCCTGTCAGATGTAAAGTGCACATCCAGACAGCAACATCTGGAACTGGTCTGTGAATCATGAGCAAACTATCCTGCCCCGATTCAGTTCCACTTACTTAACAGCTCATAAAGTCCAGTGAATGGGCCGTGAATGGATTTTCTCTGTCTGATTACTCCAGCGTCATCAAGCCGTCACAACCTCTTTCCCAATTAATCTTAATTTGGTGCCATTTTTTAAAATCGTAGCAATATGGGCATAACTGCATAATTGGCAAAAGATGGCAGGAGCTCATGGGGCCTTGAGCACAGCAAGAGATGCATTCTGAGCCACCGCAAACACTTTTTTCAAGGTTTTTTTATTTTGGTTGAGATTTGTGAGTAACACAATCATTGTTTAGACCAAGAGCGTCAAACTTGTTTGTTAGAAGGGCCGGATCTGACATCAATGGGACTTTGTGGAGCTGAGCCCTGCATGTCCTAAAATGCAATGCCAGATAGCAGAGATATAGACTTTATAGAGGACACAGGCAAACTGTAAGAAAAAGCTCCCTACTTTTCATACACATGGACATCGTGATCACCAGTATGGTTGCCAGGGTGCCTGGAGGTTTGACTCGCACACATCTGCTCTAAGAAGTGGAAATTGCCCACAGTTTCTAAGGCTTATGTGGATACTATAAGCCTCAGTTTTGCAGCAGCATTCTACATCTCTGGATGGGTGTTAGCCAGAACTACAGACGAGCTTCCAGCTGTTCCTTGTGTGCCCAGTCTTGGCCGCTGCAGTGGAAGAAGCCACGCCGCCATGAACTGTACAGGCAAACAGCTTCTAGCCTGTTTCCATGAACCAAAGGCTAACACCACCAGAATCCATCTTGTTTTCCTGACTCCATTACAGCAAAGCAAGAGACTCACGTATCCAACAGCTGCTTCAACTTCTGCATAAGGCAATCAAGCTTACCTTAGGCATGGATCCTGCTGGACCGCCTAAGCCTTTGTCTAACGGAACTCAAGACAAAGACTGGTGCCAAGAAGAAGACTGAAGAAGAGGAAGACCATCTTCAGCCAGAGCCAAGTTCCTTTGTATAAACCGGGTGTTACCTTAGGTAGCAATTTTGCCATCTATTGTCACCTTTTTAGATAAGTTTAGTAAACTCAAGCACACCTCCACCCAGTAATTTCCCCCATTCTTCTCCCCAACTATCATTTTGGAGCCTCTCCCTTGGCCCAGGTTACCTGTACAGCCAATCAGGTAACTTGGGCCCAAGCTTGTTCATTGGTCAGTTATGGATACCCAATTAGGTGCCACCAATCAACTTGCTATTGGCTACTTCAGAAGTCCAGCCCTTATGGTCACTGCAGAGCCTCCCCGTTCTCCTCCCCTGTACCTCCCATCCCCTGAGGGTCTAAGGTAGTCTATTTAACCTCTGACCCAGCTCCCCACATGTGTGAATCTAGCAGTACCCTATCTCCGCTGTCTAGATCCATCCCTGATTCTTGGCCAGTTGAGGGTCCCATTTCCCCCATCCTCTTTCGTCGCCATTGGAGCCTTCCTTGAAGACTACGATTGGTAATTATCACCCTGTTTCGTCGCCATTGGAGCCTTCCTTGAAGACTATGATCGGTAATTATCACCCTGTTTGTCTACCCATGTGTTGTCTCTATATCTCTCTCTATTTTTCTTAGGACTGTATGTATGATTTTATGAGTATTTTATCTTGTATGTAAGCCTATATTTTCCGGAATAAATTTTAATTGTTTTACTTAATTAGAGTTCCTAATATTTTTAAGCATTAATTTCTGGACGTGGAATCCTGTATACACAGGTAAAAGATCCTGATTAAGCCAGGTGCCCACCTGACAATTCCCCAACCTTGTTTTGAGGGCATTTTGGCTTACACAACACAATTAAAGATATCATTTAAAACTTAAAATACAATACAAACATCTTAAAACTCTTGCAATATTTTGTTTAAAACAGAAAGTGGGGGATAGTGGGATTTTGGAATGCACTTTTAAAAATAAAACATCAAGGAAAAGCATAAGGATCACAGCAGAAACTTTTAAAAAATGCTCTCAGCCTAGGAAAACATGCAGTGGCAAGGCACTGCAAGCTCCCTCCCACCTCTCACCTCTACTCAGATTAGCAATGGCTTTCCAGTGTAATATCCCCCTTTGGCTGTGGGTTTCCAAGTACTCACTAGACCAGGGGTGGCCAAACTTGCTTCACGTAAGAGCCACATAGAATAAAGGTCAAATGTTTGAGAGTCGCAAGGAAGGACAGGAGGAAGGAAGAATGGAGGGAAGGAAGGAAAGCAAATAGATGGGGGAGGGAGAGGTGGAAAAAAAGCAACTTTAAGAGGATGGGGAGGGTTGGGGGGAAGGGTTATTTGTAATCCCAACAGTCATATGTTGTAATGGTCAATTGTACAAGAGTCAATAAAACATAAAAATATTTATAAAAAAAAAAGAAAGAAAAAAAAGAAAGCAACTTTAACTCTAAATGCTTTCTCCAAGCCGCCAGCTGGCTTGGCTTGGAGAAGTGATTTAAAGAGACAAGTGCCTTCTTCAAGCCGGCCTATAGGCCAGTGGGGGCTTCAAGAGGCACACAATATCTGTGAAAGAGCCACATGCGGCTCCTGAGCCACAGTTTGGCCACCCCGGCACTAGGCATTAGTTCTCACTCCATTGAGAAGAGACAAAGCTGGCTCAAAGCATCAGTGCTTGATCTGCAAGGACGCCATTCCAGGAAGCTTCAGCTGGCCATAGGAATGCTGGGAAGTTAAACTGAGTTTCTTTCAATTGAAACACATAGACAAAGTTGCAAGGGAAACATGGAGTGGATTTTCTGTTCATGTCTGCTCTGCCCAGAAGGCCTGAATGAAAATACATTCTGCATTTTCTTTGCAGCTTTGCTTTCTGCTTTAGCCTCTGTAAATAGAATGCAGAAGGATTAGGGGTCCCAAATCCCCCGCTAGGCCTGGAGACCCCCGATTTGGAGCCTCCTCCTCCCGCTGGCCATAAAAGGGAAAGCGGGGGGGGGAGGGGAGAAGGAGAACGGCAGCCCTTCCCACCCAGCCCCGATCGCAGCAGCCAGAGCTCTTCCGTTTTCTCAGGCTGCTTCCCGCCCCCAGTCAGCTGGCCGGTGAAGGGAGGGGAGCCCAGCCATGCCCCCAAAGGACCATGTGCCTTTGCACCTCCGGAGGTGAGTGAGTTCTGTCTCCTGCATCAGATTTCCCAGAAAGGGGGGGTGGCGGGGGTGGAGGGGGGTGGAGAGGGAAACGTCTTCTCATAGGGTATAATGGGGAATTGATCTGGAGGTTTCGGGGGCTCTGGGGGAGCTGTTTTTTGAGGTAGAGGCACCAAATTTTCAATATAGTATCTAGTGCCTCTCCCCAAAGTATCCCCCAAATTTCAAAACGATTGGACCAGGGGGTCCAATTCTATGAGCCCCAAAAGAAGGTGCCCTTATCCTTCATTATTTCCTATGGAAGGAAGACATTTAAAAAGGTGTGCTGTCCCTTTAAATGTGATGGCCAGAACTCTCTTGGAGTTCAATTATGCTTGTCACACTCTTGTTCCTGGCTCTGCCCCAATGTCTCCTGGCTCCACCCCCAAAGTCTCCTGGCTCCACCCCCAAAGTCCCCGGATATTTCTTGAATTGGACTTGGCAACCCTAAGAAGGATCTAGGAATGTCAGCAGACTCCGAGCTTCACAGGAATAGGACAGGAAGGGGGAGGGGGGAGAAGAGAACCTCACGGGCCTAACTGAAGCCCTGGGTGGTCCAGTTTGGCCTGCAGGCCACATGTTTGACACCCCTGGTTTAGAACATGCTCCTAGAAAATAGTCTGTACGTGGGCCAGCCAATCAGCGGCACTGTTTATACGCATGCACAAAGGCCAGGTGTCTGATCAGTCAATGATGGGACAGGCGCTCGGCGAGGTGGATTATAGTCAGGATGTCTGATTGGGCAACTGTGTTTCAGGTAAGAGCGGACAAAAACAGGAGCACCTTGCTGACAGGTTAAAGGGTGCGTCTGACTGTAGCCGAAGATCCAGTCTTGACTCTCAGCCTGTAATATGCTTCTCAGTTTTTATTACCCATGCCTGTCGCCTCCATTCTCTTTCTCTCCCCTCTCCTGCTTGGGTCTATCTTCTCTTTAAAAAATTTCAATGGGGGCAATACCATTTGTGCAAGGAAACCATATTTAGGTCAAGGAGCAAAACCATCGCCTCTCTCAACCGATCAAGCTGAAACTAGGATGCCGCCCTGTAGGCAGGACCTGGGGATCCCCTGGAATTACAGCTCCTCTCCAGACTACAGAGATCAGTTCCCCTGATGAAAATGGATGCATAGGAGGGGGGGGGGGTGTCTCTGTGGCATTGGACCCCCCTGAGGACCCTGCCCATCCCAGGCTTCACCTCCACATCTCCAGGAGTTTCCCAGCTTAGAGCTGCCAATCCTACCCCCTTCCCCCACTGGTGGCAAAGGGGGACCTTTCAACCCTAGCTGAAACTCATAAGATGTTTGGGGATATTGAGTGGCTTTGTGCTGTCCAAAACACTCCTTTGCCAAAGTTTTCTGAATGGGGTTTTGTCCAGTTTAGGGACTGACATATGGTCATATATTTGCCCAGGGAGCGTCTTCCTCTTAGGTCAGGGTGATCAGGGACTGCTTCCACATGGGGGCTTCTCTCCATTACATCTACAAATCTGGAGTGATGTGGGGAGGAGCATCAACAGGACATCATGGTTTAATCTGGCTCTAATCAGCCCTTTCACATCCTCATACATTCTTTTCCAAACCTGCTTGTCTCCATTCTTTTTGGAAAGATTGCAGGACATTATCTGGACAAAAGTCCCACCCATTTTGGTACCATTTTCCTTCCATCAGTCCACCACATAAGAACATAAGAGAAGCCATGTTGGATCAGGCCAGTGGCCCATCCAGTCCAACACTCTGTGTCACATAAGAACATAAGAGAAGCCATGTTGGATCAGTCCAATGGCCTCTCCAGTCCAACACTCTGTGTCACAGAAGAACATAAGAGAAGCCATCTTGGATCAGGCCAATGGCCCATCCAGTCCAACACTCTGTGTCACGGAAGAACATAAGAGAAGCCATGTTGGATCAGGCCAATGGCCCATCCAGTCCAACACTCTGTGTCACACAGTGGCCAAAATTTTTATACACACACACACACACACACACACACTGTGGCTAATAGCCACTGATGGACCTCTGCTCCATATTTTTATCTAACTCCCTCTTGAAGCTGGCTATGCTTGTAGCTGCTACCACCTCCTGTGGCAGTGAATTCCACATGTTAATTACCCTTTGGGTGAAGAAGTACCTCCTTTTATCCATTCTAACCCGACTGCTCAGCAATTTCATTGAATGCCCACGAGTTCTTGTATTGTGAGAAAGGGAGAAAAGTACCTTCTCCATCCCATGCATAATCTTGTAAACCTCTATCATGTCACCCCGCAGTCGACGTTTCTCCAAGCTAAAGAGCCCCAAATGTTTTAACCTTTCTTCATAGGGAAAGTGTTCCAAACTTTTAATCATTCTAGTTGCCCTTTTCTGCACTTTTTCCGATGCTATATCCTTTTTGAGATGCGGTGACCAGAATTGCACACAGTATTCCAAATGAGACTGCACCATCGATTTATACAGGGGCATTATGATATTGGCTGATTTGTTCTCAATTCCCTTCCTAATAATTCCCAGCATGGCGTTGGCCTTTTGTATTGCAATTGCACACTGTCTTGACATTTTCAGTGAGTTATCCACCACGACCCCAAGATCTCTCTCTTGGTCAATCTCTGCCAGTTCACATCCCATCAATTTGTATTTGTAGCTGGGATTCTTGGCCCCAATGTGCATTACTTTGCACTTGGCCACATTGAACCTCATCTGCCACGTTGACGCCCACTCACCCAGCCTCAACAGGTCCCTTTGGAGTTCCTCACAATCCTCTCTGGTTCTTACCACCCTGAACAATTTAGTGTCATTCGCAAACTTGGCCACTTCACTGCTTACTCTCAACTCCAAATCATTTATGAACAAGTTAAAGAGCATGGGACCCAGTACTGAGCCCTGCAGCACTCCACTGCTTACCGTCCTCCACTGAGAAGACTGGCCATTTATACCCACTCTCTGCTTCCTATTAATGGCACCACAGTTGCCATTTCCCTTGCTGTGCCACCAGAAGAGCTTTGGGGGGGGGGGGGCGGGATGTGCTTTTCTCTTTACATTGGTAACTGTTATAGGATATTACTGTGTATTGGTGGCATGAGGGATAGCAAGGGAAATGACATCTGACAGAGAAAAGTTTTTCAGGCTGCTCCAGCATGAGTGCTCTGCTGTTTATGTTCAGGCCTCTTCATCTGCAGTGGGAATGAATGCAGAATGGAGAATCATCACCATGGGTATGCAGCCAAGGATTCTGTGGTCTTCTGGGCTTCCTGATGGCATTTTACATGCTTGCTTCAGTTACTGGTCTGCAGAGAACTTTGCTGTAGTGAATGTGGGACATTTACTTGCATGATCGAGCACTGGGATCCAGAGATCAGCAATGGGCTTCCCATGTGAAGTCACAAAGGGCAGACCCCCCTCCAGTATTTTACGGATAAAAAGATTTGTATGCCTTGCTCTTCCCACACCAAAGATGACTATCCCAGCTCCCTCCCTGTTGCTGAAGGCAGCTCTTTGCTGTATGGTGTACCATTTACCCTGCCATAGCCCATCCTACTTTTGAAATAGGGTGTGTTAGGAAACCAACAATAACCATTTCCTAAACAGAGTGCTTAATCTTATGAGGGATCTGGTAGCATAATCTGGCAGTCTCAATCCATTCAGCAACATTGCTGAGCTGGGCAGGCAGCAACCGTGGCAGGGCCGGAAGGAAAGCCACATGGTGATGTTTCTTCACATCTGCATCAAAACCAAGATGGACACAAAAGATTTATCGTCTATGGGCCTCGGGAAGCAAGAGGCACTGAACCCTGAAAAACTTACCGTATATACTCGAGTATAAGTCGACCCGAATATAAGCCGAGGCTTCTAATTTTACCCCAAAAATCTGGGAAAACTTATTGACTCGAGTATAAGCCGAGGGTGGGAAACGCAGCAGTTACTATTCCTGTGGCAGGTAAGGCCACAATGCTGCTTGCAATGAAAGATGAGGAGAATGGTGGTGCAGAACACAAATCAACAATACCAAGGCAGAAGTCATTTCTGGTCAGACTGAAAACACCAGTCCCAGCACGACCCCTCCCCCTTCACTGAGGAGAGCAGGGGGCGGCGGCTGCTGATGCTCCTCCTGCGGCCGCTCCACAACCACTCCGTTCATCCATCCGTCCCACAGAAGGTTATTATTAGCACGGCGTTAAAAGGGAGTGATCAGCCGAAGGTTGCCAAATGAGGGAGACGACAGGGAGAGTTGAACTCCAGCTTTAGCTGTCCTTGGAATTCCGGGGATGCGGGCGGAATAGTGACTCGAGTATAAGCCGAGGAGGGGTTTTTTCTGCCCAAAATTTGGGCAGAAAAACTAGGCTTATACTCGAGTATATAGGGTAATACATGCATGTGGATACTATTCTTGAAATTCCCAAAATGTAAAACAGGTACAGTGTTTTAGCAAGGGTGGCTAGCAGCCCCCTGGTGCCTGTTCAAAACAACAAACATCTTTGTATCCTTCATAAGATGCTGAGGGGGGTGGGGGAAGCTTGCAACTCTGGCCTAAAGCCTCGACTCCTTTATCTTTTTAACATTTAGTCTGATTAAGAGTTCTGGAAAACTCTGGAAAAAGTGAGGTGCTTTGGTGGTGTGAAACCGCTAAGCCACCCCAAGTTGCATCCGTCTTTTTAAAAACAAAAGTGCTCAGAGTGCATGAGTGCATGTGCGCACATGCGTGTGCATGTGCATGACAACTGAAAACATATGGGGAAAACCCCAAACTGAGTGACGGGAATGGTGCACAACAACCATCTGAACATGTCCATGTCACCTCATGAACAGGATGGGAACGGCTTGCGGGGGAGCGTGTGGAGGCTTCAGGATGGCTCTTTTTGAGCCATCCCGATTTGGGACGCCGCCCATCTGCCCCAAAATGCCCATCTGTTATCACCCTATGAGTACCTCTTTGAGACTGTGAAAGGGGTCTCGCTCTGATTTCCTATGAAAATGGATTTGCCATGGTAATTGATGCCATGGAAGATACTGTTATATCCTCTCATCCCCTGTAGGCATCTGGCAATTCGCATCCATACAAATATGGTGGTGCATTTTGGATGAGTATCCAGTATTAACTCTAGGCAAGACATTCCATCTATTATTATGTTTAAACAGGCACTGTGGGTGTGCCTATGAAGCATTATCACAGCAAGAATGCTCACTCATATACTCTTCCTGTGCAAGTTAGTGTCTTTTTTTGATACAGAATGTTCCCTGCTGTCCCTTTGGACCCTGCCCTTCCCCCTCTTTGGCAGTTGGATAGCAGCTGGGGACATACTCTTAGACACCAGCCTGTTACATTCATAAATGCCATTAAAGGTTGATTGATTGATTGAATGCCCCAAATGGCATTTTGCTGTAGTTGATAGCCACCTTCTTCTTGTTTCTCAAAGCCTTCAAGAACATCCCCCCCTTTCATGACCTCCACAAATGTCCACAGTCAAACCCCTTCCAACATCTGCAGTGGTGCGCACAGGCTGATGCACAAACACACTGCTTCCCTTGCACTGTTTTGCAACAGGAGGCCAGGGGCTTCTTAAGGACTAACAACAGGGAAAATATTCAGTGAGTACCAAGTGAGCTCTGGCTCACAAAACCTGCTACCAGAATAACAGAGCAATCCTGAGGGGTGGGGGCGAATTGAAATAGGGAGCCAGCTGACCCCAATGCTGGCAATAACTCAGACACATGCATTTATGCACTTTCACTGGCATGGCAGCACCATGGCTGCATGCGGAGTGATGGCACACACCCCATTGTGAACAGAAATGTGGGTGTGCTCGGGGACGTGGCACCAGCCAGTTGACTCCGAAAACATTTTCAGAGCAGGAATGGCTCCCATAACTGGTGCAAAATTACTCCAGCAAAAATGGTGGTGCAGCCTATTGGCAGCCATGGTAATCCCCTTTTCACACACACACACCCTTAGCCAACAACAATGGCATCAAGCTGCATTGCATGCAGTATCTTTTGCTCCCAAACCTGGCAGCTGGGGGGGGGGGGTCAGGTGTGCTCCCCCAGATAGACATGAACCTCACCAGAGGGGGGGGGTTTAAAGAAAAAGACCAGCAGGAACTTATTTGCATATTAGACCACACCCCCTGATGTCATCATTGTTTCACACGGGGCTTTTTTGAAAAAAAGGCCCAGCAGGAATTTATTTGCATATTGGGCCACACCCCCTGATGCCAAGTCAGCCAGAACTGTGTTCCTGTGCATTTCTGCTCCAAAAAAGCCCTGGACCTCCACATCAGGCAGTTTGGTATGGCCTCCACATCAGGCACTTGCCCAAGGCAGCTGCCGAGGGAGGGGGCCAAAGGTGGCACCACCATACCAGGTGGTGTGCTCTGCCCTTTGTCAGTGGTTCTAAAATGTGCTGGCAGGTCGGAATTCCCTCCAGTCTGAGTGCTGAGTGATCCTACCTGATGTCCAAACCTTTCCCCTGCAGGTACAGAATGTCCTGATGCTGCTGACCGAATGTGTGTCCAGATGCATGGAGGTTCTGACTAGATGCTGGATCAGATATGGATGATCTGGATTCCACCACCCGTCAAGTCCCCTTTGCTGCATCAGAATGCCAGATGAAGCATCCATGACTGCCAAATGCCCCACAAGCTCCAAACAAGGAATGGTGGTGGCTATTCCACTGTGTGTTTCCCCACACGCAGGTGCCAATTCAACAGGGAGAGCCATCATCCCATCCGTTGAGTTGAAATCCCACCATGTGCCCTCTCTACACCAGGAGCTGGGCCTTGGGAACACACGGACACATTCAGCCTCCTGGCCCTTCCCTACCCATGCCCACTGGAGAGGCACTTCTAGTGAAGGTCTGGACGTCAATGCATGACCCTAGCCTTACCACTCTGTTGTCCCAATTGTCTCATATGTCTCCAATTACGTTGGGGGTACCACACAAGCCACATGATCCTCATAGACAAAACTCTGGCAGGGAGCCCATCCTGCTAATAATGCTGCCACAGCAGTAGACACAGATGGTAGGAGGGAAAGGCTACACAACATGCTGCCATCCTTCCAGTGAAAAGCACAGAACACAAACCAAACAGCTGCAGGGTTGCTCCATGAACCATCTCAAATCAGTTGCAGGGGGGGGGGGGAGATATGGCCATGACTATCATGCACAGATGCACATGCCGCAGGTGCACGCTAATGGATCGATCCTGGTGGTGGCCCCATGATAACCCATGTAGGAACTGCTGTGCAAATGATGCTGTTGGCTTAAGGGGCCACCACTTCCCTGAGGCTTCATGGGTAGCATTCCATGCAGCTGAGCAGAGATGACCAGTTACACAGGGCAGTCCCCTATGGAGGCCTGCTTGGCCCATCTGGATCCCGGCTGCCCTGGGGGTATTTGCCTATGCAAAAACAGGACTCAGATGGTACATAGCAACATCTACTGGGGAACCACAGCCACCCACAGCAAAAAAACTCAGGGTGCAACAGTTGATATGTGCATCACCCCACCTGATGGCTTCTCTGTCTGACAGCTACCATGAGGGTTAATGCTGTCCCTAAAGTGAGGGACGCCAGTGAGAGACAGAAGCACATCAAGAGGCTACTGGGGGACCTTTCCAAGTCTCTCGGTGGCCCCCAGCATCCCTGCCCCTCCTCCTGCTGTGCCTGCAGTGGAGGTAGCACACAGGTTGGCACAGGGATGCCCTCAGTTGTGTGGGTGGACATCTGGCTACCACAGACTGTAGTGAGCGTGGGGCTCCCAGACATCCATGTTCTTGCCCTGTGCACTCTGTGTATGGAGCACCACTGTGGAGTGCCAGCAGGGCTGAGGCCAGGGCTTCTGACAGGAACTCATCTCTTTAAGGGGAGTGTCCAGCAGAGGAGGAGCGTTGTTCCTTTGGCCCACCCCCTCTGCCCCCTGCCAGTGGCGGACACTTGCCTCTGTCTTCTTGATTCATGTCTCCCATTGGTCCTGCCTGCCCTGTCTATCACGCCACCCCTGCCTCCCAACAATGCTGGAATGAAATGCTGAGGCGGAATTGGTCTGGATGCTGTGGCAGCAGCAGACAGCAACACTGTTGAGGCACTTCTTTCCCATTCTGCCACCGCTTAACTGGCCCCTTAGGGAGGTGACTGGCTGGGTGGCTCAGGATTGCTTCATAAGTTGTAATGTCAAGGTGAAGAAGAAGAAGAAGATATTGGATTTATATCCCGCCCTCCACTCCGAAGAGTCTCAGAGCGGCCCACAATCTCCTTTACCTTCCTCCCCCACAACAGACACCCTGTGAGGTGGGTGGGGCTGGAGAGGGCTCTCACAGCAGCTGCCTTTTCAAGGACAACCTCTGCCAGAGCTATGGCTGACCCAAGGCCATGCTAGCAGGTGCAAGTGGAGGAGTGGGGAATCAAACCAGGTTCTCCCAGATAAGAGTCCGCACAATTAACCACTACACCAAACTGGCTCTCCGGGCTGCCACCGGGCTACTAGTTTATTTTGCTGCAACAGACTAACATGGCTTACCCAAGATGGAATTTTTTTAATGACTGTTTCCCCTCACAGGTGGATTGTTCTTCATATGTCAGTCATGCAGGAACGAGAGGACAATTATTCTTACTATAGGCTTAAATCCAAGCACATTTGTTCGTTTGTTGGTTTATTTATATCCAGCCTTAGCTCAGAGCAAAATTAAATGGCAAGGACACTAAGCTGGCCTAACACACCATTAACAAAATGGGGCGGGGGGGGGGGGGAGAGTGCACAGGTTAAAAACAGATAAGTTAAACAAAAGTCAGCCAGATCTGTCAAAACAGTTTATCCTCTGAAATAACACCATCCTGCATGCCTTTGTCAGGGCAGTGAGGGAAGGCAGCATACTCTGGTATGCCACTCCAGGAGACTAGATCTCCTGTCTAGAAACCCGTGACCTAAGCATTGCTGTACAGACAGCACTAAGAGAGAAAAACAACATACACACCTGCATGATATACTGCTAACATTACAAATATCTGTGTAATGCATTCTTATCCTGTCGTTCCTCCATTGAACTTCAGATAGTTTACACGGTTTTACCTTCTCTATTTTATCCTAACAACAGCCCTATGAGGAAAGTTAGAGAGTGTAATTGGTCCAAGATCACCCAGCAAGCTTCTTGACAAAGACAGAAGTTGAATCTGGGATCTACCGGATCTCAGTGTGACATTCCAAACCATTTCTCGGTAGTGGGTTGAATAGATATATGAGTGTGCAGGGGTTTAATCAGAGATATGCAGCAACATTCTAAGCAGCAGAGGTAGGGGTGGAAACAACAATGTCACCAACATCACCACATCACTGCAAAATACAACCAGGAAGTGTCAAAGGGTAGCTCTAGGAATCACCTTTAAACTCTACAGTGAAACCATAGAATTTCCAGCAATTCCTAAGCTACTCTTTGTCACTTCCAGTTTAACAACATCAGCGCCATCGCCAACATTGCACCCCCACCCCCAGCCCTCTTGCAGCCCTACTCACAAGCCTCCCCACAGGGGCCACTTAACTCTGCTTGCTCTTATACTCCAGCTTGGAAAATTCCTGGAGTTTGGGGGACAGTTCTTGTGGACGGTGGAGTTTGGGGAGGGGAGACAGTTCAGCGAGGATATGGTGCCATAGAGTCATCCCGCTAAAGATAGGGCCACCAGCTGGAAGCTCTAGGTGAGATAAAAATCTCAATGTCAGCAGTGTTGCTATGTGACTTCCAGAAAAACTTGGAAGTGAGACAAAATGGCTCTAGGAATTGATGGAAACTCTGGTTTTGTCATAAAGTTTCCGGCAATTTCTAGAGCTTCCCCACATCTCTTTGGGTTTGCCACAGAAGTGCTGGGAAAATGCAGCCAATGTTGTGCCCCGCCCCCACCTCTACCCCCAAGCCACCTGACAGTTGGGAAGTTTGGCCTGGGAAGCCTACTTCTAGAACTGCAGCCCACTGCCCACTGGGAAGTTCCTTGGTAAGTTAACACACTAGCCTAACCACTGGGAGACTAGGGGGGATGGGACTTAAGCTATTGGTGATTTTCCGAGTCTGCAATGTCACTTCTAACTACATAACCAGAAATTACATCATCACATTGCACGATGTTCTAGAACTCACCTAACACAATGGGCGTTTTCGCACTTACCTTTTACTGGCGCGACCACTCTCCTCACGCCGGCGGATCTGCAGGGATTTCGCACCAGAAGCGCCGGCGCAGCCAAAAGAGCCGGCAACTTCCGTCGCAGAGCCAGCTCAAACGTTTTCCTGCTTCTTGGCGGTTTCCGTTTGAGCTGGCTCCGCGACGGAAGTTGCCGGCTCTTTTGGCTGCGCCGGCGCTTCTGGTGCGAAATCCCTGCAGATCCGCCGGCGTGAGGAGGGTGGTCGCGTCAGTAAAAGGTAAGTGCGAAAACGCCCTCTGTGATAAAAACCATAGAATTCTAGGTAAAAACTACAGCACTTGACAACAAGGTGGCATCACTGTGAGTAATGAAGGAAGAAGAAGAAGAAGATATTGAATTTATATCCCGCCCTCCACTCCAAAGAGTCTCAGAGCGGCTCACAATCTCCTTTCCCTTCCTCCCCCACAACAGACACCCTGTGAGGTGGGTGGGGCTGGAGAGGGCTCTCACAGCAGCTGCCCATTCAAGGACAACTTCTGCCAGAGCTATGGCTGACCCAAGGCCATGCTAGCAGGTGCAAGTGGAGGAGTGGGGAATCAAACCCAGTTCTCCCAGATAAGAGTCCGCACACTTAACCACTACACCAAACTGGCATTGCAGACTTGGAAGATCCCCATTTTGCCCACTCATTTCCCTCCCATATTTTATTGAATACCAAAGGGGGAATGGGGGAAGGTTCTTCCACTTGCAATGAACAAAGCCTTGTAATGGGAGGAGGGAGGGGACTTCCTACAGATTGTCTCTTGTTTTCAACCACCTTGGTGCCTGATATTCTTTTCTGGGGTCAACCTTTTGTACTTGGCTCAAAAACACCCCTCCAGTATTTTGGCATTGTTAAAATAATTATGAGTACACTATATTTCTCTTAACGCTTGTTTCCCCCGCAATGTTTAGAAACCAGCACTAAGTCAGTTGCTTGCAGGGGTGGGGATGGAGAGATGATATGATGTCACTTGTGTCAGTTATTAAATTGCACAAGCGTTTTCTTTCCAGCCCAGGTGAAGCCGATGGGTAAAAAAAAACAACCTGCAGATATTAAATCCCCTCTTTAGACCACCATGGCCCATCCCAGTCCCTCCTTCACACCACCACCCCGCCTCTCTGATGCATTACGGCTGACAGCAGTAATTTTTAATGACAGATACAGAATTCACCTTAGGCAAGAGACTGCCGTGATGGAAGTTTCCTGTGGGAAAAACGCCTTTTAAAAGTGCTTAGAGGTTTTTTTTCCCTTCCCTTTCTGGTTTCTGTCTTTAGGGCCTGACTTCAGGAGGCCATGTCATACCTTGGATCTCAGAAATTTCAGTGTGTCTGAAAAATCTGCAACATTCTTCAGGAGCAAGGCCTCTAAGCCTGAAGTGAATGGACCCATATCCCATTAAATTGGCCTCAGTCTGTACCCTTCTAAAGAAGTCCAGGACATTAGTTTAAATCAATTAATTGAACTTGATTAAATCTGTGTACATTTGCACATGGGAAAAAAAGCAATGATTTGGATCTCACCTAAAATTTCTGCAGATGTGCAGGAAGGGGGGTGTTTCTAATTCCCCACTCCCACAGCAGCCCCAAATGCCTCTAGACATTCTGTTCCTGCAAGCCAGGAAACACCCAAGGATAGAAGAGGGGGTCATGAAGTAAGGAGGAAATCTGGCAAAAATTCCACCACCTTCACACACTCAGCGAAAGTCTTTGTTGAATGCAAGGCAATAGCTTTTCTCTCTGTATGTGTGAAACTGTCTTTGTTAAGACAGGAAAAGTGGGGAAACTGCCTTTGTTAAAAAAGATGCCTGCCACCTACTTTTTGTGTAAATGCTTGCATTAGAAATATTAAATTGTTAATTAAAAATCTGCTGCCAGGCTAATTAATCACAGATGAGACACATATGCCAAGTACAGAATGGTGGGTATGGCAGTTTGCATAGGGTTGCCAGGTCCAACTCAGGAAATATCTGGGGACTTCAGGGGTGGAGTCAGGAGACTTCGGGGGTGGAGTCAGGAACAAGGTTGTGACTAGCATGATTGAACTCCAAAGGGAGTTCTGGCCATCACATTTAAAGGGACTACATAGCTTTAAAATGCCTTCCTTCCATTGGAAATAACGGAGGATGCGGCACCTTCTTTTGGGGCTCGTAGAATTGGACCCTCTGATTCAATCTTTTTGAAACTGGGGGGGGGGGGGGGTTGAGGAGAGGCACCAGATGCTACACTGAAAATTTTGTGCTTCTCCTCAAAAAACACCCCCCCCCAAGCTTCAGAGACCCATGGATTGATTTTCCATTATACCAGGGACCAGTCGCCATAGGGTATAACGGAGTGCTCAGCTGACATTTCCCCCACCCCAGCTTTCTGATAACCCTGAAGTGGGAGGACAGCCTCCAAACCAGGGAATCCCCTGCCACCAACTGGGGAGTCACATATAATATTAGAAGAAAATATTGCGATAGCACCAAACTGAATGTGAATAAATTTAACTATTAAGTGAAAATACTATAATACAAAGCACGTAGGAGCAAAAGTACTACTTATACATAAGACTACAAAGTATTATCCCTAATAATACAAAAGTATTTGAGAATAGCTAAATACAAAAAACATTATGATTATGAGTTAATACAGCGTAAATTCATCAGTAATCATTACAACATCATACACATCAAAACATGAGTTCATTAATTAACAAATTCATCCATCAGCAAATCAAGTTCAATTGTTGTTCAGTTCACACTTTCAACAGTTCACTTCAACAGTTCATATGAAGAACCCCAGGTAAAAACCCTGTTCCAGCCACCTTCAACAGTCAGCCCATTTTCAGTAAGCGCTTGCTAATAAGACCTATTTTGCAGAGCTCTGGGAATGAATCCACAGGAATTTCTAATTTTTTCTTTTTGTAGGCACCATACAAAATTGCTTAGAGCATGACTGAAGTAGTCTTTCCCCTTTCTGGTATAATTAATTAATGAACACATGTATTAATGTGTATGTTGTTGATGTAACATTTACTGGTGAATTTATGCTGTATTAACTTGTAACAATTTTTTGTAATTAACTATTTCAAATACTTTGTATTATTAGGCATAATACTTTGTACTCTTGTGTATAAGTAGTATTTTTGCTCATATGCACTTTAAAGTATTTTCACTTAATAGCGTAGGAAATCTCTCCATGTGGAAGCCCCATTGCCACTGCACGTCGTCTGGAGCTTCAGCAGTAACAAGGAAATCGCAGATTGACATTTATATTTGAAAAACATCTATAACTGAACCAATTTGCTGTCATGACAAGAATTGTTATCAGAGACCCGTTGCACGATTTTACATGTTACAGAGGGGTCTTGTCTGAGTACTTCAGTGCTATATTCATTCACAGCCTGTCCTCTTCAAATTTCCACAGTTGCCAGGCAAGAGGACAGGGTCTTCTATATAGTGGAAACTCACCTGTAGAACTCATATGAACATATGAAGCTGCCTTATACTGAATCAGACCTTTGGTCCATCAAAGTCAGTATTGTCTTCTCAGACTGGCAGCGGCTCTCCAGGGTCTCGAGCTGCGGTTTTTCACACCTATTTGCCTGGACCCTTTTTTGGAGATGCCAGGAATTGAACCTGGGACCTTCTGCTTCCCAAGCAGATGCTCTACCACTGAGCTACCGTCCCTCCCCAAACATATGAACATATGAAGCTACCTTATACTGAATCAGACCCTTGGTCCATCAAAGTCAGTATTGTCTTCTCAGACTGGCAGCGGCTCTCCAGGGTCTCAAGCTGAGGTTTTTTCACACCTATTTGCCTGGACCCTTTTTTGGAGATGCCAGAGATTGAACCTGGGACCTTCTGCTTCCCAAGCAGATGCTCTACCACTGAGCCACCATCCCTCCTACATATGAAGCTGCCTTATACTGAATCAGCCCCCTGGTCCATCAAAGTCAGTCTTGTCTTCTCAGACTGGCAGAGGCTCTCCAGGGTCTCAAGCTGAGGTTTTTCACACCTATTTCCCTGGACCCTTTTTTTGGAGATGCCGGGGATTGAACCTGGGACCTTCTGCTTCCCAAGCAGATGCTTTACCACTGAGCCACCATCCCTCCTACATATGAAGCTACCTTATACTGAATCAGACCCTTGGTCCATCAAAGTCAGTATTGTCTTCTCAGACTGGCAGCGGCTCTCCAGGGTCTCAAGCTGAGGTTTTTTCACACCTATTTGCCTGGACCCTTTTTAGTTGGAGATGCCAGAGATTGAACCTGGGACCTTCTGCTTCCCAAGCAGATGCTCTACCACTGAGCCACCGTCCCTCCCCCAACTCCTTCCCTGTTGCAATCTATTGGGACATTCCTTTTTTTTTTCTATTTACCCAGGTGTCTTGCGTGTGATGATTTTCTTCTTCACTCTCTTGCTTGCTTGATTTTTAGTTATGCTGCTGTTGTTTTTCAATTGCTGCCAAAGTGATGTTTGTATCTCATGATTTATTCTGCCCTGTGAGGCTTAAAAAAAAAATTTTTTTTTAAGCATCTTTGCTACTTTTACTGTTTCTTGCGGCTTGTTTTAATATTTAATTAGAACTGATTCTTATTTTCTGATTGTTCTGTGTTTAATTTTTACTTATTTAAAACATTTTTGTGTGGCCGTTTTACCCAATCAAGGTCCCCTGGGCATCACACATAAAAACATTAAAATATATGAACAATTAAAAGCACCATTTAAAATTACAAAACAATTCAATAAAAACAAATAACAAACAGTACCCAAAGAGGGACAATAACCATTAGGAAGTATGCCAAGCAAAAAAAAAAAAATCTTCACCCTCTTGGTAGAAGGTACCAATAGATGTACACAAACAAATTTCTGTGAGGAGGCAGTTCCACGGTTTTGGTGCTGTGGCCGAGAAAGCCCTTTCTTGGGGTTCCACCAATCTAGCCTCAGAGAGCAGTGGCAACCAAAGCAGGGCCTCCGAAGATGAGAATAGCGAGCAATTAGGTTCATATGCGAGAAGGTGGTCCTTAAGGAATATTGGTCCAGATGGGGTTGCCAGACCCCTGTCTAGGCGGGGGTCCCATGGTTTTGGAGGCTCCAATCCACTGCCAGCCAGCAGGGGAATCCCCCAAACAGCCCTCTCCCCTGTTGACAGCATTGGTGTGATGGCATCAAGTGGAAGTGCCACCATCATGCCGGGCACATGGCACAGCGACACTCTAGCATTTTGGCCAAAACTCTACGGTTACCAGAGAGTTTTGATCAAAATGCTAGAGCCTCACCATGTAACATGTCCAGTGTGATGATGTCACTTCTGTGTGATGTCATCACACTAATATCGTGCATAGCAATGACGCTCTGCCCTCCTCACTCCCAGAAGGCTCCCTCCCACTCCTTGCTGGCTGGATAATTAGACCTGGCAACTCTAGTCCCAGGCTGCACAGGAAAGTTGGTCCCACCACCTTGAATTCAGCCCCAAAGTAAATTGGATGACAGTATTGATGGAACAAGTCTAGAGTGATATGATCCCTATGACCCACTCCAGTCAACACTCTAGCTGCAGTATTCTGTTCCAACTGCAGCTTCCTAACAGTCTTCAAGGGCAGCCCCACATACAGCACATTGCAGCAATCTAATCTAGAGGTTATCGCGTCATGAACCACAGTGGCAAGATATTTCCTGCCTAGGAAGGGCTGCAGCTGGTGAAAGGCATCCCTTGCCACCTGTTTATCCAAAAGACCAGGAGCTTCCCCAAGCTGCTAACCAGATCCTTTAATGGGAGTGCAACCCCCAGCAAGAACAGAACATTTCCAAAATCCCACTTCCCAGTAGCACCTCTGTTATGTCAGGATTAAGCTTCAGCTTGTTAGCCCTCATCCATTCCAAAACTGCCTCAAGGCACTTGTTCACAGTTTACATAGCCTCTCTGGGATCTGCTGGTAGCATGAGATAGTCCTGGGTGGCATATTGCATATTGGTGGCAACAGCCTGGATTTCCAGATGACCTCTCCCAGCATATGAATGCTGAAAAGCATGGGGACAAGATAAAACCGTGGGACCCCACAGGTCAGAGGCACTCTGAAACCTAACAGTGCCTCACAGTCCCAGTCCTGAAAGGTGATTCAGAAGGATACCATGACTGATGGTATTAAAGTTGCCAAGAGTTCAATGAGAATTAACAGGGTCATGCTCCCACTGTGCATCTCCTGGTGTGTACCATCCACCAGGGCAACAAGGTCTGTCTCAGTCCCATAACCCGGCCTGAAATCAGATTGGAATGGATCCAAACTATCCACTTCCAGGCTCGTAGCTACGGGGGGTGGGCTGTGTGGCCCCCGCCATGACTTCTGGGTGAGGCCCCCCCTTAGAGCCCCCAACCTGTGACCTTCCCCCATGGCCTCCACTTGAGGGCCCATGCAGGAGGGGTGTGCAGAAGCAGCCACCTGCCTCCCCAGGCCATTTAACAGCCCCATTGAAAAGATGATTGGCAGGCACTTTAAATCATGCAGGGATGCTGGCAGCTGCTCCTGCCCCCTTTCCTGTGTGATTTGAATTGCAGGGTGGGAGGAGGCAGCAGCAGCAGTGGGGAGAGCAGCCACTTGAGGGCCATGGGCACCACCGCTACCTCCCTCCCCCCTCTATTCAGATCACATGGGAGGGGTGTGCAGAAGCAGCTGCCTACCTCCCTGTGCCATTTAAAACACCTGTCAGCCCTCAAGCCACTGCAGAGGTGGGGAGGGAAGGTTGGTCGGGGCCCTGATTCAGGAGATCCGGCCTGCCCTGCCTCTCTCTCTCTTCTTATTCAGCCCAGCTGGAGGTAGGGCTGCCAAGCCCCCGTTCCGGGCGGGGAATCCTCCGCCCAGGAGGTTCCCAACCCGCCAGCCCACATTGGGCCAGTGTGGGGAACCCCCCCTACATCGCTAGCATGATGACATCACCTGGAAGTGACATCATCAAAATGGCGGCGACCTTATGGGACCGCTCTTGACGTTTCCGGGAAAACACTGTTTTCTCCGGACACTCTAGCCATTTGGAAGGGGAAACTATGGTACAACAGGTACCATAGAGTTTTTACCTCCCAAATGGCTAGAGCGTCCCATGGTTTTCCCGGAAATGCCTAGAGCAGCCCTGCATGGGGGGGGGGGGCCCTGCCATTTTGATGGCATCACTTCCGGGTGACATCATCACCCTGGCGTGTGCGCTTTGCACGCGCAAAAGTCCCCCACTCCAGGAAGCCGGGGATTTGGCAACCCTAGCAGGAGGGGGAAGTGGCTAGTCTTCTCTGGCAGCCAGCTTCAAAGCCAGCTGTCAAAGCAGAAAGACCTGGTCTCCCTCTCAGGGGCATAGCCAGGATTTTTTTAGGAGGAGCTTTTTAAAAATTCACGTGCCCCTTGAATTTTTTTAAAGCCCCCTGACCTTGAAAATCCTGGCTATGCCCCTGGCCAATTTCATTCAGCAATCCCTAAAGTTGGCCATCCACCACATTCAGTCACCTTGCTCAAGAATGGTACGTTTGAGAGTGGACTGCAGTTATTCAATTCTCCTGGGTCCAAAGAAAGTTTCTTTAGTAGAGGACATGCCACTGTCTGATTCAAAGGAGGAGCGACCACCCCCTTTTCCCCAGACCAATCCACCAGCTCACCCACCCCAGGCAGATTTAAGCAGCCAGGAGAGGCACAGGTCACACAAACAGGTGGTAGGACTCAGACTTCCGAAGTTTATCTTTGTGGACTAACTTGGGAGTCTTTATGACTCAGATTCAAATTCAACAAGCGCCCAGTGGGTGGGTGGGTAGGTCACTTCCGCAACTGCTTTTTGTACTTTTACTATCACATCCAAGGGGGTAATTCATTGCAAAGAAAACATCTATTCTGAGGAGGTAGATACAGTCTGAGCATTTCCCCAAGACAAGTTCGCCACTCATGCACGTTTCAGCATTTGCTGTAATATCCAAAGTTGTGTGCAATTGTGCTTACAATGTTTCAGAAGTGAGATTTTTTTTTTCTTGTATCTCACCAGCCTATGTTGATGGGTGTGATGTCTCGATCCTACGATAATCTTTGTTTTTAATCCAAATTAATTAACTTGGAATGTTTTCGCAACACTAAGAAACTGAAACAACTCCCCCGTCCTTTTTTTTCCCACTCTCTCTTGAAAACTGGAAGAACTTCTGTCGTTCTTCAACGGAATCCAAAACAGGGATCAAATTGTGCTAAAAATGATCCAAACTGAGTTAAGTGAATTCGAGAATCCATTGGGGCCCACAGATGAGGACAGCCCTTTAGGATGGCCTCCCGCTCAGCCCCAATGAAATGAATGGGAGCCACACAAATGCAACATAGGGGGCAATCTGTGAGTAAGCCCCGTAGAATAAAAAGGGACTTCTGTACAAGTAGATCTCTTTAGGCCTGCTTCCATAGCTAATTTTTAAAATATATATATATATATACTTGTTCCTATAGGATTAGAGATATAACATTTCTGGAAATGTTGAAGTCATGGGAGAAAAGTTTTTTTTTTTCTTCTGCTTTTTCCAGGATGGGGGTAGATGGATGAAATGTTGGTCAGGGAGGAATATATGTAGCATTTATTTTCTTTTCAATCCTAAACTTATTTTATTGCTTTAGCAACATAAAATGCATCATAAGTAACTAAGCATGTAAAACTGTTGTGCAAAACTGCAGACACGCTCAATTGGGGGGGGGAGGGGAAGAGTTGCAAACTGCACATCCTAGCACATGAATCTTACCTTGTGCCATATGGTAGGAAAAAATAACTACTGGAAACAGAAAACACGAAGCTTTTATGTATCATTTCATGCACTTAAATGATTTTTACAGTGCTACATTATGGATTTTTAAATTTGTAATTGTCAACTTTTTCAGGTTTAGGGTAGAGGTCTACCTCTGCCACATTCCTTACTTATTCCCATGACTTTCTACATGCAAAGCCAATGCTGTACCACTGACACACCCCACCCATTTAATAAATCAGCTTCCATTCATTTCACTAGGAGAATGAAGACTAAGTAGAGCTTCCATATCTAGAGGCAGTAACCCTCTGAATAAAACCAGTGGTGGGGGCAACAATGAGCGGCAGGATTGTCATCCTCCCAGTGGGGCCTGGAGATATCCCAGAATTAAAATTGATCTCCATTATACCCTGATGAAGTCCTTCCCTTATGCTCTGTAGTTTCCACCCCATAAATCTTCAGGAATTCCCCAACCTGGAGTTGGCAACCATATGAACTACAGCAGCCTATTATGCATGAGTGTTTTCTCTTGTTTCACTGTGCATGTCCGTTGAGTTTTCTTTGTTGTTCTGCATTGGTTTTCCTCTTTCAGTGCTTGGTTCGCTTTCTGGTTGCTGTTTCTGAGTTTTCATAGAGTGTTTTGTGCTGATTTTTTCCCTTCTTTCACTTCCAAGCTGAAGGTAATTCAAAAGCATACAGATTCCCTTGGATTCCCCCCTGCTCTTCTGCCATCCCTTGAAGGTCACTTTCCATCCATATCAAGATTGTTCTGGCCACTCTGCACCTTCTGCTCCATTTTCCACTCTATTAAAAAAAAATTTTTTTTTTAATAAGTGGCATGAGTCTAGCAATATGAGACTATCACTAGTCTTGGATCACTGAATAAAATATAAAATGACTGGGGGGGAGTTTAAAAGGAGCTGGATGAGGTTTTAGTTCCCTGCTGGTATTGACTTGAAAGGGGGATTGGAGAGGAGACAAACAGGGCTTTTTTGAGCAGGAATGCCCAGGAACGCAGTTCCGGCTCGCTTAGCATCAGAGGGTGTGGTCTAATATGCAAATGAGTTCCTGTTGGGCTTTTTCTACCAAAAAAAGCCCTGGAGACAAATAGCTGCATCCTCAGTGCAAAAAAGGGAAAAGGATTTCAATGCTACATGCAGGCAATAGAGGTGGGGATCATCAGTGTGGAATGAAATTGACATGAGAGAGAGAGAGAGAGAGAGAGAGAGGCTGGGATGGGAAGCCTAAAGCTTTGAAAACATTTTCCCCTTTAAGGCTTTAGTGAACAAAGGTTTTTTGGCGGGTGGGGGAGGCGATATTGGCAGTCTCCAGAAGCCTAACATTAAAATGGCAGCTGAGCCACATGAACCTTCTGAGAACCACTGAACTTCAGAATCACTTGGGACCGATCTGTTTGGAGGAAGAGTGCAAGCTGCGCAGGCTTTTAAAAGCTGCCAATATCACAACCGGTGTGCAGGATCATACTGGAGAATCACAAAGAGAAAACCACACAAATTTTCAAGGAAGGGCAGGAAATTAGCATTACTATGCAGCTGTGCTAGGCCATGGGTGAAAATACCCTCCTCTTTCCCCCCAATTTAATGGCACAAGACTGAAAAGCTCTCCAGAGCTTTCTCCAGAGGATTCCTCCGCCATACAAACTGCAGCCCTGTGCAAAGTGTGATGGAGTTGCAGCTGACTTTGCATTGGTGCACACACACACACACACACATTGCCGATGATTACAGTTTGTAATGCCAGCATCAGTGGGTTCCAGCATGTACATTCAACATGTTCCCCCATATTATGAGTTTGTGTGACTCTTTCCCAGTTTTCACAGTGGCTGATAACACAGCAGAGAATTCCCTAGTGCTCCACAAGATGGGAAATGGGGCTTCACAACTGCTTAAATAAAAAGTCTAAAAAGTCACATTCAACATTGGGTTTCTCCCTTTAGCTGCATTTCTTTCTGTTCATTCAATGAGGTAATATTAAAATGCATGCACAAAACTTGAACCACAAGGATTTAAATGGAAGGTGCTTGCCAGATGCTACTGTGCAGCCGAGATAGGGAAATTGCGTAAATTTTAAAAAAAACTTTGGACACCTCCCCCCTCGCATATCACAAGTGATGTTCCATCCTGATTTAGAAAAGTGTGTTTTTAAAGCTGAAGCTGCAAAATAAATACACCAGAGGAAAAAGAATGCTGCATAAGACAGGGACAGAACCCAAAGTCAAGATTAAATTTTTACAGCTCTGTAGAAAGCTGTGTGCACATAATGAGCCAGCAACTAATATTGCAAGTTAAAATGGGAGTTATACAACGGCTGCCTCTGCTCTGTAATGGAAAGATATAACTGCTTTATGAGTCATGGCCAAATTCTTCGTATCTTGATTGGCAGGCAATTGTGAGAATATATATTTGAGTACATTTGCACATGTGGAATTGATGCCACAGTTCTGACACAATGGACATATATGGACATATGGACATATGACATATGAAGCTGCCTTCTACTGAATCAGACCCTTGGTCCATCAAAGTCAGTCTTGTCTACTCAGACTGGCAGCGGCTCTCCAGGGTCTCAAGCTGAGGTTTTTCACACCTATTTGCCTGGACCCTTTTTAGTTGGAGATGCCGGGGATTGAACCTGGGACCTTCTGCTTCCCAAGCAGATGCTCTACCACTGAGCCACCGTCCCTCCTACATATGAAGCTGCCTTATACTGAATCATACCCTTGGTCCATCAAAGTCAGTATTGTCTTCTCAGACTGGCAGCGGCTCTCCAGGGTCTCAAGCAGAGGTTTTTCACACCTATTTGCCTGGACCCTTTTTAGTTGGAGATGCCAGGGATTGAACCTGGGACCTTCTGCTTCCCAAGCAGATGCTCTACCGCTGAGCCACCGTCCCTCCCCAAACTCCATGGTGGCCAACTCCACATTCAAAAATTTCTGGAGATTTAGGGGTAGAGGCTGGGGAAGGCAGAATTAGGGAATGGGCAGGACCTCAATGGAGTAGGGTTGCCAGCTCCAGGCTGCGAGATACCTAGAAATTTTGAGGATGGAGGCTGAGGAGGGGGGGGGGATTTGGGGAGGGGTGTAATGCCATACAGTCCACCTTCCACTTTCTGCAGGTGAATTGATCATTGTAACCAGGAGGTCAGTTGTAATAGTGGGAGATGTCCAACTGGAGGTTGGCAGCCATAGTGGGGTATAATGCCCTATAGTCCACCCTCCAAAGCAGCCATTTTCTTCAGGGGAACTGATCTCTATAGGGTGGACATCTGCTGTAATTCTGGAGGCTGGCAAGCCATGACATCTCCAAGGAATGCTTAAATGTGTAGCGATAAACTGTCCTCTGTGAAATGGTCTAATCCAGAGCTTTTTTTTTTAGCAGGAATGCACAGGAACACAGTTCTGGCTGGTTTGCCGTCAGGGGGTGTGGCCTAATATGCAAACGAGTTCCTGCTGGGCTTTCTCGACAAAAAAGCCCTGTGTGAAACAATGGTGAAACCAGGGGGTGTGGTCTAATAGGCAAATGAGTTCCTGCTTGTTTAATCTAAGGTAGTGGCTGTTGTTGTTTACCACTTAATTCCAAAAGTTCTGAAGACATGATACCTTTTGACTGCCTTGACCTGCCAGTCAGTTTCCAGAATGATCCCTCCAAACGAGTTTTATAATATGAGAAGAAAGGGAGAAAAATATCTTTCTCTCCAGACTTTTATAAACCGATTTCTCATTCCCTCCCAAGTGATCTTTTTTTCCCAAATGAATCGCTTGATCTTTTCCTCTAGAAAAGTTCCTCCAGTATCTCTCCTGATCATTCTGTTGCTCTTTGCTGTACCTTCTTTAGTTCTTTGTTAGGAAATTATTATCCAGAAAATAAAAGAGGAATGCTCCTTGCCAATTCTTATGCGCTGATCCCTTCTTTGCTCACATTTCCCCCCTGAAGCTGCAGAGCATTGCTCTTAATTCCAGCAACGACAGTTTAATGCGCCTTATCTGATGTAATCCACTCTCATCTCGAGGGCCTCTTTTCAACAGTAAAGCAGTAGAACAACAACAGCCCCCCCCCCCCCCAAATCTTAATCAGCCACCCAGGATCCCATCCATAAAAATAGCAAGAGAGGGAATGAACTAGGCTGATGAGATGGGTGACTGACACAGGAAGGGGAGGAGAAATTACTAAGCAGAACTGCTGAAGAATGACTGAACCCATAGACGCATCCAGGTCAGATCTTCAGTTGCATCTAACTTCATTCCAGTTTGCCCTTTCACAATTCCACTATTCGATTGTACCCCCCCTCCCCCTTTTTATTAGGAAGACTGTTTGGTCTTACAACATTCTTTACTAGGGTGCTTTATGGCAGCTTCCTTCATGCCAACAATAAGTGGGCAAACACCTACTGGCAGTCCCTATATACTCTTGCTCAGTGGAATGGCAGTGGGATAATGGGGAGGGGAAGTGATGTTTCATGTAACATTGAGCTCCAGGAATTTCCTCAGTCTATTGGCTATCATAGAAATTGAGGAAATATGTAGAACATTGCTTGACGCAGTGATGTTGCGCCTAGTCTTACCAGAAGTGATGTCAATGCATGATACAATGTCGCTTTCCACATGCCTGCCCATCCTAAATTGTCACCAGACTGGACTTCCAGTGCTGTTAGAAAAATGTGATTCAGCAATCTGCTTTTAGGCAGTAGTCATTTGTTGTTTTCACCTAAAGGATACAGGAGGAGATGGGCCCAAAAGACAAGCTGATAAATACGATTAAAACATCAGAAACAGAAAACCATACGAAGAATAGACTTTACTCACACTAAGATCTTCACTTGTGGAGCAAGTAGTATCAAAATTTCATGTAATTCAGCGTGGGCTACTCCTCAAGATGCAGAATGTTTCCTTTGCTTTGCCTATGGATCTTCTGAGGTCACATCAGAAATGCTCAAAACCGGTTGTTCCTGAACACTCCATTGGAGTTTGTATGGTCAGTTTTCTGTCTTTTGTTAAATTAATGGAGTGCTCATTGTGATTTATACCACTAAGGAAGGCCTTGGGCTGAAATGTTTATAGTATTGGTTCTTGCATGTGTAGACAAATATGTACGTTTAAATCTATATTTCTGTAAATTGATACTTGTCCTGATACTGAGATACTTATATGCTGAATCACATGATTATTACTTTTAATCATATTCTATATGATTTATTTTTTTTAAATTTTAAATAGTTTTATTACATAATAAAAAAGAACACACAAAAACCAATCAACAACCACAACATAGAATACAAAGTTCAGCATACTAACCTAATAACATACAGTATATTACCTACCACACTCTAAAAGCATACCAACAGATTAACATCATACTAACTCCCCATTCATACGAGGAGCGGTTGAGGTTGTCAAATTATAAGTTCTATTATTCCAAATCAACACCTTTTTCTTCAACCCATCGATATACTGGGTTCCACGTTTCATTACATCTCTGGATGTTCCCTTCTCTTAGTCTAGTAGTCAGGATATCCATTTCTGCAGCTTCTAATAGCTTAACAATGAATTCTTCTCTATTAGGTATTATAGGTGTATTCCAGTATTTGGCGTAGAGAATTCTCGCTATAGTTACGATGTGTAATAACAGCTTCATGATGGATTTAGAAAGATTACTTGTACAGATACTATATTCTATATGATTTATTAAACACCAGTGTTTTTTTAAACTTTTTCTACATTCATATTCATATTTTAATCTTTCTCATTGTTCCAATCTCTTTATTTACCCTTCTTGCTCAGGGTTATGTTTTCCTCCCCTTTTTTGATTGTATCCCTAAGTAAAGGTAGTTCCCTGTGCAACCACCAGTCGCTTCTGACTCTGGGGTGACGTTGCTCTCACAACGTTTTCACGGCAGACTTTTTTACAGGGTGGTTTGCCATTGCCTTCCCCAGTCATCTACACTTTCCCCCCAGCAAGCTGGGTACTCATTTTACCGACCTCGGAAGAATGGAAGGCTGAGTCAACCTGAGCCGGCTACCTGAAACCAGCTTCCGCCGGGATCGAACTCAGGTCATGAGCAGAGAGTTCAGACTGCAGTACTGCAGCTTTACCACTCTGCGCCACGGGGAGAGCAAGCAAGAAAGAGGACAGGATGATCTGGGTAGACTCTCCCTCTGTGAAGGATTCCAGCCACAAAATCTGATGGTTAGGTTTGAGCTCCCTGCCCTAAGCCCAAGCAGGTAGCAATAAATGACTGGAAGCCGGGGGAGGGGGGTGTCTTTAAAAACAAGGCTCTGATAAAGACTGGATTATCTGTTGTGAAGTAACAAGGGAATATTCAGCTGTGTGTAAGTTTCCAGTCATAGAGACCAATCACAAATGGACTCTTGCAGACCAGCTTGGACTCTATTTAGAGGGCAGGCACAGAGGCAGCCAATTTGAGGGATGCCTTTTGACTTTTTTGCTGGTGTGTGCCAATGCACATTAGCATTTCATTTAGTTATTTAAAACATTTTTATGCTGATTTCTTACCCAGTTTAGGGTCCCCAGGGTAGTAAACATTTTAAAACATTAGAACAGCTTTTAACACACACATATTTTAAAAAATTAAGAACAAAACATAAATGGGAGGAAGGTCGGTTGCCAGGCATGGGGGGAGGTATCTGTTGCCATACAGATGTCAGGTCTGGTGAGACTCGGAAGTGCTGGCATCACTCCAGGGTGACACTTTATCACTTGCACACAAACTATGGTTTCCATAGGGTTTCTGGGTTAGAATTAGAACAATGCGTGGTGCAATGCCAGTACTTCCGGGGCACAAAGATGGCTGTCACCCTCTTTGCCAGGCTGCTTCCACTCGCCAACCAGATGGGCATCAGATCCTGAGTGAGCCAGGTGCCCATCTGACAATTCCCCAACCTCGTTTTGAGGGCATTTTGGCTTACAGTGGTCCTTAAGGTATTCTGGCTCCAAGATGTTTAGGGCTTCACTGGTTAATACCAGCATCTTAAACTGGACTGGAAGAAAACTGGAAGCCACTGTAGGTGGAACGATACTGAAACAATATCACCATTCTTCAGGATTGAGCTAGGGTTTCCAACACTGCCTTGGCAAATGGCAGGAGATTTGTGGAGTGGTACCTGGGGAGAGCAGAGTTCGGAAACCATGTGATATTACTTCTAGGTAATGCACTAGGCTGCCTTCCCATGATCCTCTGCCATAGATGCCACCAGGAAGCAAACATTTGCACGGATCTGACCCAATGCAGAGATCATGGCCTGCCATTATTCATACACTGTTGACGGTAGGGATCATTTAAACATGTTAAATATGATAAATTTATTACAGGACAATTCATAACCCAACATATCCTGTGGCGAAGCTGATTCTTTTTTGGTTATCTAAAAACAAAGGCTAATACATAATTTCCCTTCCATCCTTTCCTCTTCTCCTCAGATCCACCACCCAGTAAATGCTGATTGCATTCAAACAGTATCAATTCTAGAAGGACAGCACCATTAAGAATGGAAAGTTAAACTTTCTACTGAAACAGTTTTGAAAAAGGAAATTGGTAAGAGTCAGCTTATCAACACACTCTGTTTCTAAAGCCCAACTCCGGACCTTCCGTTCCAAGGTAATGAATGCAATGCACAGTAATGCAGGTGTGAAAGAGCCTTCAGCACATCCAGGGAGGAGAGAGGGGAGGGACTGGTACAATGGCAGTGAAAGTGTGAGAACGAAGGTTTTTGCCAGTATAGGAGAGTTCCTGTCTTCATCGTTAGAATTTTGGAACAGCTCATCTTTCAAACATGCAGCGTTTGCACAATTGTAGGCATACACCTGTATATGTATGTGACAATTCCTGACAATAGTAAAAAAAAAAAAAGTTCTTGCCCACAGGTCCACAATCTAAATAAAGCAATTGTCAATGCGACCTGCCTCCTGGTGGGATACAAGTGTCTTAAATAAAACAGCAAATATTAATACATCTGCCCCTCTTTTTAAAATGGAAATCAATTAAGATGAAAGGTTTTTTTTACAACACCTTACAGTTCATGTTCTCCAGTCTCCTCCAAAACAGTATTCCAGATCACAACCCTTATCACCCTAGTGCGCACTTATACACCTATTTCCTCCTCTGCTTTTATTTTTAAAAATATTACTGGCAAATACCGCAAAACAGCTGGTTCTGGGTTTAATTCAATTATCTATTAATCTCCTTGCCTTCTTTGGTTTCGCCAAATTGTCCGATCCAGGGCAACTGAATAGCCTGAGGTCGGCTCCAGTCCCATCTACTGATTATGACTGGCTAATAATAGGGTTGGAGCCACTGTGTTTGGCTGGTTGTCCTTTGACCTTATTTACAGCCCTCACATTTCACATTAAAGGACAACCATTTTCTCAGCTGATAATGGATAGGAGAGGGGGGAACATTCTAGATTTGACTTTACATCTAGCAGGGGAAACAACCGGCTTATTCAGGCAAAACTACAAGTCACTTAACAGAAAGAAGCCGTCTAACATGTGGAGCTTGCAAGCTAGGGTTGCCAAGTCCCCCCTGGCCACTGGCAGGGGATGGGAGGGTAGAGTTCTCAGATCCAGGTTGGGAAACTCCTGGAGATAGACACCTCAGTAGGGTGCAATGCTTTAGAGTCCACCCTCCATTTTCTCCAGGGGAAGTGAACTCTGTGGCCTGGAGATGAGCTGCAATTCCAGGGGATCCCCAGGTACCACCTGGAGGCTGGCATCCCTACCTGACATTACAGTTTTGTAAACTTTAGCACAGTTTATTTTGTCATTGATATGCTGTCTTTTTGCTTCTCACGAAATCCCTAAGGCCACTAGCCACCAATAAAAACATAAAATAATAAAATAAGTTAAAAGCTAAAAACACAAACAGAGATTGATATCAGCAAAATTTCAAGCTGCACAACAAACAAAGGGTTTCTAGCAAAAAAATGTCTTTAACCCATTCCAGAAGGCATATCGCATACAGAGAAAGAAGTTTCACAATTTAGGGACGACAGATGAAAAAAGCCCCTCCCCGCTGCACGAGACTTTGCTGACAGAAACTTGCATAAGGCAAATTGTTGTAGGAAGGCCACAGGGAAGAGGCGCTCACTAAGACGCGTTATATGTATGCCCCATTGTTGTACAGTGTACATGGCACATTAGAGGAAGAAGACTGCATCTTTAGAGGATGGACTTTGTGGCATTATATCCTGCTGAGGCCCCTCCTCTCCCCTCCCCAGGCATCACCTTCAAATCTCCACAAATTTCTCAACCTGGAGTTGGCCTATCTTGTGTCACTAACCTTTTAAAGTTCTTTGACGGGGTGAACCAATATGTGGACAAGGGTGACCCAGTAGATGCTGATTCCCTAGACTTCCAGAAAGCTTTTGATAAAAGTTCCTCATCAAAGGCTCCTAAGTAAACTCAGCAGTCCGTAAGATAAGAGGACAAGTCCTCCTGTGAATTAAAAACTGGTTAATTAACAGAAAACAGAGAGCGAGTATAAATGGGCAGTTTTCACAGTGGAAAGTGGTAAGCAGTGGGGTACCACAGGGCTTGGTACTAGGTCCAGTGCTTTTTAGTTTGCTTATTACTTATTTGGACTTGGGAGTAAGCAGTGAAGTGGCTAAATCTGTGGATGACGCTAAGTTGTTCAGGGCAGTGAGAAACAGGAAGGGCTGCCAGATGCTCCAGAGGGATCTGTCGAGGTTGGAGGAGTGAGTGTCAATATGGCATATGTGGTTCAATGTGGGCAAGTGCAGAGTAATGCACACTGAAGTCCAAAATCCTTGCTATAAATATACATTGATGGGCTCCAAGCTAGCAGTAACTCACCAGGAGAGAGATCTTAGAGTGAAAATGTCAACTCAGTGTGCAACTGCAATGAAAAAGGCAAATGTTATGCTGGGAATTATTAGGAAGAGGATTGAAAACTAATCAGTCAGTCATGATACCTTTGTATAAATTGATGGTGGGGCCTTATTTGGAATGTGTTGTGCACAGTTGTGGTCACTGCACCTCAAAAAAGATATTATAGCATTGGAAAAGGTGCAAAAAAGGGCAACTAAAATGATTAAGGGTATGGAACACCTTCCCTGTGAAGGACAGTTAAAGAGGTGAGGACTTTTTAGTTTGGAGAAATGATGACTGAGGGATAAGAGGTTTTCAAAATGATATATGAAATTAAAATTAATTATGAAATTAATAAGCAGTAGGCTTAGAACACATAAAAGGAAGTACTTTTTTCACCTAAAGCACTGTTTCCCATTTGCAGAATCGGAACCCGGTACCAGGCCACGGAAGCCTCACTACCGGGTCACAAGAAAAGCCAAAGCTAGCCCCGCCCCCAGCAGACCTCTGCTCTGCTTCCTTCTCCGCCTTTTTTTACATTTAGCTGGTTAATATTGAATCAATGAAAGGGGCTAATAAATGATTCCTTAATGGCAAATGAGGCTTTAAGAATTGGGATGCCTTTCTTCAGTTTGTAATAATTATCTATGGAAGTTAAATAGAATAATGTAATTAAGAGTGGACAAAGGAGATTGCATGGGTTTTTATTTACCTAAAAATAATCAAGTATGGGAGATGAGGTAACTATTGCATATTAACTTGTGTTTTTCAGAGCATTATGAAAATAGGATTTACAGTCTCCAAAATTTTTAAAGAATTCTAAATGTTTAAAGTAGATAAAAAGTCAATCTGGGTAAATTTGTAATAAGACAGGCTACACAAATATTTTGTAATCTTAAATCTGCTCTTGATATTTCTGACACGAGAAACGAAACGAATAAACTACTGTGTTTTGTTTTTGCTTTCTCTCTCTCTCTGCTATAAATAAATTAATTAATTAACGTTAAGGATTAAGGAACTATATTTACCTTTTATGCTTATGTTAACTGCTAATATTGTTAAACCAACTAGTTAGCTTTTATTTTAAATGATGTTAAATTTGACCAGTCAGCTCTGTTTCAGGGTTGGTCCTTCTGCTTTTCTCATTTGTATGTACTGAAGATGAAAAGTTTAGATTTACGTTATAAACTACAGAATAGCTAAAAGTATATAACAAAATAAGAAGACTGTAGAATTAAAGGATTATAATGGGCAAAACTTTAAGGCTTTCAGGTAAAAAGAATCTGGTATTTTGTCTTGAGGTAGAAATGTAACAGGTATATATGCTGCTTCTCTTTGTATTTTTGTTTATGTTTTTCTATCTTGTATCCCCTTTCCTTTTTTGCTTCTGTAACCCCGCATTTCCTACCTTTTTATATTCAAACTTAATAAAAAATTTAAAATTGGGGGAAAAAAGAAAATTAATTATGTCTCATTCTATTTCTTCAAATTAGAAACCCAGTAAAAGGTTTAATTGCTCTTTCTTAACAATTATACTAAAATTTAACTGCAAAAAGCGGGCTCCTTTATTGGGCTAGTAAGAGCAGAGCTAGCAGCAGAACTGGAGTAAAGCTTGACAGTGTGTTTAATGGTTAGAGTGTCTTGCAATCTCAACTCAGACAATATTTATGATGCAAAGCTGCAGACAACCACCAAGATTGGCTTGTCAGATTCCCTCTATGCTTTCCTCTTGTACCATCCAGATCCAATCCAACTACCACATGAAACTGCCTTATACTGAATCAGATCATTGGTCATCAAAGTTAGTATTAAGATGAATAGCTATTTTAGTTAGTCTTTAAGGTGGTACTGGACTCCTTTTTCTACTGCTAAAGTTAGTATTGTCTACTCAGATTGGGAGCAGCTCTCCAGCCAGGCTCTCAGGTGGAGGTCTTTCACATCACCTGTTACCTGATCCTTTCCACTGCAGATGCCAGGGGTTGAACCTGGGACCATCAGCCTGCAAAACACATAATCTACCACTGAGCCACAGTGTCTCCCTTTATCCTATAAAACAAGTCACATGGGCTTTCAAGGTAATTGGGAACACTGACCCCTCCTCCCCATCTCTATCAGCAGTCCTACTGAGATGTTGTCAGAGAGGGAGCTCATTCCAGCCTAAATCTGCTCACATAGTTGAGCAACAGCTAGGCATCAGTGAGACATTCCTTCCTTCCATCCATGTGCCTGAAGGGTGCCAGCACATGCCCTGTGGCAGGAACTTAAGATGCCTCCTTTCCTTTTTCACCTCCCCTTTGATCTCTTATACAATTATTGTTTTGCGGTCATAAAATGTTCAAGCCAGATTTGTAAAATCTTGCATGATGTTCCTTTGTCGGCACTACTGCAGCTGCGAATTCCACAGGTGGACACATATGAACTCCACATGTGCTGCTGCTTCCCAGTTCCCACTCTTCCTGGTGACCTCCTTCATTGGGGGAAGACTAATCTGAAGACAGGAAGTGTTGTGTCATGGTTAGAGTGTAGGGAGACCTCATTTCTAACCCCACTTGCCATTTGGGTGACCTTAAGCCAGTCATTTTCTCTTAGCCTGGTGTGCCTCATAGGGTGGTTGAGAAAGAAAGAAAGAAAGAAAGAAAGAAAGAAAGAAAGAAAGAAAGAAAGAAAGAAAGAAAGAAAGAAAGAAAGAAAGAAAGAAAGAAAGAAAGAAAGAAAGAAAGAAATCATGCCCTCCCCAAAGTTGTATTACTCCAGTACAGCGAAATTACATGGGGTTTTATTGTTTGTTCCTAGCACAGATGCAGAAACCTTGAGCGTTTTCCCACATAGCTTACCTCGGAGTGACGTCCCTCTTCACCGCGCAGCGTCTGCGCAGATTTCGCACCAACTGCTCCGCATAACCAGGAAGAGCCGCGGCTTTTGCGTTGCAGATGTAAACCGCTAAAAACCAGTTTACATCTGCGACGCAAAAGCCACGGCTCTTCCTGGTTATGCGGAGCAGTTGGTGTGAAATCCGCGCAGACGCTAGGGTGGCCATAATGTCTGAAGGCCAGCCAGGGACACCTTGGGGGGGGGGGGAAGGCAGGAGTGCGCGCGCGCGAAGCGCGTGCGCCGCCGGAAACAGGAAGTGACGTCACTTCCGGCGACGTCACTTCCGGCGACGTCATACCACCGCCGGAAACAGGAAGTGACATCACTTCCTGTGACATCATTTCCCCCGCGCCACCTGCCGGAAACGGGAAGTGACATCACTTCCTGTGACATCATTTCCCCCGCGCCACCTGCCGGAAGCAGGAAGTGACATCACTTCCTGTGACATCATTTCCCCCAAATGGCATCATTTCCCCCAAATGCCACTGCCGGAAACAGGAAGTGACTTCACAGCACTTCCTGTGACGTCCCCAAAAATCCCCCAAATATCACTGCCGGAAACAATTTTGTTCTCAAATCCTGTATATACTTCATCAGTATATGGGATAAGGCACTTTCTCAACTGTGCTGCATAATGCAGCCTATTTATTTTGTCCTGTTGGCTCTGTTGGCTCTATCTGCGCCACCTTCATCACTTTCGGGGTGTGGATCCCCCAGTGGGGTGGGCTCCCGACTCCCTCCGCCGGCTGTTTCTGATAGCCCTGCGCCCCCTCTTTCATTTGATATGTGTCCCGTGCGGGTGCCACCCTCCTGCCGGGAGATGCCGCAAAATGAGCCCCCTTGAGGCTTATGGCGGCAGGGCTCGGGGGAAGCAAGCTAGACTGCTGTTCTTTTGAGGGGTTATAGAGTGTTTCGAGCCCCTCCCTGTGGCATTGGTCCCATCGTCGTGGGACCCAGGGGGCCGGCGCAGCAGCCTGCCGAAGCAGCCTGTCACTAATAACACAGGTCGAGATGTGGAAGTGACTGACAGGCTGCTTCAGCGGGCCGCTGCGCCGGCCCCCTGGGTCCCACAACGATGGGACCGATGCCACAGGGAGGGGCTCGAAACACTCTATAACCCCTCAAAAGAACAGCAGTCTAGCTTGCTTCCCCCGAGCCCTGCCGCCATAAGCCTCAAGGGGGCTCATTTTGCGGCATCTCCCGGCAGGAGGGTGGCACCCGCACGGGACACATATCAAATGAAAGAGGGGGCGCAGGGCTATCAGAAACAGCCGGCAGAGGGAGTCGGGAGCCCACCCCACTGGGGGATCCACACCCCGAAAGTGATGAAGGTGGCGCAGATAGAGCCAACAGAGCCAACAGGACAAAATAAATAGGCTGCATTATGCAGCACAGTTGAGAAAGTGCCTTATCCCATATACTGATGAAGTAAATACAGGATCTGAGAACAAAATTGCACCAGAAGACACAAACACAAAGCTCCCTTACACTGAATCAGTGCTTGGGTCCACCAAAGTCAGTATTGTCCACTCCAGTCACAAACACAAAGCTCCCTTACACTGAATCAGTGCTTGGGTCCACCAAAGTCAGTATTGTCACATAAGAACATAACAGAAGCCCTGTTGGATCAGGCCAGTGGCCCATCCAGTCCAACACTCTGCGTCACATAAGAACATAACAGAAGCCCTGTTGGATCAGGCCAGTGGCCCATCCAGTCCAACACTCTGCGTCACATAAGAACATAAGAGAAGCCCTGTTGGATCAGGCCAGTGGCCCATCCAGTCCAACACTCTGCGTCACATAAGAACATAAGAGAAGCCCTGTTGGATCAGGCCAGTGGCCCATCCAGTCCAACACTCTGCGTCACATAAGAACATAAGAGAAGCCCTGTTGGATCAGGCCAGTGGCCCATCCAGTCCAACACTCTGCGTCACATAAGAACATAACAGAAGCCCTGTTGGATCAGGCCAGTGGCCCATCCAGTCCAACACTCTGCGTCACATAAGAACATAACAGAAGCCCTGTTGGATCAGGCCAGTGGCCCATCCAGTCCAACACTCTGCGTCACATAAGAACATAACAGAAGCCCTGTTGGATCAGGCCAGTGGCCCATCCAGTCCAACACTCTGCGTCACATAAGAACATAACAGAAGCCCTGTTGGATCAGGCCAGTGGCCCATCCAGTCCAACACTCTGCGTCACATAAGAACATAACAGAAGCCCTGTTGGATCAGGCCAGTGGCCCATCCAGTCCAACACTCTGCGTCACATAAGAACATAACAGAAGCCCTGTTGGATCAGGCCAGTGGCCCATCCAGTCCAACACTCTGTGTCACATAAGAGAAGCCCTGTTGCATCAGGCCAGTGGCCCCTCCAGTCCAACACTCTGCGCCACATAAGAACATAAGGAGGGAAGGAAGGGAGGAGGGAAGGGAGGAGGGAATGGAAGGGAAGGGAAGGGAAGGGAAGGGAAGGGAAGGAAGGAAGGAAGGAAGGAAGGAAGGAAGGAAGGAAGGAAGGAAGGAAGGAAGGAAGGAAGGAAGGAAGGAAGGAAGGAAGGAAGGAAGGAAGGAAGGAAGGAAGGAAGGAAGGGAAGGGAGGGAAGGAAGAAAGAAAGGAAGGGAGGGAGGAGGGAGGGGAGGAGGGAGGGAAGGAAGGGAGGAGGGAAGGGAGGAGGGAAGGGAAGGGAAGGGAGGAGGGAAGGGAGGAGGGAAGGGAAGGGAGGAAGGAAGGAAGGAAGGAAGGAAGGGAGGGAGGGAAGGAAGAAAGAAAGGAAGGAAGGGAGGAGGGAGGGAGGGAGGGAAGGAAGGAAGGGAAGGGAGGGAGGGAAGGAAGGGAGGGGAGGAAGGGAGGAAGAAAGGAAAGAAGGGAAGAGGGAGGGAAGAAAGGAAGGCCGCCCCCCCCCGCTTTCGGCCCCCTTACCTGCGGTGGCGGTCGGCGGCGAGTCGGGCGGCGGCGGCGGGTCGGGCGGCGGCGGCGAGTCCAGCGGCGGGGGCGGCGGCGAGGCCAGGGAGGCGTCGGAGAGGCCTTCCTTGGCCGGCGCTGGCCCGGGAAGGCCTTCCAGAGGCTCTGGAAGGCCTTCCCGGACCAGCGCCGGGTGCTCCGCGGCCTCCCCGCGGCCTCCGCTGGTCGCTGGGGGCCTTCCAGACACTCTGGAAGGCCCCCAGCGACCAGCGGAGGCCGCGGGGAGGCCTTCGCTGGCCGGCGCTGGCCCGGGAAGGCCTTCCAGAGGCTCTGGAAGGCCTTCCCGGACCAGCGCCGGGTGCTCCGCGGCCTCCCCGCGGCCTCCGCTGGTCGCTGGGGGCCTTCCAGACACTCTGGAAGGCCCCCAGCGACCAGCGGAGGCCGCGGGGAGGCCTTCGCTGGCCGGCGCTGGCCCGGGAAGGCCTTCCAGAGCCTCTGGAAGGCCTTCCCGGACCAGCGCCGGGTGCTCCGCGGCCTCCCCGCGGCCTCCGCTGGTCGCTGGGGGCCTTCCAGACACTCTGGAAGGCCCCCAGCGACCAGCGGAGGCCGCGGGGAGGCCTTCGCTGGCCGGCGCTGGCCCGGGAAGGCCTTCCAGAGGCTCTGGAAGGCCTTCCCGGACCAGCGCCGGGTGCTCCGCGGCCTCCCCGCGGCCTCCGCTGGTCGCTGGGGGCCTTCCAGACACTCTGGAAGGCCCCCAGCGACCAGCGGAGGCCGCGGGGAGGCCTTCGCTGGCCGGCGCTGGCCCGGGAAGGCCTTCCAGAGGCTCTGGAAGGCCTTCCCGGACCAGCGCCGGGTGCTCCGCGGCCTCCCCGCGGCCTCTGCTGGTCGCTGGGGGCCTTCCAGACACTCTGGAAGGCCCCCAGCGACCAGCGGAGGCCGCGGAGAGGCCTCCCCCACCGCTGCCGGCCCCGCGCGCGGGCGGGGAAGGCGGGGAGTGAGGGAGGGAGCGTCCCTGCGCGTGCGCAGGGGCCCTGCGCAGGCGCAGGGACGCTCCCTCCCTCACTCCCCGCCTTCCCCGCCCGCGCCCGCGGCCCACCGGCTCCTGGGCTGCCTAAACCGGGACCTTTAATGGTCCCGGTATAGGCAGCCCGGGATCCGGGATTGGGTGGCCAGATCCGGGAATGTCCCGGGAGACCGGGACGGTCTGGCCACCCTAGCAGACGCTGCGCGGTGAAGAGGGACGTCGCTCCGAGGTAAGCTATGTGAGAAAACGCTCCTTGTTTCTGCAGCAAAAATGGCCCCTTGTTTTGGACAGAACAGGCAGCAAGGCAATGTAGCTTAATAGTTAGAGTGCTGGGGTAAATGTTGGGGGAGAGCTACATTAAAACTCCCAAAACTGTGATGAAACCTTCATTTCTGCATATCAAGCTTTTCTTAACAGCGCAGAAGGAGGAAGAAAAAAGTTGACATGGCAACCCTCCAGCAAATTAAGGCATTTAAAGTTTAAACCTACAGAATGATTCCCTTCATGTGACTACATAGCTTGATCCAACCATTTACTCTGCTTGACTTTGTGACACTGTTCCTCCCTCCTCAAACTTCCAGTGGCTGTTTTCCAAGGCCTTTGAACCCCATGGTAGAGAGAACAAGAATTCTTGATTAATATGCACTCTTCTTTAGACTGCACTTTCTATTGTTCTCTTAGCTAAGCCTGTTCAAACCATTCCAGAAAAGCCATGAGCTGGTGTTAGTACTCAACTACTTGCTGTTAGTAGCAAGGATTAATTTCTTTCTCATCCTTCTAGGTCACCATTTCAATTTGACATACAACATTTAAGTGACTCTGAAAAGAAAGCTGGAAGGAGCCTTGCCCAGAGCAGCAAGTACTGGCTTGCCTGGCCACCTGCAGATGTCCACCTGTCATTACTTTGCAGGAAGCACAATGGTGTGTCATGTTCTGAGACTAATGGATCATGAGGCTGGAGTGTTAGTGGTGACATACTTTTTTAAAAAGTGTAATTTCTTTGGACTCCAATACACTTGCAGGTATCTTTGTGGTTCTATGACAGCATCTCCCATTTTCCTCAATTAGTGGCTGGATCCTATGATTCCTCCACAACGTTTGGAATCTTCATGAAGCTTAACGAACCTGAAACTTCTGTGGTTCCTCTACCAGAGGAAGAACCACTCTAGGGTGGAGGAAGGCTCTTTTGGTTGGAGAGAGACCTCAGTGTTGTTAAGCAGACTGGTAAGATATGTGCACTTGTCACCAAGAAAGGCAGACTACAAATAAAGCAAACTGAATAATAGATTGAATAGTAATGCAATGAATAGTAGAAACTGGAATGTATTTCTGTGGTCTGGGGACCAAGGAGAGAAATCTGCACAGCCAATCACCCCACTTCAAAGAAGAAGATGCTGTAAAGTCACCTCTATGCTTGAGAGGAGACTGATGGCAGAGTCTCGATCAGTTACTCTCAGGATTCTACGATCAAGGATATATTAATCTCCAGTTTTGACATTTTTATTTTCTTTACTGTTTTTGCCCAGAATTGAACCCAAGTAAATGTGTCAGACGTGGAACTTCAAACAAGAACGAATCATTTTGTTGCAAAATTAATCCATTTATTTGAGAACAAGCAGTCAGGTCAAGAAGCAAGTTGAGTTTGATAACTCCCAAGGCTGAGCCCCGGGGTTTTGTACATTGTGACTAAACATAACAATACAGCTATTCTCACACCACCAGAGACAGTCGGCGCTTCCCAGGTGCCCTTATCTCCTTCCCAGGAAGGAACCCTGCTGGTTACCTTGGGCACACTAACTTCAAAGGCCCAGATGTTCTTTGTGCCTAGTGTGAAAATTCCTCCCTTTGCGGTCAGTACATACTTTGAAATGCAATGCAAGGTTATGTTCTCAGGGTTAGTAAGAAGTAGAGGTTACATAGCAGGTTACAAAATGGCGTTAGTCATGTCAAGCAGTTACCTTTATTCAGTATAATAGCTAAGCTCAGTTACATGTCTGACAAAATGGTTACCATATCAACTAAACTTATTATTCCTGTTTGATCCTCAAATCTGTTAAACATCTTCATTATGCTGTATGATAATTTACTGCTCACTCTTTGGACTGGAAATTTCCAATTTTTTTCTGTCGCTGTCTTGACTCTAATTAGCCCTTCCTGGCAACGACCCCCCCTTCTTTCTTTATGTAATGGTTGAAGAAATTCTGTTTCACTGTGTCTGAAGAAGGGTGCTTGCACCCAAAAGCTTATATCTTGAACAAAAACTTTGTTGGTTTTAAAGGTGCCACTGGATTCAAACTTTGTTTTGCTACTTCATGGCTACCTATCTAAATAAATATATGCAAGAGAATAACAGTGAAATGCTAAAAAAAAGTTATTCCTTTCGAAGCCCACTGAAGACAATAGGTTTAGAACAGGGGTCCTCAAACTATGGCCCGTGGGCCAGATGTGGCCCACTGAGGATGCTTATGCGACCCGCCGGGTTATGGCAAAATCAGACCGGAAGTTATGTTTGATCTAAACTCGCGTTAGCAACGCACACTTCCGGCACTGGGCTGAGGTGGCGGAAACAGAGTGTGAGGTGATACCGAGGTGAGGTGAGTTCCCAAGCCGGGGTGTATGGTGTGGGGAAGGGAGAGAGATGCAGAAGACGGAGAACTGACGGCCCGCGGCCTTGTACAGTAACGGCAGTCCGGCCCTCCAACAGTCTGAGGGACAGTGAACTGGCCCCCTATTTAAAAAGTTTGAGGACCCCTGGTTTAGAAGGATGAAACTCAGCTTAGAATCACACTGCAAAACTGGCATCTCCATGCCAGCAAGGTGTTCTGTTCCCTTGTTAATATTCAATTTCTAAAAATAGAAGTCTTCAGGGGGGGGGGGGGTTCAGGGACTGATTCTGAAACCCAGGTGAGTAGGAGGGCTGCAGTTACTGTTTTTCAAGGAGATACACTGCATTTGCTCAGAAGTATACTATTTGCTATAACCAAGACTATCCTATGACTGAGCTATTAGCAGTGTGTGATTGTGGGGAAGACAATAATCCTTTTAATGAAAATTGGGGTGCTGCGAATGTGTTGCTATTTTCAACTGTAAAATGTTAGCAGATATGCCTGCAGAAATAACTGCTGCAGATGGACTTCTAATAAAGTTTATACTGAGCTTCTATCAAGTTATTGCCTTCTGTCTATCAACCAAGAAATATTCTGGCATAGTACAGTTAATACCTGAAAAAGTAGAGCAACACCCTTATTTTAAAAAATCACCAGGTCTTGCATAGGTGTGCCTGTCTATGTGTCATTTGGAAGGAGAAAGGAGAGAAGTTTTCATCATATACGCATAAATCCGTCCAGTCTCGTCCTTGCACTGTGGTGGTTTGTGATGTTTGTAACCCTTATTTCCACAATGAGATGGGGCAGAGGAGGATCTTGAGTAGTTCAGGGCGTTGCCAGTTGCCCTACATTAGGTCTCCCAAGATCAACAGATTCATGCAGGTGCCTGAGGCAATGGAGGAGGATTTTTCATCTCAGAAAGCTGTGAGGATGTGGTTAGATGATAAATAAGGGCTGCTCTTTATTGCCCCCATTTACTCCATTCTTACCCTGGGAACTTTAGAGGAAGAAGAAAAATGTTCAAAGATACACCTGATGCCTACAGGCCACAAGGGGAGAAAATTCAGGAACTGAACTCTCATATTTGTGTCTTTAGCAATTTCACCTTCCTCTTCTTGGCCTTTCCCAACCACCAAGGCTTGAAAAATGGCCAGTGTGTGAGGCAGTTAAAAAGGTAAAGGTAGTCCCCTGTGCAAGCACCAGTCATTTTCAACTCTGGGGTGACATTGCTTTCACAACGTTTTCCTGGCAGACTTTTTATGGGGTGGTTTGCCATTGCCTTCCTCAGTCATCTACACTTTCCCCCCAGCATTTATATGTACGTTACATTAGAACTTAAAAAATAATTATCTTCTATTTTTGTGAGAGGTATCCATATCTCTGGGTTAGCTTAGCAGTACCTTTGCCTCCCACTAGTATTAATCTGTAAAGTCATCTGGTCTTTGAAATTTGCCAACATTTCCAGTTTTCCTATTCACATTTAGATTTGGCAACTGCATATGCATTTTGGGTGTGAAGTTTTATCTCAGAATGTGAGTGGATATGAGATTTTACCTCAGAATTTGAGTGGATATGAGATTTTACCTCAGAATGTGAGTGGATATGAGATTTTACCTCAGAATTTGAGTGGATATGAACTTTTACCTCAGAATGGGTGCAATATTACCTCAGGATTTTCATGAGTGTGAAACCTCTACCTCAGAATCCAAGTGCACAAAACTCAGGTTTATCTTTTGTAATCTTTTTGTGAATGTGAGGCCAATTTTTGTTAAAAGACATTTGCTTCAGCTGTACTTAAACATATATGACGCAAAAGGAAATGCTGGAGGGCACATATCATACAAGAAAAAGATTAATGGAGAGGGGAAGAGGTGAACAGCACTTTGACAGAGTCTAAACTGAGACTACAAAAAATCTGCTATTTACCAGAACCTTGGAGAGAAAAGACTAAGAGGCAACTGAGTTCAGATTGCAACAAAGTAGATTTGGTTGGCAATCAGGAAGTGTTTGCTCACTCCCCAAGGATGGTTGGAATGAACTAAGGGGAAACAATTGGCCAAGAGAACTGTGGAATTACCTCTTCTGGGCCATCCTGGGTCCACACAGGAGACTTCTTAGGGCCAAATAGAGCAATAGGTGCAGCTAACCAGAAAATGGCCATCGAGATACACGAGGCATGTGTGAGGGGCTGGGGAGGAAATGTTGCTTATATTTTTGTCCAAGGATCGGTTGATACACTACACTACACAGAATCTACCTTTGCCTTGATGTGAAATGCTTTGGTTCTGCTGTTTAATGCATGCTTGTGCATGATTGTATGGACTGCAATTCATTATATTTCATGGTCATATGGTGGAGTAATGGGTGGTGATGGTGAAATGGATGGATTCCAGGCCGTTGTGGACTCATTCTCCCATCCATTCCCCTTCATTCTACTAGTTTCTCAACCACCGTGTTCTTGGATGCACTACATTCCTGCTCTCCTTCACTCTATTCTCTTCTCCCACAGAAAAACATGAAGCTGCCTTCTCTAGCCCTGTTCACTTGTTAATGCATGTACATCTATTCATAAGACCCACTCATTGCATGTTCACTTTGCAAATAATACCAGGGACCAGTTGCCAGTTGCCAGGTTGCCATTTCTTATTGAACTTCCAGTGGGGGGCTCCCAGGTCCACCTCAGAATCTTCTTGCATGTACACAATATGCATGTGGCACAATGACACAACCTGTACATGACACCATTGCACCAGGCACATCACGTGTATTTACTAATTCAGCTCTAGCATTTACTAATTCAGCCAAAATGTCAGAGTATTGACTTGCAACAAGGTCAGCATGATGACATCACTACCAGGTGACATCATAGCACTGATGACATCGACACAGGAGGGGGCTGTTTGGGGGTGGGGCTTCCCCTGCTGGCCAGCTGGCTGGCATAGGACTAGAGTCCCTGAAATTGGGGATATCCTCTCCAACTGGAGGTTTGGCAACTCTAAGATGAATTATTATGCTGTTTCTGTCACACATTGAGCTGCATTGAATGTAACATGAGAACCACTCAATGTGAGTATAAAGAAAAATCAAGTGTATGTTGTGAAGATGCCCTGTTAATATATTACAGTGAACACATGTACAAATTGTGTGTGTGTGTGCATACTCCTGTTTGTAAGAAACAGCCAACACACATTCACATTACAAATCAAATTAGGGATCAGTACCTGGATAAATCATAGAATCATAGACTTGGAAGGGACCTCCAGGGTCATGTAGTCCAAGGTCCAATCATAGACTTGGAAGGGACCTCCAGGGTCATGTAGTCCAAGGTCCAATCATAGACTTGGAAGGGACCTCCAGGGTCATGTAGTCCAAGGTCCAATCATAGACTTGGAAGGGACCTCCAGGGTCATGTAGTCCAAGGTCCAATCATAGACTTGGAAGGGACCTCCAGGGTCATGTAGACTCCAGGGTCATGTATCTCCCCCTGCACTCCTTTTCATGATCTGCCTAAGTTCACAAACTCAACATTACTGTCAGATGGCCATCTAGCCTCTGCTTAAAAATCTCCAAGACAAGTCTCCCCCATCCTATAGTTATGCATTTGATTTTTCCTTCCTAAATGCAGAACTTTATATTTATCCCCAATTTTATTTGTTTTAGCCCAGTTTTCCAGCCTGTCAGTATCATCCTGTATCCTGACTCTGTTTTGAATGTAATGTGAGAATTAGTCAATGTGTGTATAAAGGACAATCAGGTGTACAGTGTACATGGATTGGATGTGTGTTCACCATAACCATTTGAACATGGTTACTGAGTAGGGCTGCCAACCCCTTGGTCAGGGCGGGAGATCCCAAATCTGAGCTCACATTGCCTGCCACCACTCCAAATGGCAGTTTGTGAAGGGGGGGGCAGATTTTTAAAAACTGGGAGCATCATCAGCCTGACAATCTCACTTCTGGGGGAAAATCTGGAAGTGATGGCAGATAGCTTTAGGAATTGCTGGAACCATTTTGGTTTTACCCCCAAAGTGACATGGTCATGCCAATGATGCCCCTCAACTGTGTTCCTCCCCCAACCCTACTAGTGAGTCAGAACACTGGCTTATCAAGATTGGCAGTCTCAAACAAAGATCTTTCACATTACCTATTACCTGATCATTTTAATTGGAGATGCCAGGGACTGAACCTGCCGCCCTCCTCCAGAGTGCCCTACCCCACTGCTCGCACCCTTCCACCCCCTCCCCTGAGGGTGCACGTGGTGAAGTAGGGTAGGGATGGTGCATAGGCGGCACCTGGTCTGCAGCACTCTCTTTAAGTGCTGCAGAATCGGAGGGAAAGCAAAGCGAAGCCAGCCAGCTGATGTGCAATTTCTTTGTGGCACATAAATAGAGCACCACAGAACAGAGGGTGGGAACCACTCGGGCACCCTCCCCACCCTACTTTGCTGTGCGTCCTCCGGGGGAGTGGAAGGGTGTGAGCGGTGGGGCAGGGCAGCAGGCTTGCCTAGAGCCTATCTTGGATTGGATAGGGCCGCCTCTGGGCAGAGACAACTACAAAATGGCTGCTCCAAGAGGCAACGTCACCCATAAAATGTCAGCAAGTGAGGTTGTGTATAACTCTAATAGTAAATAATCAACATTTCAGGCTGCAGATCTGTTTAACAGGATGCCTTTTAAAATGAACATATTGTTTAAAAGTATTTTCCTGCATACACAGAGCTTCAGTCATACAGTTAAGATCCTTGGAGTATGGTGACAGTTACTATCAAAGCAAAAAAACTTTTTAAAAAAAAACTAACAAGCCAATCAGATCTGCGGTGATCTTACAAAAGAATTGAAGGTAAGCAAAGGTACAAGACAAGGATGTCCGTTATCACCATTGTTATTTATAATGACTCTTGAAATTTTATTACAACAAATACAAAATGACAAAGAAATAGAAGATTAAAAATCAGAGGACTCTCTTATAAATATAAAGCTTTCGCAGATGATATTGTGTTCATAACAGAGAATCCGATCCAAGTGTCACCATTGCTGTTAGCTAAGATAAAAGAATATGGAGAGTTAGCAGGACTATATATAAATAAAAAGAAATAAAAAATTTTATGCAAAAATATGCAACCAAATAGACTTAAAGAATTGCAAACTGCGACAGGCTGTGAAGTCACTACTAAAGTTAAATATCTTGGATTGGAAATAACCATGAAGAATATTGACTTGTTCAAAAATAATTATGAAAAATTATGGTGTGAGATGGACAAAGATTTGATGAAATGGAATAGACTTAACTTGTCCTTATTGGGCAGGATAGCTGCAATTAAGATGAATATTTTGCCAAGAATAATGTATTTGTTCCAAACTATCCTGATTGTGAAGGATACTAAACAATTTAATAAATGGCAAAGGAAGATTTCTGATTTTGTATGGGCCGGAAAGAAACCAAGGATTAAGATGAAGATTTTAATAGATGCCAAAGAGAGAGGTGGGTTTCAGCTCCCGGATTTAAGATTGTATCATGATGCAGTTTGTTTGACATGGATCAAAGATTGGATAATGCTGTTAGATAAAAAACCTTTACTGTTAGAAGCTCATGGGAATAAATTCTGCTGGCACGCATATTTGTGTTATGGGAAGAATAAGATGGACGGGTTTTTCTCTCACCACTATATCAGAAATAGTTTATTAAACACTTGGATAAAATATAAGAAATATGGTGATGAGAGAAAACTGCTTTGGATAGTGCCAGCAGAAGTAATAAAAATAACAGCTGAATCTGATGAAGAAAGAGCGATGTCATATAATCAACTGCTCAAGATTCAAGGAGACAAAATTGAATTAAAATCTGCAGAAGAGTTAAATAATAAATACGACTGGTTTCAAATGCAACAAATTAAAAGCTTGATGGAAAATGATATTAAATCGGATGGAATTAGACGTGAGCAAACAGAACTGGAAAGGGTCCTGCTTGGAGATAATGAAAAAATAATATCGAAAGTATATAAATTATTATTGAAATGGTCTACAGAAGAAGTAGTAAAGTCTCAAATGGTAAAATGGGCAATTAATGTGAATAGAGAAATACAAATGGATACACGGGAGCACCTTTGGAAGAACTCGATGAAGATCTCAACTTGTCAGAGTATTAAGGAGAATTGTTTTAAGATGATGTATAGGTGCTATATGACTCCGAAAAAGCTGGCTAGGATGAGTAAAAAGATGTCGGATAGATGTTGGAAATGTAGAAAACACGAAGATTCTTTCTTTCATATGTGGTGGACTTGTGAAAAAGCGAAAGAGTATTGGAAGATGATACAACAAGAAATCTCCAAAATTTTGGGTTATGACTTTAAGAAAACTGCAGAGACTTTTTTGCTTGGATTACAATTAGAAAAATTTCCAAAGGAAGATAGGACTTTAATTTGGTACTTGCTCTCAGCTGCTAGGACATTGTATGCGCAGCTGTGGAAACAAGGAAAAATACCAGAGAAATGGGATTGGATTGTGAAAGTTTTATCATGGAGTGAGATGGACAAATTAACTAAAACTTTAAGAGACTATGACTTAGATATATTCAAAAAGGAGTGGAAGAAATTTAAAGGATATATGGAGAAAGAGTGGAACGTAAAAAGACATTGGACAATTTTTTAGTATTAATGAGAAAAGAAAAGTATTGAACTTTGATAGATTAGTGGTACCTTTATAATTGAACTTAAATTTATAACTTCGGGGAAGTCAAATATTGGAGGGAGGGGTGGTGGAAATATCATATGGGTTAGTATAGAAAAAGACAATTAAACATTAAATATTGTAACCATATGTTATTAATAAATTGTTAAAAAACAAGCCCATCAGATCTGCAGTGGCCAGTTAGAAGCCGTGATGGCCAGAAGCCCCACTTGGTCCCACCCATTTTTAACAACACTTGGCAAGTGCCAGGAAAAGTGTATTCTGCCCACAGCCATTCCATGTTACAGAATATGTAAGACAAATCTCAATTTTTATTTTTGAAATGACACAAAAAAGACCTCCCTGGTTTCCTAGGCTTCAACAAAATGTACCTTTCAGACATTACAGTAACACATGCTGGACCTACCAATTGTGTGTAGATTCACCTGATATGTGCTGTTGCCATGCTGTATGAACAGGGGCAACACGTGTATTTATTATGTACATACAGCTATTGCACACACTAACTGACCATTGTACTTTTCGAGATTCATGTTCTTGCATACCTGGGAACTGTACACACAAGTAAATATACACATTGCCCTGTTCATACAACATGATGGCTAAGTGTATTGGGAGTATCATGGGCAGGACTATGTTTGCCACCCAGGCTGACAATTCCTAGGAGACCAGGAGTTGGGAGTAGGGTTGCCAGTCCCCAGGTGGGAGCAGGGGATCCCCCCAATTTCACAGGTTTCTGCCTGCCACCAACCTGCTGGCCGGTGTGCGGAAGTCCCACTCTCTCTTTTTTTTTTTTTAACAATTTTAAAAATTTTATTGAAACAAGAAGACACAAAAAAGTACAATAACTCACAAACAACGAAACACCAATCACATATAAACACATAAAACAAACAACACACCACCCTATACCATAGCTATCCTCTAACTACATCTACTACAACAACAACTACTGCAAATACCCAATCACCCCCCACTGGGAGAAGGAAAGGATTAAACATATAATCGAACAGTATTTATTACTCCGTTATTACTCTTGCTTGATATAGTTACTCCATATCAAAGCCTCTGCTTTTAACCCAGTTATATACATGGTCCCACTCCTCCCGACATTTCTGCACATTTCCACTTCGTAGTCGGGTGGTCATTAAATCAGATTCCGCGGTTTCTAACAACTTAGTAATAAATTCCTCTCTATTAGGAGTTCTGTCTTCCTTCCAGTACTTGGCATATAGAATTCTAGCCGTTGTGACTATGTATAACAGTAGTTTCAACTTTGTCACCGGTAAGTTTTGCCTACAAATATTTATAAGATACAGTTCCGGTACATGTTCCACTTGTATTTTCAAATTTTTTTTGATCCAGATATTTACTTGTGCCCAGTATTTTTTGGCCTTTTTACATTGCCACCATATGTGAAACAGGGATCCTTTAACTTCACTGCACTTCCAGCATTTATTGGAATAAGAAGGGTAGATTTTTGCCAGTCTATCTGGTGTAAGATACCATCTATATACCATTTTATACAAGTTTTCTTTAAGATCTGCAGGCTTTATTAGCTTTATATTTTGTTTCCATAACTTCTCCCATTCTTCCAAGTCTATATTGTATCCAAAATCCTTTAGCCATCGGATCCACGCTTCTTTCACCACCTCGTCTTGCATTTTAATTCGGAGCAGCCAATCATACACCTTGGCAATTAGTTTACCTTTAGACTCTAAAATCAAATCTAATTCAGAATAAGAGTTCACGAACCCTTTCACCTTATCCTTCTGGAATCTTGATCTCAGTTGACATCTTAGCCACCAAGATAGCTTTGACACTTCTTCCTCAATCAGTTCATTCTGATCATTTAACAAATAAGCATAATCCAGTTGACTATCCCAGTCATATAACTTAGGATGCAATGAGGCCTCTATCGGAGAAATCCATTTTGGAGTATAATTATAGTGTACTTTGATCTCATTCCAAACCGTATACAAAGATCTTCTTATTTCATGTCTAAGGAAAGACCCAGTTCTAATAGGAGTTTTGTACCACATATAACTATGCCATCCTTCTCCCAGACCAACTCCTTCAACAGACAGCAATCTCTTGTTATCCAATTTACACCAAGTTCTCAACCACGCAATGCAGCAGGCTTTATAATACAAATTCCAATCTGGAAGAGCTAGGCCACCTCTTAACTTACTATCTTGTAAAACTTTCATTTTAATTCTGGCCTTTTTGCCCTGCCATATATACGTCTTCACCATCCCATTAAGTTGCTGGAAAAAGGATTTGGGTAAAGTAATTGGAATCGTTTGAAATAAAAACAAGATCCTCGGAAGAATATTCATTTTAATTGTTGCTATTCGGCCAAGAAGCGAGATTTGAAGGTCTTTCCACTTTAATAGATCTCTGCGAATCTCTCTCAAAAATTTTTCATAGTTGTCCCTATATAAAGTCTTCAAATCATTAGTCAAGATAATTCCCAGGTATTTAACCTTTCTTTCATTCTTAAATCCAGAGAGTTGCTCCAACGTTTCAGTTTGAGCTTTGTCCATATTTTTGACTAAGATCTTAGTTTTGATGACATTCAGTTTAAATCCAGATACTTCACCAAATTCTCTTAATCTTTGCTTTAGAAACACTATCGAAGATATGGGTTGTTCCAAAATAAATACCAAGTCATCAGCAAACGCCAACGTCTTTAATTCTGTGTTATTTATTCTAATCCCTTGAATTTGTATATCCTCTCTGATCTTCTTGATCAACGGTTCTAAAGTCAATATAAAGAGTAATGGAGATAAAGGACACCCTTGTCTTGTTCCTTGTTCTACTTCTATCCGATCAGTCGTCACTCCATTAAAATTCACTTTTGCTGCCTGCTTCGTATACACTGCTTCGATCATTGTGCAAAACCTTTCACCACAGCCGATCCCTGCCAAAGTCGCCTTAATGAAATTCCAGTTAACATTGTCGAAGGCCTTTTCAGCATCTATCAAAATTGCAGCAAATTCTTTATCTGGATGTTCCCTATAATATTCAATCGCATTCAGGAGCAACCTCACATTTTGATTCATTAAACGACCTGGGACAAATCCAGTTTGATCTTCATATATTAAATTTATAACAACTTTCTTCAATCTGTTTGCTAATATTGTCGCAAAGATCTTATAGTCGCTATTCAAAAGTGAAATTGGTCTGTAATTTTTGATTTCTGCTGGATCAGAATCTTCTTTGTGTATAAGCGATATTAAGGCTTCTTTCCAAGATTCTGGGATCTCACCTGTATTATAAACATTTTCAACTACCTTCTTAAATGGTAGTAACAATTCATCTTCAAAAGCTCTAAAAAATTCAATCGGTAACCCATCTGAACCCGGCGTCTTATTACTTTTTTGAGTTTTAATGGCTTCTACTATTTCCTGCATAGAAATCGGGTTCTCCAAGCTTGCTTGCTGGTCCTTTGTTAGCTGTTTCACTCTCAACGGTCACTCACAATCTCCCCAACGTGATGGTAACCAAAGAATTTTGCCTCAAACACCAGAGCGTCACTGCACGATGTCCCTGGCATGTGACATCATCAATGTGGGGGCACTGTGCACAGTAATGTTACCCTGCCCTCCCCACTCCTGGAAATCTCCCTCCCACCCATCTCACCAGTGAGAGGCTAGGATTTGCCAACCCTATGGGGGGGGGGACTTACCCAAACAGCATTCTATGGTGTCTCATGATACTTCTGAGTGCATAATTTGAAGTGACATCACCTGCCTTGCAGGATACTCTAAGACTAGGGTTGCCAAGTCCAATTCAAGAAATATCTGGGGACTTTGGGGATGGAGCCAGGAAACTTTGGGGGTGTAGCCAGGAGACATTGGGGTGGAGCCAGGAGCAAGGGTATAACAAGCATAACTGAACTCCAAAGGGAGTTCTGGCCACCACATTTCAAGAGACCGGACACCTTTTAAATGCCTTCCTTCCGTAGGAAATAATGAAGGATAGGGGCACCTTCTTTGAGGGCTCATAGAATTGGACCCACTGGTCCAATCATTTTGAAACTTAGGAAGTATTTTGGGGAGAGCCACTGGATGCTATACTGAAAATCTGGTGCCTCTATCTCAAAAAACAGGGCCCCCAGAGCCCCAGATACCCGCAAATCAATTCTCCATTATTTTCTATGGGAATAAGCCTCCTTAGGGAATCATGAGTTCCCAGCAGACATTTCCCTCCCCTCTCCCCGCTTTCTGATTACCCTGAAGTGGGGGGACGGTCTCCAAACCGGGGGATCCCCTGCCCCCACCTGGGGATTGGCAACCCTATCTAAGACTCAACTGAAACTCACCTGTGATGTTACTTCTTGTTATGCAGTTGAAGTGACGTCGTGGATGCTGTTTCTCCCTTCTCACTTCCCCCAAACTCTATCAAGTGGCAGTGAGGGATTGAGATTGATGGTGGAGGGTCACCTGCAAAAGGCAACCTAATCAGTCTCGGTAAAACCTGCTCCAATTATGCATGGTGTAACATCTGAAAAGGGCTAGTGTATTCACTAGTGATTATTGTAGAATAGATTATTTGAACCAGGTTTTTTTTAAGTCAATGTTCTTGTATATGTGACACACAATACATAAAGGCCCACAAATCATGCTAAATTTGTGACCGAATACCCTTTTTGCAGTCCCATATTTAGCATAAATTTTTGTGAGCAGAACAAAAAATAAATTTAATCTTATTTCCCCTTGGCTTTGTGCTGGATCATTCAGAAATGGTTTAGAAATGCAATGCTACATGATGACACATGATAAAATCACAAGGATCGGCAATAGGGCCTTGTTGCTGGAAATGGTTCCTGGGCAGCTGTGTTCCTCTAGGGACATTCCTGCACTTCGTGGATTTTTAAAGAGGTAGCAATTTTTAGTCTGCAGATTTCAATATATGTAATTTACATCAAAGGGCAGAGTTATGCTGGGAAGCATTGGTGGTGGCCACACCTCAGCTTGGAGTTAGTTTAGTTCACTTTATCCTGCTTCAAGGTTTGTCCTGTAACACTATGTTAATTGTTTTATTAAAAAGACACATGGGAAGAGCACCTACCCCTGAGGTTGCTATTCAAAGTGGTTTGACCCCTATCAACTCATCAGGTTCTATGTTCCCAAGGAGATAGCTTTCTTTTGGAGAACCGGAGCATTTACAACATTTCCAGTGTACAAAATGTTTAACAGTGGTCATCTTAAATATTCTCACAACAGTCCTATGAGCTGTGTTGTGAGGATAACATGGGAATCAGTATACCAATCTGAACTATAGTGGGAGACCTCCTACCTCGGGCCTTTTTCCTCCTGCTGCTGCTTGACTAGGGTTGCCAATCCCCAGGTGGGGGCAGAAGAGCCCCCAGTTTGGAGACCCTCCCCCCGCTTCAGGGTCGTCAGAAAGCGGGGGGAGGGGAGGGAAATGTCTGCTGGGAACTCTATTATTCCCTATGGAGATTTATTCCCATAGAAAATCATGGAGAATTGATCCGCGGGTATCTGGGGCTCTGGAAGGGGCCCTGTTTTTTGGGTTAGGGGCACCAAATTTTCAGTATAGCATCTAGTGCCTCTCCCCAAAATACCCCCCATGTTTCAAAAAGATTGGACCAGGAGGTCCAATTCTATGAGCCCCAAAAGAAGGTGCCCCTATCCTTCATTATTTCCTAGGGAAGGAAGGAATTGAAAGGGTGTGCCGTCCTTTTAAATGTGATGGCCAGAACTCCCTTTGGAGTTCAATTATGCTTGTCACACCCTTGATCATGGCTCCACTCCTAATGTCTCCTGGCCCCACCCCCAAAATCTCCTGGCTCCACCCCCAAAGTCTCCTGGCTCCACCCCCAAAGTCCCCAGATATTTCTTGAATTGGACTTGGCAACCCTATGCTTGACAGAGTAGTGGGAACAAAAGTGTGTGTGTGTGGCGGGGGGGAGACTGGCATTGTGTCAATACCATGACATTCCTTCTGGTGTGAACCTGGAAGTGACATTGTTGCATCAATGTGGTGATTGGGAGGCTATAGATAAATTATAGAAATAACACTATAGCACTGCCACAACAATACTGTTAGGTGCATCTCTGCCCCACACCCTGGTCTCTTGGATTCCCAAAAGGTATGTCTACTGAAAGAGTCACTGTGGTGTAAATGCAATGTTTGGTTTGCCTAAAAAAGAACTGGGTTCAAATGCCCATTCTGTTATGAAAATCACAGGGTGATGATGAGCCCGTCCCTTCAGCTTAGCCTAGCCTCCCTCACTGAGTTGCTACGAAGGGAGAAAAAGCATACAACTCAGTTTTCCTGAGTTCCTTGGAGGAAGAATGGAACACAGATTTAGACATCTAATTTGGAAGTAGCTGGTCACTGCCATGGATGATGAACTAAAGTAACAAAAAGGACATCCAAACTACTTGGGAAGTTCCCTCATGGGCTGCTAATTAGCAGCTGGCTCAGTGGGAGGCTGGAGATAAGGGTGCCAATCTCCAAGTGGTGGCTGGAGATCTCCTGGAATTACAACTGGTCTCTAGATGGCAGATATCAGTCCCCCTGGAGAAAATGGCTGCTTTGGAAGGTAACATTATACCCTGAGTCCAGGGCTTTTTCCCTGGGGAACATGGCAGAATGGAGTTCCGGAACCTCTTCGTGGAAACAAAATTATCAAAAAAAGTTTATAAATTCATGAGGGGCACCCACGTGTTCTCAATTTCCCTCTTGAGAGTTCTGGCACCCCTTTTTCCAGCAAAAAAAGAGTCCTGCCTGAGTCCCTCCCCCTTCCCAAACCCTGTCCTGCCCCAGGCTTCACCCTCAAAATATCCAGGTATTTTCCAACCCAGGGCTGTCAGGCAGCAGCCCCAGCTTAAGTCTGGTGTGTGTGTGTGTGTGCTGTCAGCATCATGCCCTAACATCACTTCCAGGTTTTCCAGAAATGACATAACACCATTGCACCAATTTATTTTCATCTGCCATCTGATGGAGTGGCAGTGGGCAGTGGCGGTTGCCAGCAGGAAGTCTCATATGGACATATGAAGTTGTCTTCTACTGAATCAGACCCTTCTTGGTCCATCAAAATCAGTCTTGTCTACTCAGACTGGCAGCGGCTCTCCAGGGTCTCAAGCTGAGTTTTTTCACACCTATTTGCTTGGATCCTTTTAGTTGGAGATGCCGGGGATTGAACCTGGGACCTTCTGCTTCCCAAGCAGATGCTCTACGACTGAGCCACCATCCCTCCTACATATGAAGCTGCCTTCTACTGAATCAGACCCTTCTTGGTCCATCAAAATCAGTCTTGTCTACTCAGACTGGCAGCGGCTCTCCAGAGTCTCAAGCTGAGGTTTTTCACACCTATTTGCTTGGATCCTTTTAGTTGGAGATGCCGGGGATTGAACCTGGGACCTTCTGCTTACCAAGCGGATGCTCTACCACGGAGCCACAGCCCCATTCATGGCTCTCCAGGGTCTCAAGCTGAAGTTTTTCACGCCTATTTGCCTGGACCCTTTTTAGTTGGAGATGTCGGGGATTGAACCTGGGACCTCCTGCTTACCAAACAGATGCTCTACCACTTAGCCACCGTCCCTCCCCTAACAGGTCCCTCCCACCGTCTCCCATCATAGCAGGGGACCTGGCAACCCTAGGATACCGTTGTAGATTATATTATCTTATAATTTATCTATCTCCTGCTTTTGTTCCGAATTGGCACTCATAGTTTGCATTATTATCACATCAACCTGTCTCCTCCACATACCCCCACAGCAACCACCTTCTGAGATGGATTAGGTTGAGAGATTGTGGCAGGTCCAGAATCACCCAGCAAGCTTCCATGACAGAAGTCGTAGTCCACCAATATGCCATACAATAAAGGTGTATTTTCATTTTCATTTTATTCAGCAACAGCAAGCCTTTATTGGCATAAAACAGATTTAGCAGTAAAATAGCAATATAAATAATATAAAATCCTAGATAATAGAGTACATAGGGAGATAATATACATAAAATAAGTAAAATATATATGAGTCGAGTTTAGCCAAATTAAATAATTAAAACAAATAAAATGTGGTCATTCCAGAACCATTCTCTGTCGTATTTCCATGGCCTGTTGAAGAAATCTAGCCACCATTAAAGTTACCTCAGAGCAAGTGTCATTTAAAAGTTTGTGGACTTGGATGGGAGGGCGATCTGGCTGCAACATGCCACCCCATTGGTCGCCAGGGATGATTCGGCTGATCTGGCTGGCTAGGTGGGTGTCCCCTACCTCCCTCACCGCTCCATGTGTGTCCCTCCTGAAGCTGCGCGCTTGGTGGAAGAGGACGACCATCCCAGATAGAAGGAGTGTGTTCATTTTATTCGATTTATATCCCGCCCTCCCCACCGAGGCGGCTCAGGGCGTATTGTGAGCCACTGCAAAACAGGAAGTTCCTAAATACACGCAGGCTAATGTTGGGAAAGTTAAACACTTTTACATAAAATTTATTGCTAATAGACTCAAACACAAGCACCAAATGCCACTCTCATGCTGAGCCTTCCCAAATTCCTTCACACTCAACATCCAGAATGCTGGCAATTAGGAGCAGGTTGACTTCTTGTTAAGCAATTCAACAAAAGTCTTGCACACGTGAAAAATACTTCTGCAAGCAGAAGGGCTAGAGACTACCCTCCCTCCATGAAAGCCTGTATTACCCATGAGTCCCCCTAAACCAGCTCCCACAGTACCCTTCTTTTTTGTGACTGTGAAGGATTTATTCATATAACCACTGGTTGTGACGCAATAACAAGATTTTTTTTTTAAGTATCGAAATAAAGACATCTTGTCTATGGTTGGCTGGGAACTATCCTGAAATCTATACTATGACACAAAGGTGTATCTGTTAACGGATGTGTTCCTTCACACTTATTGTCCTGAGCCCTGATGAGGAGGAGCTGGAAGGGTTAACAGACCTGGAAGAGTTGCCAGCCAGTTCCTCAGCTGAACAAACAGCAGCTAGCCCATCAATTATTCTCCAGGCACCAGGGTCAGCTGTTGAAGATCAATCTCCTCTGAGCTCTCCTCCTCCCATCTCAAGAGTTCAAAGCAGGCTCCGGAAAGAACTTTCAGAGCGAAGACATGAGGCACGCCAATGCTTCAGATCTCTCAGCCCTGAGTTCTAGCAGAGTCACTGCCACCCAGGGAGCAGGCTGATTGAGACTCCCATATAGCTCCCACCCAGGTCCTGGTAACCTTGTGGAAGCAACAAGTCTATTCTCTGGCTTGCATCCTGATCCTTCCTGATCCCTGATCCTGACCTGCTTGATTTCCTTGGCACCCTGAACTTTTGGCTTTTGGACATTGACTTCTGATTCCGGTTAGTGATTCTTCATTGGTGACTTGGCTCCTGCTTGACTTCCTGGATTTTGACCTTGGACTGGCTTTGGACTCCTGCCTGCCTGCACCCTGAGAACGTGACACTTATAAGACAAGCCAGAGCTGGCATCAAAAAAAAAAAGGAACCTCCATAGTTTATAGCCAAAGCATTCTTTTCTATTTTACAGTCAATATAACTTTCTGTATTGAAATTGATTTTTACATTTCTGCTACACTCTCCCTTCAAAGTGCTTATGGTAGTATTCATAGTTCCCTGGCTCCCCCTCAAGTTTATCTCATTCACACCAGTTCTGTGAGATAGGTCAGGCTGATAACTAATAGTTGGCCATAATCACCTGATGGATTTCATGGCTAAGTAGTGAATGGAGAGAGAATACTTGAATAAATTTGGCTCAATTCCTGCCAAATTCATAAACTAGAAGACTTCTTGGGGCCCTTTTTAGTGAAAACACAGGGTTTTCTTTTTACTAATTCCATATGTCAATCCCTCATCCCCAAAACCTCCTATATCTGATCACCCACTACTTCATCTTTCTGTGAATGTATCTCCGCTACAAACAGACAGCCTGATCCTATTCATGGTTCTTGAAAGGGTGTGATAGGACTTACTCTCAGGTAAATGTAGGCAGGATTGCATCTTCAGTCTAGGGCTGTCAGCTCAAGGTTAGGAAATACCTGGAGATCTGGGGGGTGGAGCCTGACGAGTGTGGAGTTTATGGGATATAATGCCATAGAGTCTTCCAAAGTGGCCATTTGGTGAACCAATCTCTGTCGCCTGGAGATCAGTTGCAATCGTAGGAGATCCTCAGCCACCCCCTGAAGGTTGCCAATCCTACCTCAATGCAATATAATAATAATTCAATTACACGAAAGTATGTGGAGAATTTTAGCATTTGTAAAGGGATGAAATGGGGAAACCTGTAACAGAATAGGTTTACCAACTCTAGGTTGAGAAATTTTTGGCGATCAGGGGATGGAGCCTGGGGAAAAAGCAGATACCGATTTCGCACACAGCTTACCCCGTGGTCACGTTCCTCTTTTCTGCGCAGCATCCGTCAGATTTCCCACTATCTGCACCGGAGTTACAGGAAGTGTCACGGCTTTCGCGTAGCAAACGTAAACCGCTAAAGCCCAGTTTACGTTTGCTACGCAAAAGCCGCGGCACTTCCTGTAACTCCGGCGCAGATAGCGGGAAATCCGATGGACGCTGCACAGAGAAGAGGAACGTGACCGCGGGGTAAGCTGTGTGCGAAATCGGTCAGAGTTTAAGGAAGGGAGGGACCTTAACAGTTCATAACGCCAGAGTCCCGCCTCCAAAACAACCATTTTTTCCAGAGGAACTAATATCTGTATAATCTGGAGATCTGTTGTAATTCTGGGAGAACCCCAGGCCCCACCTGTAGGTTACCAACCTTGAATTCCCAGCTTGTTCATAGGGTTGCCAATCCCCAGGTGGGGGCAGGGGATCTCCCAGTTTGGAGGCCCTCCCCCCGCTTCAGGGTCATCAGAAAGCGGGGGGAGGGGAGGGAAATGTCTGCTGGGAACTCTATTATTCCCTATGAAGATTTATTCCCATAGAAAATCATGGAGAATTGATCCACGGGTATCTGGGGCCCTGGGGGGGGTCTGTTTTTTGGGGTTGAGGCACCAAATTTTCAGTATAGCATCTAGTGCCTCTCCCCAAAATACCCCCCAAGTTTCAAAAAGATTGGACCAGGGGGTCCAATTCTATGAGCCCCAAAAGAAGGTGCCCCTATCCAATATTTCCTATGGAAGGAAGGCATTGAAAAGGTGTGCCGTCCCTTTAAATGTGAGGGCCAGAACTCCCTTTGGAGTTCAATTATGCTCGTCACAGCCTTGATCTTGGCTCCACCCCTAATGGCTCCTGGCTCCACCCTTAAAGTCTCCTGGCTCCACCCCCAAAGTCCCCAGATATTTCTTGAATTTGACTTGGCAACCCTACTTGTTCACCAAACTATATTTCTCATTATTCTCTTTAGAGCCATGATACTTAAAACTGGCTTGGCCCAGAGACCCAAATCTTATCCTTTAGCTTCCTATTACAATCAGTGCAATCCTACACACTGTTGGTGGTGAGAGGAAAGGGCCATCCAATGGCAGCTGACACAGATTTTAAAGGGTATCACTTCTTAGAATGATGCTTTTTTAATTTATTTGAAATATGTAACTTCAATCCTTCCAGCGCAAGTGTATGGTTTGGGCATTTGTATTTCTTTCTTTACTGATTAAAAGTACAGGAAGATCCCACCCTGTATATTTCCCACTGCAGGGCCCAGGGAAAAAAAGCTTCCACAAAGCCCACACATTTTTGCCATCACGCAGGGCGTGTGTGGTGGTGCTGATAGAGCAGATTCCATGCTGAGCTGGGAGCATCTCTGATGGCAACGATGATTAATTGCCAGCCCTTTCAGAGAGGAAATTCTGCTTATTAACTCCATCGAGGCAAATTGTAGCTCTTGCCAAAGGGGAAAAAAATAAAAGGAAAAGAAAGGTCCTAATTGCATCGGTGAGTTCGAGCAGCCCTTGTGGTTAAACTCTGCCGGAAGTTCACACACCCTCTCGACCTATCATTAGGGATTTCAAAATAGCCTCAGATGTTTACGCACTGGAACCAATAACATGTTTGTGTTTCTTCCTCTTTTCTTTTCTCTCTCTCTCTCTCCCCACCCCCATTTATTAAATTATAAACGAGAGGAACAGTGATGTAAAGGGACACAAAATCAAAATCCTCCAGCATTTCAAAATTCTCAAGAAATGAATCTGTGGAGAGGCTGATGGTCAAATTAAAAGGCAGTTTAAATTTGTTTCCTATAGTATCATGCTGAGTGTAGGGCTCACCTGATGATAAAGACGAGACTGTTCTTGAACATGAGTAGATTGTCTTTCATTCATCCTTGGATTTAGGGCTCCTCAACTCCTTAAAGGGATAAATCCTGTAAGAATTTTTAGAAAATCAGCTTTAATGTGTGGCTTGGGTCATGTTTGCTTTTTGCAGTCACAGGGACTGGATGTTTGTCCGCATAGCCTCAGAAAATGTATCCTGCTACATTTTGTTTCATGGAAGTATTTTCCAAGCAGTTCATCATATGCACAAAGAGCTACAAAGAATCTGATTTGAACTGCTGTATCTACATATATTCAGATAAGTATTAACATTCCTACTCATTTGAGAATTATGAACAGAACAGGGAAGCCAATCCCAGATCTCCCATCTCATCTAGTTTGACCCTGAGAACATAAGAACATAAGAAGCCATGTTGGATCAGGCCAATGGCCCATCCAGTCCAACACTCTGTGTCACACAGTGGCCAAAAAATTTATTTATATACACACACACACATACATACACCCTTTGGGTGAAGAAGTACCTCCTTTTATTCGTTCTAACCCGACTGCTCAGCAATTTCATTGAATGCCCACGAGTTCTTGTATTGTGAGAAAGGGAGAAAAGTACTTCTTTCTCTACCTTCTCCATCCCATGCATAATCTTGTAAACCTCTATCATGTCACCCCGCAGTCGACGTTTCTCCAAGCTAAAGAGCCCCAAGCGTTTTAACCTTTCTTCATAGGGAAAGTGTTCCAAACCTTTAATCATTCTAGTTGCCCTTTTCTGCACTTTTTCCGATGCTTTTTGAGATGCGGTGACCAGAACTGCACACAGTACTCCAAATGAGACCGCACCATCGATTTATACAGGGGCATTATGATACTGGCTGATTTGTTTTCAATTTGCTAAATGGCTGCGGTTAGAGGGGTATATTCAAAGGCATTGATTCTGTGTCACCACAGACCCTATGGTCACATACAAGACAAGGATTGCTCCAAAAATCAGCCATCCTACCTGTATGATAGTCTACCAACTAACTCTACAGAACCTGTTGCTGGTTTGCAAGGCACAATAAAAAAGAGCTTGCACAGTAGTACCAGGCAGGACACCATACATGGCTTGGTGGGCTACATTCTGTGCGAGAGTGAGGCTGCTCAGAAAAGTTGGCAACCCTAATCCCCACTGTTTCCTCCACCGAGCTGTAACTATTGGCAAGCTTTTGCAGCTGCGTAGCTTGTGATAATCATTCTGAAACTCAGGAAAATGCACGCAGCATGAAGCCAGCAGTAGGTGGCCATGCACCTGCTTATGGGAATAATCACCCCAGCAGATAAATATCTGCGTCCACATCTGCTTTAATTAGTTACTGCTGTGCTAATAGTTTGCCTTTATTCTTGCTGAGCAACAGGAAGAAAGAAAAGGGGGGGGGACCTCTTAAACTAGACTAGCCATTCCACGGTTCTATTCTAATTTTTGTTTCCTCCCCCCAAAACACCTCCCATGAGAGTTAATTTAAACAACCCTACAGGACTGTTAATTTAAGGAGTCATCCTTTCTATTCATCCTGTAACAAAAGCAGCCAGGTACAACACGACCACACACAGCCCAACCACACACAACCTGGACATCTGCACAACTTTCCCTAATCCTCCCTTAAAGAGGGAGGGGGGGGGCTTCCTTACTGCAAACTTTAATAACCAGGATTTGTGTGGGGGGGAGGGTAATGTTTAATTTGAGCAACACTGAATTATCTTTATGTTCCATCTTCAGACACAACGAAACTGAAGGATGTGTCATCAAGTCTGTTTTGTTTTCATCTCATCTTGGTTCCAGTTCCTCTGTAATGTTTTGTCCCCTACGCTTGGACTTTAGACCGTAAACTCCTCGGGACAGGGATCTGTCTAGCTGTCTATGCTGTAAAAGTCATTTAGATTGCTGTGTAGATAATGAATGAATCAAGCCTAAAATCATCTTGACTGCATAATAGATAGGGTTGCCAACCTCCAGGTGGTAGCTAGAGAACTGGGATTACAACTAATCTCCAGGTGACGGAGATCAGCTCACCTGAAGAAAATGGCTACTTTGGAATGTGGATTCTATGGTATTATGTCCCAAAGAAGTCCTGCCCCTCCCCAAACCCCATCCTCCTCTGGCCCCACCTCCAAATTCTCCAGGTTTTTCCCAACTCAGAGCTGGCAGCCCTAGTTCTCAGGTTCGGTCCGGCCTGGGTACAACACAATGACATTCAGTCAGATTTTCCTTGCTGGTAAATCAATTCCTTTGATGTAATAGTTTCAGAGAGTTCTCCTTAAGGGCTATCAGTATAGTTTTCCTTGCTTGTATCAGGCATAACTTATTCTGTATTTTGTTCTATTTTTATTCCAATATCATTTCCCCATATTGTTTTCAAGCCATTTGGTGTACTTGTATCTATTTCAACTAAATGAGAATATCAAAGATTTCAGGTTTTCACGGCTGGTAACATCATTAGGGTTTGTAGAATCTTTCGGGATCAAGTGCCGTGTTCTACTGGAGAAAGTTTTCCTTCCAGACGTTTCATTCTCAGCTGCAGAGAACATCCTCAGTGGCGTTGCAGCCGGAGCAGGCGCTCTGACCTTCTTGGCTGCTGTGCATTGAGTGGGGCCAGGGCTGCTGGAGAGCTGCTATTTATTTGCCCTTTCATCACACCCCCTCCAGCCTAGAAGGTCAGAGCGCCTGCTCCGGCTGCAACGCCACTGAGGATGTTCTCCGCAGCTGAGAACGAAACGTCTGGAAGGAAAACTTTCTCCAGTAGAACACGGCACTTGATCCCGAAAGATTCTACAAACCCTAATAAATGAGAATATCTGTTGACTAAGATTTGTTCAAATTTCATCATCCTTCTGGTCATAATTACCCTTACGGTAGGATTTACAATTAAGTAGTGTAATTGATTAAGAGGAATCCAATTTGTTAAAGCTCCTTGTAGCTTTTCTTTTCGTTGTATTTAGGGCTTTTTTCTGGTGGAATATGGTGGAATGGAGTTCTAGAACCTCTTCATAGAAGCAAAATTCTCAAAAAATGTTTAAAAGTTCATGAGGGGCACCCATGTGTTTCTCTTTCATTTCCCTCTTGAGAGTTCCAGCGCCTCTTTTTCTGAGAAAAAAAGCCCTGGCTGTATTACAGTAAGGGGGTGGAGTTCTATTTACATAAAAGTGTCTCATTCTGAAACCCCCCTTTCTTTCCATTTAGTAGGGCTGCCAATCCCCGGGTGGAGGCAGGGGATTCCCCAGGTTTGGAGGCCTTCCCCCCACTACAGGGTCATCAGAAAGTGGGGGAGGGGGAGGGAAATGTCTGCTGGGCACTCCATTATTCCCTTTGGAGACCAATTCCCATAGGATATAATGGAAAAATGATGTGTAAGTATCTGGGGGTACGGGGGTTGGTTTTTGAGGTAGAGGCACCAAATTTTCAACATAGCATCTGGTGCCTCTCCTCAAAGTACTCCCCAAGTTTCAAAAAGATTGGACCAAATGGTCCAATTCTATGAGCCCCCCAAAAAGGTGCCCCTCTCCTCCATTATTTCCAATGGAGGGGAGGCATGTAAAAGGTGTGTGGTCCCTTGAAAAGTGATGCCCAGAACTCCCTTTGGAGTTCAATGGTGCCTGTCACACCCTTGCTCCTGGCTCCACCTCCGAAGTCCCCAGATATTTCTTGAGTCGGACTTGGCAACCCTACATTTAAGATATTTTTCTGGTTTATCTAAAAAAGAAACGTTCGGGTGTCACGTAAAAGGAAGCAATGGGGACATCTCTGGAATCAGTTTGTTCTTCCATTTAATCCAAACTTTTAATGTAGATTCTCTACCCATTATGTCTCCTGCTTTCTCCCTCCAAAAACAATTTTTTTAGTTAATTCCAGATGTTTTCCCTTTGCTTCTATACTGAAGAAGATGTTGGATTTATATCCCGCCCTCCACTCTGAATCTCAGAACAGCTCACAATCTCCTTTATCCTCCTCCCCCACAACAAACCCTGTGAGGTGGGTTGGGCTGAGAGGACTCTCACAGCAGCTGTCATTTTAAGGACAACCTCTGCCGAAGCTATGGTTGACCCAATGCCATTCCAGCAGGTGTAAGTGGAGGAGTGGGGAATCAAACCCGGTTCTCCTAGATAAGGAGAACCACTTAACCACTACACCAAACTGGCTCTCACCCATGGCTCATCAGAAGTTCTGTCTAGGTATGACATGTAGGGCTTTTTTTGCAGAAAAAGCCCAGTAGGGACTAATTTGCATATTAGGCCACACCCTCTGACATCACCATTGTTTCACACACAGGGCTTTTTTGTAGAGAAAGCCCAGCAGGGACTCATTTGCATATAAGGCTACACACCCTGATGCCAAGCCAGCCGGAACTACTTTCCTGTGCATTCCTGCTCAAAATTCCTCCCGCTGATTTGCCTCATAATATTTACTAAAACCCATCCCTCTTGATCCAACCTCTTTTGTCTCATAACCATAACTCTCTATTTTTGCCACCTTACCGAGGTTTTTTTGGTGTAATAATTACTACAGGAAGTGTTTGAAAAAAATAATTTAATTTTAGTATCACCACCATTTTATGGTGTTAATTCTACCCATAATTTTCAAATGTATAAGGGGCCAACTTTTAATATCTTTTCTTATTTGTTGAATCACTGGATGGAAATTTAGCTGTTGAAGTTTCTTATTATTTTTGATGAAGTTTATTATTATTGTCCTTTATGTTTGTAATTTTCTATTTTTTGCTTCTGTATCATTTGTAGAGTGGTGGTTATTCCTGTTCTTTTCCTCTCCTTTTTTGTATCTAATTTAAAACTAATAAAATATTTTTTTTAAGTAAATCAATTCCTAGATATGTGGGGACTGATTTGAATTTAGGCCATAGCATAAGGGGGGAAGAGGGAATGCTCATGTCTTCCTCCTTTGCCATTTCCCCATTTCCTACTTCAGTGGGAGATAGAAACCATATTTCCAACCGAAAACAGGATTGCTGGAGATCCCCTACTATAACTGATTAGGGTTGCCAAGTCCAATTCAAGAAATATCTGGGGACTTTGGGGGTGGAGCCAGGAGACATGGGGGGGGGGGAGTTAGGAACAAGGGTGTGACAAGCATAATTGAACTCTGGCCATCACATTTAAAGGGACAGCACACCTTTTTAAATGTCTTCCTTCCATAGGAAATAATGAAGGATAGGGGCACCTTCTTTTGGGGCTCATAGAACTGGACCCCCTGGTCCAATCGTTTTGAAACTTGGGGGGTACTTTGGGGAGAGGCACTAGATACTATACTGAAAGTTTTGTGCCTCTATCTCAAAAAACAGCTCCCCAGAGCCCCCAAAACCTTCAGAACAATTCCCCATTATACCCTATGAGAATCGATCTCCACATGGGGAATAATGAAGTGCTCAACAGACATTTCCCCCCCCCCTCCGTTTCTGGCGACTCTGAAGTGAGGGATTGGCCTCTCTATTCACGAGTTGCAGCCAACTGCTTCCAAGTAACACAGACACCCCATCCCAAGAGGAAGCCTTTCTAGTCGGAAACTGGAGCCTCCAAAGGGGGAAAGTCACATGGTGGCTTTGGGGATGGTACTTTCCCCTGCTGGCCAGCTGAATAGGGGCAGGAAGGAGCCTGGGAAAGTGGAAGAACCCCCACTGGGAACTGGGGATTGGCAAGCCTACAACTGATCTCTAGGCAACAGAAATAAGTTCACCTGGAGAAAATGGCAACTTTGGAAGGTGGCCTCTATGGCATTATACCACATTGAAGCTCCTCCCATCCCCAAACCTTCCCCTCCTCAGGCTCCACCCCAAAAAACTCCAGGTATTTCTCAACTCAGAGCTGGCAACCCTATTGCTATTTGCCTCAGTGAAGAGTACCCTATTGTACACACATAGGGACGCCAGCCTTCAGGCTGGATCTGGGGATTCTCTGGAATTACAGTTCATCTTCAGACTACAGAGATCAGTTCCCCTGGAGTAAATGGATGCTCTGGAGGGTGAACTCTATGGCATTGTACCCTGCCAAGGTCCCTATCCTCCTCAGTCTCTTTCCCCAAATCTCCACAACCTGGATCTGGTAACTCAACTCACCTCCCATTCCTTGACAGCTCTACCTCCCATAAGTCAAACAGCAGCTCTTTAAAGTTTTTTCAGGTCAGGACAATAGGGTGGCTTAACCCGCATCTCTTTGCATGTACAAACTATTCTGATCCAAACTAGGCCCTGTGTTCCAAGAAAGTGAGTCTTATGTAGAAACTCACAGGCACATCTGGATTGTGTGGACCTGGGAAAGAACATAATGTGTTGTTAGGCACTTAGTACAAGGGTGTCAAACATGTGGCCTGAGGGCCGGATCAGGCTCCCAGAGGGCTCTTGTCAGGCCCACGAGCACCTCACTGTCCTCTACTTCCTTCTCTCTCTGTTGCTTCTTTCTGCATCACAGCTTGCTTTGCCAGGCTTGCTCAGTCAAGCTTCAGAGCAAAGCCTCTTTTTTCTCCATTGGCCGATCAGCACATGAAGCAACTTATGTACAAAAGCTCTCAATGCCCAGCCATTTCATGTTTTCCTCTGGGTCTTAGGCTCAAAGCATTGACTATAAGATTTCTGTAATGAATGTCTATAAATCAAAAGTAGGTTGCAACTTACACACACACCTCTGAACAACACCTGAACAGCATTCTCAAGATTGCTGCAGCACAGACATTGTTTCCAGTTTTTGATGCAATTATTCATAGCAAGAGGTGTCAGTTATCAGAAACTGTTAAATAAACAAAATATTGCAAGAGTGCTAATATTTTAAGCATATTCTAAGGCTTTTTTAAAAAAATAATCTTTAATTGTGTATGTCTGTGTCCTTTATAAAGTTTATATCTCCACTACCTGGCATTACATTTTATGACACAAATGGCCCGGCCCAACAAGGTCTCATTTATGTCAGATCCGGCCCTCATAACAAATGAATTTGGCACCCCTGCCTTTGTATCTTCGTTGTTTCATTTGCAATTTTGGTGTTTGAAGGAGATCATTTGGATATTTTCTATTAATGTTATAAAATTGCACTGCCATCTCCCAACCACTTCAAAAAAAAAAAAAAAAGCTCCTGTGGACAGAGTGCAAATATGAGAATGGGTGCATAGGGACACTTCCTTGCTGAATGGCCGGAATAAAACAGTCTGGCCTGCTCCTGCCTTTGTAACCAAGAGATCAGCCAGTGACACAAGAACTCGTGGACAATCAATGAAATTGCTGAGCAGTCGGGTTAGAACGGATAAAAGGAAGTACTTCTTGATTAACATGTGGAATTCACTGCCACAGGAGGTAGCAGCTCCAAGCATAGCCAGCTTCAAGAGGGGGTTGGATGAAAATATGGAGCAGCTATTAGCCACAGTGTGTGTGTGTGTGTGTGTGTGTATTGGATGAAAATATGGAGCAGCTATTAGCCACAGTGTGTGTGTATATATATAAATAAATTTTTTGGCCACTGTGTGACACAGAGTGTTGGACTGGATGGGCCATTGGCCTGATCCAACATGGCTCCTCTTATGTTCTTATGTGACACAGAGTGTTGGACTGGATGGGCCATTGGCCTGATCCAACATGGCTCCTATTATGTTCTTATGTTCTTATGACACTTGTCATGGCATGGAGCAAAAATTGCCAATCCTATCTCTACCTCATAAGCAGTTGTTAGAAGCACAGGAGCTCTGCTCCTCAAAAAACCCCACGGCAACTGTATTGCAAATATAAAATTAAGTAACCTGACCACTCACGCGTACACACACACACTCACTCACAGAGCTTTCACAACACATTCCTGCAAATACTTGCAATCTGCTCTGATTCATGTTCTCTTTTGATAGACCCAGCAGAAGAAGTAGGATGGGGCAATAAGAGAACCTGCCAGAAGCTGAGCCCGGGCAGAAAAATTGGCAACAGGGATCATGTAACAATATTAACACGTATTTAAAATAATTCAAATTAAGTGATGGTTTCCATTCTGTTTGGAATAATAAGATGGTTTTTTTCTAGCCGGTATCAGAGTCTAGGTTCAGTCCAAACTAAATTCCCAAGTTAGAGTCAGAATTCAGGTCCCAGTTACCAAGACAGCAGAGTCCAGTTCATAGTGGCACACAGAAAGTGAGATCCAACAGTCTGAGGTTGTTCAGGCACAGGTCCAAGAGTCGCGGACATTAAGCAGGTTGAAGGGAGGTAGTACAGAGCCAGATAATTCAGGAGTTTCAGGAGAAAACACAGTGCAGTGGTTGCAGCTTCAGCAGTAGTGTGACATGTTGCTTCCATGTGTGACCTGTCTGCAGCTTCCCCTTCCCCTTTTAAGCTAGGCTCACAGCCAAATCTCGTTGAGCTTGTGAGTGAACTATCAGCCTAGCTTGTTGGTCCCAGGTGGTCCCAGGTTGGTCCCAGGTGGTTCTCCTGAGACGCAGGTGCCTTCGGGCAGCTAGGCGCACACTCCTCCTCCCTTTGAGGAGTTCCAACTGTGCTCTCTGGTGCCAACACTTAAGCAGCTGTGGGGATCTGTGCAGCAATGCCGCCCTTGACATCTCATCTGGATCCTGGGTGCTGCATTCTGAGGGTGACCCCTTGGCAGGCCCAATGCTCATGGAGACTGCTGGCATATTATCAACATCCAACTGTGCACTGTGGCCTTCCTCTGCTGTTTCTGTGCCATTGACAGTGCTGTACATCTTGTCAGGACCGGCCTGCTCAGGCTGACCCACGACAGTCAGTAGAGGAAAAGCCAGGCATCAGATGCTTAGTGAGGGCAGCATGCCAAGCACAGCAGCAAAGTTGTAGCTTTTCCTAGGCTCTGTGCCTCCAACCTATCACAGTGAAAGATTTCAAGTTTTCACGGCTGGCATAATCATTAGGGTTTGTAGAATCTTTTGGGCTCAAGTGCCGTGTTCTACTGGGGAAAGTTTTTCTTCCAGACGTTTCGTTCTCAGCTGCGGAGAACATCCTCAGTGGCGTTGCAGCTGGAGCAGGCGCTCTGACCTTCTTGGCTGCTGTGCATTGAGTGAGGCCAAGGCTGCTGGAGAGCTGCTATTTCTAGGCTGGAGGGGTGTGGTGAGAGGGCAATTGGTTTGTGAATGCTTCCAACCCTCCCAGCAATCAACACAGAACAATGGTCACATTCCACAGCCAGTTTCCTTATCACCACCCTTATGGGAAGCCCCACCAAACAATGGGTACATTCACAAACCAATTGCCCTCTCACCACACCCCCTCCAGCCTAGAAATAGCAGCTCTCCAGCAGCCCTGGCCTCACTCAATGCACAGCAGCCAAGAAGGTCAGAGCGCCTGCTCCGGCTGCAACGCCACTGAGGATGTTCTCCGCAGCTGAGAACGAAACGTCTGGAAGGAAAACTTTCTCCAGTAGAACACGGCACTTGAGCCCAAAAGATTCTACAAACCCTACAAACCCTAATCATTTTGCTATATATTTATACTGCTCTGCATGTTAGAAGACCCACTTCCTCAGTGGTGTTGCAGCCGGAGCAGGCGCTCTTGGCTGCTGTGCATTGAGATAGCAAAATGCCATGTTTTATCAAAAGTAGCATGCTTCCATATACCAGATTTGTAATAAGTTTCAATGATGAAGGCTATTTGTGTGTGTGAGGGGAAGTCTTTTATCTGTGTGTGTGTGTGCTGAAAACCAGCTTGTGGAACCTCCAAGTACAGAAGCAGTCTACCTCTGAATGGAAGATACTGGAAACAAACAGTGCAATATTATCTACATGCCCCATTTGCTTGTCAACCCCAAAGCATGTGGCTGGCTGTTTTTGGAAACAGAATGATGAACTGAGTGGGCCTTGTTTGGTCTAAACCAGCAAGGCCACACAAATGAAGATACCGGAAGCCCTGCCTAAGCTTTCTCCACTGTGTGGCCTTCAAAACAGACTTGCACGTTCCTCTGATGCCGCAAGGACCAGCAACTTTTACAAAGCCGGGATGCTATACAGAGAGGGGGGAACAGAAGCAAAGCAGCTGCTGCAGCTGTGTGTTAACTGGAAAATATGAAGACACTTTCCTCAAGACTGAAACTTTCAGCAGGCCGATAAGGATCAGTGGCTGTGATAGAGCTTAACTAACCACTTCCATGCGATAAAGAACAGCTGTTGCCCAAATGCTTGTTTATGCGAAGCTGTTCTCATGCATGCAGGGCCATGGCATCCATCAGCTGAGGAGGAGAGGCAGGTTGGGATGAGCCAAGAAATAAAGGAACTGTGATCTTGAGCATCCGATAAAGGGTTTACATTTTTTTTTCTGTTTTTTAAAAAAGCAGAATCATGTGATTGCTGCCAGTTATTTGGCAGAAAGTTGTAAGACACTTTATTTCATCATATGTCAGTTTGCAGGACACAATAATTGCTCATCATATGTCAGTTTGCAGGACACAAGAATTGCTCTACTAGATCAGAAGTCCACCTGTTTCTAGCAGTAATTTCTGAGAAGATCTCAACATATGCTTTTCTACACCTTTGCCTCTAGTATCTGTTCTTCAGAGGTACAGGAGGGAGACCCACAAAGGCTTGCAGAGGTGGTGGGAATGTTATTTCCCTCTTACAACCGCTCCATCTCCTGCTTGCCATTGCCTATCCCTTCACCTTGCTGCTCCCCCACCCCTTACATTGCCTCTCCCATCCTTATTCTGGCAATCTTGGAGACTTCACACTGAATCTCTGGACAGGTGCCTCAACACGGAATGTGTTTTGCTACGGCAACCCAAAATATTGATCAAACTTGAGCCAGAGGTTTTTCAGTGACTGCACAGATGTTGCATTTAAATTTGGAGGGGGAGGTTAAACCCTCAAGTTTAAAATTTTTAGGTTTTTGTCCTGCAAACCTACGATTCATCCCAGGAGAACGTTTGTGGCTCAGTGGTCGAGGATCTGCTTGGCATGCAGAAGGTTCCAGGATCCAACTTCAGCATCTCCAGCTAAAAGGATCAGCAGGCGGGTAATGTGAAAGACCTCCACCTGAGATGCTGAAGAGCCACTTCCAGTCTGAGCAGACAATACTGACCTTGATGGACCAATGGTCTGATTCAGTATAAAACCTGGCTGTTAGATACCACTGGTGTTCCCTCTAAGCTGAGTTAGTTTGAGCTAGCTCACAGCCTCCATCTTACGCACTTTTGGCTTAGGTCAGGAAAAATGGCTCCAGAGAAAACTAATTTATGCAGTAGCTCATAACTTTTATGCCAGTAGATCACAAAGTGGAATTTTTGCTCACAAGACTCCACAGCTTGGTGGGATCATTGCTACCCACCTTGGTAGGTGAAAAGTCCACTTAGCTGTCTACTAACTGTTGGGAGATCTCTCCTGCATGCAGCTATCTAATTTTTTTTAGTCATCTGGCTGTCACATCTAGTGGCAGTTGAGATATGTGCCCAATCTGTCACTTTAGTTCTGCGTTCTGCTTTTCCAGCCCATGGTCTCAAGATAATCACAGAAACTCTGTGTGGATATCAAAGTTTTTAAGGAACGTGGGCATCAATCTGATGTGCGTTTGATTGTGCATCCCACATACAGATGCTGCCCATTATTTACAACAACATGTACACTCATAAGCACATCTTGTGCAAGAGCTTACTGAGAGCCATAAGCACTCAGTACACTCATAAGCACATCTTGTGCAAGAGCTTACTGAGAGCCAGTTTGGTGTAGTGGTTAAGTGTGCGGACTCTTATCTGGGAGAACCGGGTTTGATTCCCCACTCCTCCACTTGCAGCTGCTGGAATGGCCTTGGGTCAGCCATAGCTCTGGCAGAGGTTGTCCTTGAAAGGGCAGCTGTTGTGAGAGCCCTCTCAGCCCCATCCACCTCACAGGGTGTCTGTTATGGGGGGAGAAGACATAGGAGATTGTAAGCCGCTCTGAGTCTCTGATTCAAAGAGAAGGCCGGGGTATAAATCTGCAATTCTTCTTCTTCTTCTTTTTCTTCCTCATCCAGCCACTGTCTTGCAGCTGACGAGCCACAGGGTGCTCATTCTCCCACAGCCCTCTTTATTCATGCAGCCCCATTTGTCTCCTGGATTCTTGGAGCCTTGGGACACATGTGAAATCATACAAAGCAAAGAGTGCTGCTAAGTGACCGTTGGTTTCCAGATGTGACAAGGAGCATTCCTCTCTGATAAAATGTTAACAGCACAAAGTTGGAGTCTAATGGCACCTTCAAGGCTAAAAAAGTTTAATTCAGTTATAAGCGCATCAGAGGGTGCCCCAACAATTTCAAGGACGAGGTGGTAGGTAATGTGAAAGACCTCTGCCTGAGACTCTGAACCGATGGATAACTGAGGGGGTACAGCGAGGTTTGTGGCCCAGCACAGAGGAAACTGAATGAGCTTTCTAGCTGCCCCTGTCCTCAACCATATGCCCAGTGGGACATCTTGGTTTACAGATCCTGCGGAACTAAGCCAAGTCTCACAGATAGAGAGTCCCACCAGATTGGGGCCAGGATTGGAATGGCCCCGGTCCTGGTCAAGGACACCCCAGGCCAGCACCTGCCCTGTGTTCCCCCCCATACCTGCCCTATCACCACACCTCCACCCATGGGGAGAGAAGGTGCAGCGGTGTGGAAAGAGGGCTGGGTGGGCTCTGACCAAGCTGTGCCCATGCAGTGCCACCAGCAAGAGATGGCAGGGGATAGAGTTGCCAGATCCTGGTTGGGAAACTCCTGGAGATTTGTGAATGGAGCATGGGGAGGACAGTGGGGTACAGCGCCATACAGCCAACCCTCCAACACTTCCATTTTCTGCAGGGGAACTGATTTTTATAGTCTGGAGATGAGCTGTAGTTCCAGGGGATCCTAGTCTACTCTTACTTGCAGTGGCTCTCCAGGCAGAGGCCTTTCACATCACTTATTATCTCGTTTCAAAAAACAAACCAACAAAGAATCTGGAGAATCTGAGGATAGAAACAAAGTACTTTCTGCATGCCAAGCAGATACTGTACCGCAACGCCACCCCTCCTTGCCTGCTGCGGTGATCAGGTGCAGTAAAAACCCTTGAGACAAGAAATAGTGTATCTCATGAGAACGGCAGGAGAAAAATAGGCACAGTTTTCATGCCTAATGTGAAGGTTTCTTGGATGCGTCCAGTTGGGTGCTTTTGGCAACAGAATACAGAAGTAGACAGATTGTGATCTGATTCAATGAGGTTGCTCTTATTTTTATGAACATCTTGGAAATGCTCCTTAAGCAGGGCTTTTTGAAATAGAAGAAGCCCAGCAGGAACTCATTTGCATATTAGGCCATACCCCTGATGTCAAGTCAGCTGGAACTGCTCAAAAAAAAAAGCCCTGTCCTCAACCACTTTCTGATTTGTGACTAAAAAAAACCATGCACCAGCAGCTGGGCTGTTTTCAGCCACCAAGGGGAATAGAAATATGCTGTTTACGTTTTGAAATAAGCAAACAATGAAAGCCCAGGAAATGTGCCCAATACTAGGTGAATGCACAGATCCATGGCATTGCCTGTTCCCTCCCCACTCATTTCTTATTACAAAGTCTTACTGCACAGAGCGTAGTGAAATGGTTACATTGCTGCCTACATTTTTAAACGGCTATGAATGGTAGTGTGCTGAAAAAACATGGATGCAAATTAGCCCTGACTGTTTATGAGTCATATATGGAAATGTGAAACCGAGGTCTTCCTGGATTGATTCCTTTTATCACAATTAGGAAATATCAACCTGCTAGCTACTCAGAACTTTCAAACGCCCTTGCCATTGGGAAAGGATTCCACATCTTTGCGTAGTTCAGAAGCTGACTTGACAATCACTGACATCTATTAATTTTTTTTCCAATTAGGCTCATGACTTACGTTTTTTAGAAGAACGGCATTGATTGGGGTTCATTCCTGCCAGAAGTTATTCCTAGAATCCTGGTCTTGATTGCAGTACTGTGCATGTGATTATTCACTGGCAAGGAGGAAGGCACTTTGCATGTACTCAGAGGACCTCAAGTCTTGTTTACTTCATAAATTCTAGCAGACCATGGCCAAAAGAAATAAGTTCCAGGGATCAATCCCACAGCATCCCTGCCTCAAACAAAACCATACTGCAGTGTCTCTGGCAGAGTCTTGTCATTTACTTGATTTGAAGGCTGGATAGCCTTGCATTGAAGCTAGAGTCTGAACATGGTGTGTGGCCCTTGGATTCCTCCCAGGCAGGCCACGACATGAGGCTCTGGCAAGATGGTATAACTCAGACCTGCACATTTTGGATCATCCATCAAGGGCAGCAAATGATCCATTTCGTTTTTTCTTCTGCTCTTTCAGTGGCTCAGTTCGGTCATGGTGCAAACATGTGATTTCACAGAATCATAGAGTTGGCAGGGACCTCCACGGTCATCTCTAATCAATGAATTTAATTAATTGGGCTTACTGTGATTGCCTAAACATGGGCCACTCCACAAACTATGGTTAGATGCAGTTTGTACTGCCAGGGTTCTGAAACCAGATCCCTTACTTAACCAAGGGAGGGACGGTGGCTCAGTGGTAGAGCATCTGCTTGGTAAGCAGAAGGTCCCAGGTTCAATCCCTGGCATCTCCCCAAAAGAGTCCAGGCAAATAGGTGTGAAAAACCTCAGCCTGAGACCCTGGAGAGCCGCTGCCAGTCTGAGTAGACAATACTGACTTTGAGGGACCGAGGGTCTGATTCAGTATAAGGCAGCTTCATATGTTCATATGTAAGGTATTCTTAAGTATGGTTTCATATGATGCACAGATATGGACATCCTGGCTTAATCCTGGCTTCTTCCTCACAGGGTTGTTGATGGGAGGGGGGGGGGGGAAGACTAGGGAGACAAAGTCTTGGAGACTTTGGTAAAATTGGGGGCTCAAGGAGCTGAACAGCCATGGAATTTCTAAGTGGTGATGTTTGGGCTGAGTCTAGGTGGTGAGAAGGTTAGGTCCAAAGGGAGCCTCTGTCTGGGGGCTTATCATGGCCCTTGGCAACCCAGTGCAAGTTGGGATAGCATCGTGTTCTCTGCAGGAGAAATGGGGGAAAGAGCAAAGGTGATCGGGTCATCATACATGGGTCCTGGGTCATCAAGAGCTTTAAAAGTGAGAACGAGCATGGGAAATTATGGGTAGCAGCCACTGTGACTAAATTTAGCCCAGGAGAAGTATGTTAATGGCATCTAACTCCCAATAACATTTTGCAGCAGCTGATTTTTCCAAGTTGTCTTCAAGCCCATTCCAAATAAAGTCTTTGTGTGGCGACAAAGGTAAGGAAAAAAAAATCACAAACCGCCACCACCCCACATAAAAAGCAAGAGATGGAATCATTTGAACCCGGCCCAAATTCTAGTCCACTGAGTGCAGCTTGAGAGAATTCCCTTCTATTTGCACATTCATGGAAGCAGCCAGGACAAGGAGCAGGACAAGAAGATGTGAGAGAGGACAGGACTCCTATGTCCTGGCAAGGAAGGGCAGGTTGGCTGGCGCAGGCTTATTTTCCAGCCCCCAGAGACATGATGATGAGCATTTGTGCTCCCTCTTTCCTGTGTGGGGATCCTTGACTTTTGGTGACCTTTGGAAAGGTGAGAAAGGATTGTCTGGGGACAAGGAGGCCTTGATTGCTCTCAGTCAATCCTATCTGCATTTTAACTGAGACGTCCTTAAGGCAAGAAATCTCCCATCCCCATGATCCTTGTTCTTTTGCCAGTGGAGCCCCAAGAGAGGCATAAAAGCAGATAAGAACAGCAGGGATGTCTGTGACCCTTCTGGCCACCAGCCATTCTGTCTCCTATGGGGACATCAAACACTGCAGACATCATACCCCCCATAACTCTGTCACCTTCTCATATCTGCCATCTCCAAACCTCTGAGGCTGGCGTATCCCAGCGTCCATTCCATCCCTGGAGGCTACAGATATCCAAGGGTCACTGTAATAACTTCAGCTTTCTCTTTTTAGCCCCCTACAAGCTTCTGGACACACCTTTGGTAATGCAGCTGAGATAATAGGATGGCGCTTCATATGATTTGCCCACATTATATTAAAGGGGCACTGAGTGAGGGGTTTGAGAATTACGTAGATAAGCTGAGTTTTCTTTTTGGTGGACTTTTCTTCCCCACTGCATTTCAAGGGCAGTGAAAAGACCTTGAACCCCCCCCCCCCCCCACCCAGGTGTTAAAGAGTCATGATTTAACTTGTTGGATTTGCAAGTAAGTGTGTTCCATTGGGCCCAAAGGATTTAAGTACTTCAGTGGCATTGCAGTTTACAGCTATACTACAAATGTATATCAGGGTCCAGGGATTGTGTTTTTTTTTTTAGCAGGAATGCAGTTTCAGCTGACCTGGCATCAGGGGGGTTGGCCTAATATGCAAACAACGTCCTACTGGGCTTTTTTCTTTTCTTCAAAAAATCCCTGTGTGAAACAGTGGTGATGTCAGGGGTTGTTCCCTACTATGCAAATGAGTTCCTGCTGGGTTTTTTTCTACAAAAAAAAAATCCCTGTCAGTTTCATATCAGTTTAACTGTCATAGCTTCCTGTTTTCTCCCCCAAAATGCTTAGGATTCTGAAAATTCTGTTAGAGATCCCTTGTGTCCCCTCCCTCCCCCTCCCCGTAAGTCTCAGGGTTCTCTTGGCAGATTGAATGGCTATTTAACTAGTAGCCTCTGGCTCACATAAGCCATAGACCTTTATTGGCATTAATACAAAAATACAGTATATTTTAAAACCAACAGTGACACTATAGAATATAATAAAACCTTAAAAAAAAACAAAAGTTAAATGACATAAAATAGCAGTAGGCTACGCATGAGTAAAAGCCTCTCTGATTTGGATCGCAACCTGTAAAAAGCAAGCAACGTGAGTAGTGACAAAGTTGTGTTTCCCGTGGAGTAAAAAACGAACCTTGGCATTGTCAGAAAGGTCTTGATGGTCAGAAAGCAATGCATCTAGATATCTTGCACGTGGACTGCTATAAAAAGGGCAGTCCAAAAGAACATTTGTGGTGTAAAGATGTCTTTATGAAAGGGATAAGTTTGGATCTTGAGTTTCATGCTTCTTGTACAAGTTTATTTAAACCAAAGCCATTAAAATCTGGAAGGGAAGGCAGCATGGCATAGCCTGGTCTTGTCAAATCTCAGAAGCTAAGCAGGCTCAGTACTTGGAAGGGAGACCGCTAAGGAACTGTCTGCAGAGGAAGGCAATGGTTCACTGCCTCTGCTATCTCGCTTGCCTGGAAAGCCTCTTACTAGGGTTGCCATAAATTGGTTGTGACTTGACAGCACTTTACACGCACACGCACACACACACACACACACACATTAATATTTTCAGTTCTTTATGTAGGTATGTATGTGCCACCAAGTCACAACCTTTCGGGACCCCAGCAAGGAGCTTTCAAGGCAAGGTGAGAAGCAGAGGTCATTTGCTATTGCATAGAACCCCATCTTCCTTGGTGGTCTCCTCCCATCCAATTTCTGACCTTGCCTAGCTTCCGTGATCTGATGAGATCAGGGTGTTCCAGACCATTCAACATCCCTACAGTTCTTTAAGGCTGCTAAAAAAAAAAAAAGGATGGAAAGCCTTCAAAAAGTTTAAAGAAGAACAAGAAGCAACGCCCTTCCCCTCCCACTGCTGCCAAACCCCACCGATCCCTGTCCCCAAGGAACAATCTAGATTTTGATGGTGGGAATCACCAGGGAGAGAGGTGAGAAGAAGTGGAGCTAAGAAAGAACGGATGTGCAGCATCCTAAGCAGGGTTGCCTGACTTCAATGGACTTCGAGGGGTGCAACTCTGCTTAAGATGGCAGTGAGAGGAGCCAGTGCAGATGTGATTGTGCAGATGATGGGGAGGGACGGTGGGGGGAGGTACGGTGGCTCAGTGGTAGATCATCTGCTTGGGAAGCAGAAGGTCCCAGGTTCAATCCCTGGCATCTCCAAAAAAGGGTCCAGGCAAAGAGGTGTGAAAAACCTCAGCTTGAGACCCTGGAGAGCCGCTGCCTGTCCGAGAAGACAGTACTGACTTAAGGCGAGAGAAGGTGGCTCAGTGGTAGAGCATCTGCTTGGGAAGCAGAAGGTCCCAGGTTCAATCCCTGGCATCTCCAAAAAAGAGTCCAGGCAAATAGGTGTGAAAAACCTCAGCTTGAGACCCTGGAGAGCCGCTGCCAGTCTGAGAAGACAATACTGACTGTAATGGACCAAAAGGTCTGATTCAGTATAAGACAGCTTCATATGTTCATATGTTCATTGTAGTGAAGCAGGGAGTCATGGTTACAGATGAGGGTAGTAATCTTTTTTTAAAATGGATCATGCAGGTGATGGGTACTAAACGACTCCACTCACCTGCCCTTACCTTTCACTTCCAGTACTGCAGGTGGACTTGTGGGGTGCTTCAAACAATGGAGGACAAGGCAGGTGAAGGAAAGGGGCAGGGAATGTCCTCTCACCCGCAAGCACTGGATTTTTGTTACAAACAACAGTCCCCCACAGCCCGTGCCCACTTTGGATGTGAACATGTGTATCCTTCTCACCACGTCTGGTTTGAAGGCTAGGCTTTGCTTCAGTTGGGAACCCTTCAGTTACTTATTTACTTACTTCATTTACAGTTCACCGTTCTTGTTGAGACTTGAGATGGATTACAGAAATGGCAAACAAACAATGCAATAAAGACAAGCCTAACAAATGGTGGTGAAGTTCTTCGTATTAAAAAGTGGACTTATGAAAAAAGGAGAGAGAGACTCACTCTTCTGGGTAACCGAGGATGCTAGGAAGCTCCGAGCATGACGGTGCTGCCTACCAGACAATGAGGCCCAATTGCCTTTAATTCACAAGGTGTATGAATAAATTCATGGGTAGATTCCAGAGACTACAAGATAGGAACATGTCAGGAAAATAAGTTAATAAACAAATGTATCTTAAAGCACAGATAAGCCAGGAAGGGCCAACTGGCCATTGCAATAAGCTTTGTAGCCCAAAACAGCAGTCTTTGGTCAAAATATGACACTTCTTAATAACTAAACCTGTACACTTCTTTATCCATGTTCTGATGGCATGCCATGTGTCCTCCCTCTACATCACTGGTGATCATGGGTGCTGAGAGTCAGTGAAAGTGAATGGGGGCATCAGGACACAAACCCATTTACGGGAAAAGGCAGAATATAAGCCTACTAAATAAATAGACAATTTGGCTTAAGGGTTATGCACTTGCCACTGCAGATCACATCTTTGCTTTGTACTTCAGGTCACCTTGAAAAACCATCAGGAAATTCAGTTGCCCTTGAGAACATGACAGCTGGCTTCTTCACTGGTGCCGCTTGCCGGAAGGAACAAATTATTTCTCTGCTACTCAGAGGTCTTCACTGGCTTTCTTGGTGGCAGCACCAGAGCTTTGGAATGCTCTTCCAGAAGCCATACGGGGCCTGCGGGATCTGTCTGCATTCCGCAGGGCCTGTAAGACCGAGTTGTTCAAGCAGGCCTTCGAGGCTTGACGAAGATGGCTGCCACCGGACATCACACAGAATGCCGGTGTTCACGGCTTGGAATTCTAATGCCGCTATAATGTATTCAGCACTATATAATGGTTTTAATAATCTCGAATTGTAATACGTTTTTAAACATTTTCAGTTTTTAAACTGAAAATGTAAATTATGGTTTTATATATTTTATTTGTTTAATTGTGTAGATACTGTGAGCCGCCCTGAGTCCGCTTGCGGAGAGGGCGGGATATAAATCAAATGTAATAAATAAATAAATAAATCCTTTTCTTTCTGAACATAGTTTAAAGTGTGGACCTGAACCCCCAAAGTCTTGAACCATCTTCTTCCATATGAGCCCCTCTGTTGAGGCTTCATTTGGGGGTCCAATTTTTTTGGTGCCTCCACCTTTAGAAGCTAGACAGGATGCCAGTGAAGATCTCTGAGTACTGAATTTTCAGCAGGTTTGTTTTGCTTATGAATCTTCCTCTCAAGGAAGTTTGTCCAGTGCTGTCTTTATGCAAAAGGTGGCATTCCTTCTGTCTTTGGCAGCTAAAGATCCCCAACCTGAGTGCTGTAGTTTTTTAAAAGTAGTTTTCATTTTTATTACTATTGCTAGTTTTATTGCTGCTGCTCAATGTGATCCCCTCTTGCTAGGTTTTCTTTTTTTCTTTTTTCATATGTTGGGAGGCATCCACCTTCAAAACCCTAATTGGAAGATACAACAATAGGAGATTCATGGGGGAAAGGTATAAACTATGAATCAAACCCATGAACAAATAACTAATCAATATATCTCACATTTATACAAAATATTCCTTAAATTCATTCACATTACAAAATACCAATTCAGGGCCAGATCTGCATATTTTTTGAGTGCGGGCAAGAGTAAAAAATGCACCCCTATGCAAAAAATGGTGGGAGTGAGCACCAGCGCTAGAGTGCTACCTTCCCCTGGGGAGGGGGGGAACCTTGGGGCTGCTTTTGTGCCTCTCTGCCTTGTGGAGAGGTGGCAAAAGCAGCCAGTCTGCCTCCTTCAGTGGTAGGGGGCAGCCCCACTGCTGACTTGCTCCCCCCACCTGCCCCCCAGAGGACACCCAATTCAGGGGCTCCCAGGCAGCACCCAGGGCAAACGCCCCCTCTGCTCCTCCTTAGATCCAACCCTGAACCAATTTCATGCAGAGTTCAGTATTCAAAATTTCAAAATGTCCACTAAAGGTGACGTGTATCAATGAAGTCGAAAAGTTCCCATACAAAACTACAGTACAAAACTGGGAGATAACCACCTTCAAAACCCTATCAGGACAAAAAAGCAATATATGTTCTTTTAAAAAAAAATTAAGCACATGCTGATCATCTGCTTTGGTCCAAGTTGTTAAAAACAAAATAACTCTGACATCGGAAGCAACCTTGTGTTTGATTCACGCCATAATATCTGTTTGCCCCACAGCATTATTAAAAAATACCCCAGCAAACATTCCTTTTGTCATATTTGGTTGAAGAAGGACTTTGAAAACACCAGAGATGGCAGTTTTGAAAATGTTACTGCTAGCCCTGAGGGGTTGTGGGGATTTTCCCTTCTGGTGGAATGTACCTACTTCAAGACAACACACTTGTGACTCCAAAACAAGACACTGCTGCTATAGCATTGCTATGGGAAAACATAACACCCCATCTTCCACTGCCACTCCTTTCCTATCCAGCTGAAGAACATATTGATAAACTGGTTTATCAGATTAGACCAAAGATCCATCTACTTCAGCATCTGCCAGAGGATTTTGGGAAGCCTCCCAACAACATATGATAGCTACGGCTATTTGTAGTTGTTTCTTCTAGTGAGTGGGGAGGCTCCATTTGCTGTCAAGGCTCATAGATGCTAGGTAGGACTTATTTTCCTGGCATTCCACAAATCCTTCTTACAAAATCCGGATCAAATGCATGGCTGTTACTTCAGAGGAGAGTGATGAAAATGGAACTCAAGTCCTATGAGGAATATTGAAAGGAGCTGAGTCAGATTAGCTTGGAGAAGACTGAAGGGAGGTGTGACCCTGCTCTTGAAGCACCTGGAGGGCTGTCTTATGGAAGAGGGCAAAGGTTTTGTTGGGGGCTTTTTTGCCACTTCAAGACTAGATCTAATGGACTTAAGTTATAGGAAGGTAGATCTGGCTGAACAGAAGGAGAAACTTTTTAATGGTAAATAGAGTTTAATAGCAGAATCAGTTGGACATGGGTTCTTTCTCACTGGAGACCTTCAGCCAGTGATCTGGGGGCTAGACTAGATGGCCCTTCCAGTTCTTGAACTCTATGGGAAGAAATGTTTTCTGCTTTCTGCATAAGACTGAACCTCTCTGCATGACAGAATGAATGGACACATATTTGACATAAACAGCTGTAAGATTCAGAAATCTGTGAGAAAATATTTCATACTGGGACACTTGCCAATATTTTTCAACTACGGAACATCAAAAGGAGACACCAAAGTAAAAAAAAAAAAAGTGACTTAGAATATATCAGTTCATTTAATTTTAATTATTAATCAGGGCATGACATCTTTTTTAGCCACAACAATTATTATTTAAAATAACTAGGGAGACATCATCTATTACAATTGTGAATGGTTATTGCAGCTATTGTGAATCTCTTGCATTTAATTTCATTTTAATCCCATAGTTCATATTACAGGACTTTTTTCCCGAGCAGGAATGCAGTTCCAGCTGGATTGGTGTCAGGGGTGTGGCCTAATATGCAAATGAGTTACTGCTCAGCTTCTTCTACCAAAAAAGCTCTGGTGCATATTATCTTTCCTTCTATCTTCCTCTGTACATCTATATTTATGTTTATTATTTCTATCTGCATCCTAAGATTTCACTTCATGCAACTGATGAAGTGTGCTCATGAGCGCGTATGATACAATAAATTAGTTGGTCTTTAAAGTTCCATAATCTTCTTTTTTTTTCCTGTGGATACACAACAAAAGAAGAAAATTCCATATATGCTCCCTTGAGCTCCTTGAAGGAAAGCAGTCTTGGACAGAAATCTGACAAATGGCTAGTCATAAAACACAGTGTTTGAAGGGACTGGCTTCAGATACCACTTTATAATACGTTTTGCATCATTTCTCTTTCCTCCATGTCCCTAACACAGGTGTAGGAGTCAAGCTGGCATCTTAACTCCTTTTCTTTTCAGTCAAGTCACAGCCAACTTATGGTGACCCTGTAGGGTTTTTAAGGCAAGAGACAAACAGAGGTGGCTTGCCATTGCCTGCCTCTGTGTAGCAACCCTGGACTCCTGGGTGGTCTCCCAACCAAATACTATTTTTAGGATTTGTAGACTCTTTCGGGCTCAAGTGCCGTGTTCTACTGGAGAAAGTTTTCCTTCCAGACGTTTCGTTCTCAGCTGCGGAGAACATCCTCAGTGGCGTTGCAGCCGGAGCAGGCGCTCTGACCTTCTTGGCTGCTGTGCATTGAGTGGGGCCAGGGCTGCTGGAGAGCTGCTATTTCTAGGCTGGAGGGGGTGTGATGAAAGGGCAAATAAATAGCAGCTCTCCAGCAGCCCTGGCCCCACACAACGCACAGCAGCCAAGAAGGTCAGAGCGCCTGCTCCGGCTGCAACGCCACTGAGGATGTTCTCCGCAGCTGAGAACGAAACGTCTGGAAGGAAAACTTTCTCCAGTAGAACACGGCACTTGATCCCGAAAGATTCTACAAACCCTAATGATGTTACCAGCCGTGAAAACCTGAAATCTTTGACAAATAATATTTATTTATTTATTGTATGGCAACCCATCCAAATACTAATCAGGGCTGACCCTTCTTAGCTTCCAAGATCTGATGAGATCAGGCTACTATTAATAGAGAATTATGCTATAAATGGCCATACTGCATTTCATTGCCTTGTCTCATTGCCCAAGTGAGATATCATGTTGCGACGCACTGACATATTTGCTGGTCCTTTTGGAAACAGCTGCAGGGATCATGCTGAGGGTTTGACTTAGTATCATCATCAGTAAACTGGAAGGCCCCTGTGTGGGTTACAGAAAGCAGCAAAACTGAGTCACCCACAGACATGTTTGGGGTCTCTGCCTACTTGGGGGACTCCCTAGGTAGGCAGGAAAATACGATTTGTAAATTAAACAAGAGGAAAAAGAGCCCTTAAAAAGTACAACAATAAAAAAAATCCAGATAAGACTGAGAATGCTCCAAAGGGCCGGGAGTGCTGAGAGCACTGAAGGATCAGTTATTCGTTAATTTTCTTATTTATGTCCTCTTTTTGCCACCTCTCTTGAAAAGGGGTTCGCCCTGTTCAAACCTCTGAGAGCGTCAAGAATCTTTCAAAGGGAAATATGTATCAATTTATTACAATCTCTGTTAGGGCTGTCTAGGGCCATAGCCAGGATTTCAAGTTTGGTGGGGCACTCTAGAGGATTTTTTGTTTATTTAGGGGGGGGGGGGTTAGGGCACTGAAATGTCTACTCAGGAGTAATCCCTCTGCAGGAACCTCGACTGGGAATCCATCCAGGGGCTTCTTTCAATGCCCCTGCCCCTTTGCTCTGCTGCTCCCAATGGGCTAGCCTGGGGTGAGAAGGGGGAGCCTGGGGCTGAGTGTACCTTCCCACTCTGCTGCCTGGCCCAGTCGCCCAAGACTCAGCAGTGCTATGAGGCCAAGCATGGGCCCTCCAACCTTGGCCAGTGACTTCCCAGCAAACTCTGGTCTCCAGCCTCTTACCCCGGGGCCCTGGGGCTTGGCTTTGAAGGAGTTCAGGAGTCAAGAGGAGGGGAAGGAAGTGGATCCACTCCTCCCTCCTTCCCTGGCCAGCTCTTCTGCCTGCCTTGCAGCATCTGGCGGCTGCTGACATTGTGGATGTGAGCACGGTGCAGCCCGCCACTGCCTGCTCCAGTCAGCCACCCCAACTGGGCTCCGCCACTACTCTTCCCCTCCCATTACATCCCATGCCCCAGTTCTGGGTGTCTTCAGAAAGTGACAGCAAGAACAAGAAAACAGTGGAACAGTGGAAGTGAATGCCACAAAGTGCTAGCCATAAGTCTACGAAAAAGCCCAACAGGAACTCATTTGCGTATTAGGCCACACCCCCTCGTGCCAAGCCAGCCAGATCTGTGTTCCTGCTAAGAAAAAATCCCTGATCAACAGTATCAAAACCATACAGAACCAACACTTAGCTTAGAGTATCATCTACATTCTAACTTCTGTAGTATAGCAAAATGGAAACAAACAATATCCAGCAGAAAAAAATTTATACTACAGATAAAACACAATAAAACTGAGACAGCCTATGTAACAAGGAAGTAAAACAGATCAGAGATAAATGCAGCATTAAGCATTTTCTGTTTAACAGCTGAACTTTTAATACTGTACAGCTGAACAATCAGGAAAGTTCCAACTACTGCTTTATGACAAAATACATTGGGCGTTTTCGCACTGACCTTAATCGGGAGCGACGTCCCTCTTCAACGCGCAGCGTCTGCGCAGATTTCGCACTAATTGCTCCGCAGAACCCGGAAGAGCCGCAAAGTCCCGCGGCTTTTGCGTCTCAAATGTAAACTGGTTTTTGGCTAGTTTACATTTGCGACGCAAAAGCCGCGGGACTTTGCGGCTCTTCCGGGTTCTGCGGAGCAATTAGTGTGAAATCCGCGCAGACGCTGCGTGGTGAAGAGGGACGTCGCTCCCGATTAAGGTCAGTGCGAAAACGCCCATTGCGTCAATCAGTATGAACCAATACCAATGTGTATAGCTTTAACAGCAGAAATGCATTTAAGAATCACACTTTTCCAACAAATGCCCCAAATTAAGACTGTGACAAAGGTGGAAATAACCATGTTCAATTCAAATGAAGTCATCCCAGGTATTAAGAACCATTTAGAGCAGAGTGACACAAAAGTCTGTGGAAAGAACTATGAAAAGGGAAGACAATAATAATACTAACTAATATAAAAAAGAAATAATATAGAAGGAACTTCTGAGGATAGCCCAAGGAATTAAGATACACAGGCACACAGAGCAGCCAAAATAAACACAGCACGCACACACTTTTGTGATCTCACTGGGGCAATTTTCTCAGGAAAGTTATTGAATGTAACCAAGTTTCAACCAAGTTCTTCAGACTAACACAAAACAAAAGGTCCTAGTTTACTATTTGCTATCTATTTTACTGTGCAAATGACTTCTAAAATGAATGCAAAACAGACAGAGGCGCTCTTGCTTTCCTACAGTTTCACTATTTTCGTGCGTAAATTACTTGAATGCAAAACAGACTTACTTTCTCACAGCTTCACTGATTATTTTATTGTACAAAGGACTTCTAAAATGAATGCAAAACATTGGAGGTGCTTATTTTTTCACAGACTCTGCAGGAAGACCCATATGGCTCTGCTGGCTCACCCCACCCATCCCCAGCCAGGCTCCTACAGAAATTTAAAGGCACACACATCTTCCAAAATCAAGCCGTCCCCTGGTTGGGGCTTTCCCCTGCCGGCCTGCTGGCCGGCAGAGGGGAGGAGCCTGCAAAACTGGGACATAGGGACTGACTAGTCTTGGTGGCAGGCACTTAGCAGTCTTTCTAAGTACCTGCTTTCTCCAAGTCACAAGATTGGAAAAAGCAGGCTATGAGGGGGCAGGCACTTCAAGAGACAGTCCCCTAAGTGCCTGCCTTCTCTCCAAGCCAGCTGGAACGCTCTCCAAGTCAACTGGAACTCCATTCCTGTGCATTCTGGCTCAAAAAAAGCCCTAGTGGTGGGGCCATCCAATTTCACCTAGGGTGAGGTGGAGGGGCCCATACCCCATGAGCCCCACTGTAGTTATGGACCTGGGCTTTTCACTTGCCCAACTGTGGCAAACCCCTGCTCTCAGTCCCAGTTCCATGCCCTTAAGAAATTAAGAAGCAGGAGAAAAAAAATGGCTGTAAAATGTCTTCTATAATGATGGTCTAAGAAATTTCCCATGTCTCTACAGTCTTTACCATAGAAATTAGGGGAAATTCCTAGAGTGACACCCAGAAGTGACATCACATCCTCTCCAAACTCCACCCTCCCCAGGAATCACCCTCAACTTTAAGAGCCATACAATAAAATGATGGCTTAGATGCACACATCTTTTTGACACTCAGCTTCACCTAATGAACCCTCTTCCTACAATCCTTGCACCTCATGACTTTTGTCCATGCAGGTCTCATAATCCCCAGCATTATTTTCTTGGTGGTCTAATGGAATCCCCTCCTATCCTTTTCAACAATCAAAAACTAGCCAGATCTTACCCAATATTATTACATTATGTTTCACACCTGGTTTCTTTGTAATCTCCCAGGTTTTTGGGGGGGAAGGGGTTGCAATTATTATCAACAGATATACTTGTTAAGAGCAGGTTCATAACAAAGTTCATTGAGGTCTCTGACAACAGAAATCAGAAACATGTGGGTTCCCAAGCAGAGGCCGTGAATCCAGGCGTCAGAGGGGGTAAAGGAAAATCAGCAGGCATGGGGAGTACATCCCCCTTTCTTGTACCCATTGGTTCTCCTTTGCAAATGCCCCTGAGTCTCATAATCCTCCCAGTCAAGCTTTCCCCATCCTTGGAACACAGTTGGAGAAAAATTGGTTGAAAACAGCAGTGAGAGGGCATTGACAGGGACAATCAGTGGACAGGGGGAAAGGTTAAGAATGTTGTTTTGCTGTCTGAGTCTTTCCTGAAAATATGTATACCTCCTCTTCCATACCAACAGCAAACATAAGGCTTGGAGACTCCATGTTAGATCATAGTGTCCTGTTCCACTCCTCCCACAAAGCCTTTAAGACAGATATCTCAGTACAAGGTTGGTTACATCTTTCCAGCCACCCCTTTTGTCCATAACAAAACAACATCTTTCCTACCCACCCCTTTTGTTCATAACTGACTAGTCTAGGTGGCAGGCACAGCAGTCTGCTTTCTCCAAGTCACAAGATTGGAAAAAGCAGCCTTGGAGCAGGCATTTATATATTTATTTTTACTGAGCCTGTGGATTTGGTTCAGACTGAACAACACTGCAACATGACTTTGATCTCTTATTGTTGTTAATGGCCTCAGATCAATGGACTTCTCTACTGACAATGCTCCTTGTTTCCATTTTGATGGGAACTGGGCCACAAACGTTGCATGGCGTCTTTTGCTTCCAAGCCAACCAACTCCTCAGATATTGCGAGTTAATCAGACAGCAATCTTTCCTCCCCTCCTCCCATGGCTGACTTGTTAGACTAACAAAAAAAAAAAGATAGACGGGTGTGAAGGTATAATATTTGCATGGATTGGAAAGAGGCACTTGCTTCTTCTTCCCAGGAGAGGCTGGAAATTTTCGGTATTTCACGGATCAGTTTACTAATACCATCCAATCAATAGGCACAGATGAGTCAAGAGGAAGCTTTCCCCAGATTTCTTCTTAGATACGGGAGTGGCAGAGAGCGGTGATTCAGAGTCAGTTCATGGAAGGAATGCTTGTGTGATCAGTGGCAGTTTTTTTTTTTCTATATTATTTTCTTTGTAAAAGAATTGTGTCGAGCATATGGTTAAATACCAAAATAATTGTTGCAATGCTGTCACTGGGAAAGCCCAGGCTAGTACGCTTTCACCCAGGTTCGGCCCTTGGGCACATAGCACCCTGAGCAGACTCAGGCCAGCTACACCCCACCACCACCGTGCCACTGGAGTGTCACTCCTCCATGCCGTCGCCTCCCTCCACCGCCTCCTCCTCCTCCCTCCCCCCCAGGTCCATTTAAATGCCCAGAACCGGCGATAGAGCGTTGGGCTCTGGGCTATCTAAAAGTGCACCCTCCGCCTATCAGCTGATCAGTGGTAAAACCGCACGGCACGCAGTCGATGTCTGGGCAGGCCAGCAGAAGCAGACCACGAAGTGCTGCCACTGCCTCCTCCCCACTTCCTGGATGGAAAGGAAGTGGGGAGGAGGCAGCGCCGCAGCTGCCCTTTCAGGCTTCATAGTCCACTTCTGCTGGCCTGCCCGGGCATTGACTGTGCACCACGCAGTTTTCCCGATTGGCAGGGGGGTTGGTCCTTTAGATAGCCCGGAGCCTGGCACTCCACTGCCGGTTCCAGGTGTTTAAATAGACTTGGGGGGGAGGGAGGGAGGAGGAGGCTGGGGAGCAGGCAAACAAGGCATTTGCCTAGGGGGGAGGGGGGAGGCCAAATTTGGCACCCCCACCCTGCTGGTGCCCTAGGCAATGGCCTAGTTTGCCTAGTGGATGAGCCAGCCCTGATCTCACCAGATCTTGGAAGCTAAGAAGGTTTGGCCCTGGTGTTGCCAGATCCCCTGGTTCAGGTGGGGGTTTCCCACTTTCGGACATTACTCTCCCCTCCAAAAAAATTACCCCCTCTTACCTCCAAGAAGCTAGAAATAACCGTGATGTGCCTATATAACCTGGAACGTGATGTAGGCATGTTGAGGACGTTGGGCAGCAACAATCTGGGTTCTGGGCAAAACTCTTATGATTTGTAGCTAATTTTACCACACAGTTTTGCCCAAAAACCAGAGCACCTCTTCCTCTTGTCCCCAGTGTGCCTACATCACTTCCAGGTGACACAGGCAGTGGCGTCACTAGGGCGGGGCCAAGGGGGCCATCGGCCCTCCCCCAGAGCATTCTCATTGGCCCCAGGCACTGACCCATGACCCCCCCGCAACAGGAAGGGGCTGGCCCTGGGACTAGAACGCTGCTGCTGTGTGTGGGCTGGCCGGGATTCTGAAACCGGGGCCGCGCTGCCGCCGGCTCAGCTAAAAGCGTGTGGGTGAGTGGGGGAAACTTAAATGCTGCAAAACTGGTATCTTGGATTACGGGGGCTGGTCATGTGACCAGAGGGTGGATGAGGGAGGGGCCATGTGAAGTGGGCGGGGTTGTGTGCGGAGGGGGTGACGCAGCCCTCCAAAAGGGGTGATGCCCAATGGGGGGGGGGGTGACTTGAATCAGTTACACCCCAGGGTGCAACCCACCCTAGTGACGCCTCTGGACACAGGCACATTGCGGTGCTCCTCCCCACTTCCAAAAGGCTATTCCCACCCCCTGCTGGTGCACCACTGGGATTGGGAAATCCTATTTGACCCTGGTTAGTGCTCAGATGTGTGACTGTCAAGGAAGTCAAGGGTTGCTATGCAGAGCCAGGAAGAGTTGCCAGCCTTCAGGGGGAACAAGCCAAAAAGGTCTCTTATGATACAATTTATATCATCCTGATTCAATACAAAGATATAGACATACAAAAATATTCTTACGCATCAGTATAAAACAGTATATGCTATGGTAGATGCATCACTGCAACGTTGGCATGGTCTGGGTCATTTCCGAGGTAAGTCCCCTCTGTTGGCCAGGTGATCAGTGGCAGGGTGGTAAGGTATAGCTGCACCTGGTGTTGAGGGGGCCCTGCCTTCCACCAGCGGTCCGGCAACCCTAAAAAACTACCAAATAAATGCCAGAGACTCTGTGACTTTTCAACAATAGTTATTGTAAACATAAAACAGAACAGCTTTTTCCTCAGGGTTCCTTTCCAGTGTGATGTTTCTGTTTTTCTCTATTCTCTGTTGGGTCTACTAGCTCCTCTCCTCCCCCTTGGGCCTAGTAGAAGAAAAACAAAACACAAATAGTGATGGAAGGAGAATAGGGTTGCCAAGCAGGGCAACTAGCTGAGGAATTTACTCGGGGTGGGGGAAAATGGGGGGGGGACATCAGCACTTTGGGACACTGCTGGTGTTCTTACCTTTCTGCCATTTTTCCTCTCATCAGGCAGCTGAGCAGTAGTAGCGAAGTGACCCTGGGTCTGTGGGTCTGGGCCAGGACCTGGCAAGCCTGAGGGAGAGGCTAAATCCACTTAATCCTGCTTGCTCTGGTTACAAATCAGAAAGTGTGTGTGTGTGGAAGGCACAAAACTCTCACCATAGATATGGTACATGTTCTTCAACAAACATGAGAACTTTATAATATGTAGCTGAGCCCTAAGGGCATAAGTGACATGACAAAGGTTTATAAAATTATGCACTTCCTTCTCCCATGACATTAGAAATTGAAGGCATTCATGGAGGAAGAGTAGGCCATTAATGGCCACTAGTCCTGAAGACTAAATGGAACCTCCATATTCAAAGGCAGCAAACCCCTGAATACTCTGTTAGGAGGCAGAGAGGAAGACTTCTATGCCCCATTTGATGACCCTCCAGAGCAACTGGTCGATGTGTGAAACAGGATTATGGACTTGATGGGCCACTGGTCTGATCTAGCAGTGGCCCATCAAGTTTTATGTTCTAGTTTTCTCTTGGGAGAAAGCAAGCTCATCGTCAGAACGTTGGTAGCATAACAGATTGCAGGTTAGAAATCGAGAGTGAGTGACTGGCTCAAGATCACTCAGGGAGGCTGATTGCTTCCCCACTGGGTCCTGTCTCAAATGTGCTTTCAATTTAAATGCTGATGTAAGGGAGAGAACAGAGAGACCAGCATCACGACAGATCACCATGAGGAAATAGCAGTGTACACTAAAGCTACATCTACATTTAAGGTTGCCAACTCCCCCCTGGCCACCAGCAGTAGATGGGGCAGTAGGGTTGCTGGATCCAGGTAGGGAAACTCCTGGAGATTTGGAGGCGGAGCCTGGGGAGAACAGGGACCTCAGTCAAGTATAATGCCACAGAAGCATCCATTTTCTCTGCAGGAACTGATCTCTGTACTCTGGAGATGAGCTGTAATTCCAGAGGATCCCCAGGTCCCACCTGGAGGCTAGCATACCTATCTACATTACAGATTATTATCAATTTAACATTCATTTGCTCTCCCCAGAAATCATTCAGAATTGTAGTTCTATAAGGCCTTTGGTTTCCAGCTGATAATTCTTGACATCTTCTTCAAACCATAGATCCCTGAATTATTTGACAGAAACCATGGCATTTAAACTGTTATAGCACAGATTTGTAGTGTAAACAAGGCTTTGGGAATACTTCAGAAGGAATGACCAAAAGGCGAAGTCAGTTTTATGGTGGTATCTAGAAACAAGTGACACCACATAGAAAAGATTCTGAGAGGGAATTCTAGTTCTAAGAGGCCAGCAAGTAGGAGGCCTCTTTTCAATCAAGCATATTTTAGCAGAAAAGCTGCCATTTTGGGGACAGAACAACAGCTCTTGAAAGAGTTAACTATGAAGGTGGTTCCTATGAAGGTGGTTCCAAAAATCTGAGCCCTGCTACGATACATTCATATCCGGTGTGAATCAAGAACAGAATAGGATGTGTAACTTATTTTTGATGAATGAGCACTATAATTTTCTACCAGTTCTAGGGACTAATTTCAGGCAACTCCCCAGCCAGCATGTGATTCTGCATGACAGATCCCAAGAAGAAAGAGAGAGTTTAGGGGAAAAAAGCTTTTACTATTTCCCACTTTTTCTGACATACATGGCTGAGGATGGGAGGTCACCAAACAAAGTCCAGGCTTGCCTTGCAGAGCCAAGCAATAGTAAACCACCCCTGTTTGTGGTTTGTAGATCACATTGTTGAATAGTATTGGAGCTTAACTGTGTTGTATGTATATTATTACCATATTGATGTATATTTATTTTATGTACTGATGTACGTACGTACATGTTCTATGCCACTCTGAGTCCTGCTTGCAGGAAATGGAGCAGGATAGAAATATAAATACATACATACATACATTTAGTGGGGCTTTTTTCAGATTCCCAAGTAAATCAGTTGCTTTTACTCCTAGATATCAATTGCTTTTGTTCGTATTTTAAGTAAAATAATAATATCGTTAATTGGGCTGGCTTGCCTGTGTCCAGTACTTAATACAAAAATATCAAAGATATTGTGCAAAAACACTCTTGACTAGTGTATACAAAATTAAGTAACTTATATTATATCATATAATAAACAGCCTACAAAAGTAGGCAAGCATTCATATTCAAGCTGCTAATTAAGATACCAAAATGGGCGTTTGAGAGAGAACTTGGCTGGAACTTTCAGTTGGCTTACGAGGAAGCTGCAGGAGCAGCGGAACGCAATCAAAGCCGGAGTTTGCGTGAAGGCAAGAATTTTTCCTTCAGAAGTCAACAAGCAACGGAGGGACTCCTGTGGAACTTTATTGTTGAGTCTTAGTACTCTGTTTGGAAAATTAAGAGACTGTGTGGGGTCCTCCCTGGAATACTGTATTTGAGACTCTTGTTTGTCTTTAATTTCTACTGGATGAATATGAATGTTTGCCTACTTTTGTAGGCTGTTTATTATATGATATAATATAAGTTACTTAATTTTGTATACACTAGCCAAGAGTGTTTTTGCACAATATCTTTGATATTTTTGTATTCTATATATTGTGCTGCCATTGTTCTTTTGATTTGTTGTGTCCAGTACTTAGCATTATATTTTATGGTACACATGGCCCAGCCTGGAAAAGTAACATTTATGTCAGATCTGGCCCTTGTAACAAAGGAGTTCGACACCTCTTGCCTACAGGGTGGTTCCATGGTGGAAGAGGTCTTCAGCAGGATATCCTTGGCGGAGGGGAGGGTTCTCCTCTTCTGCCAGATCTCTTCTTGGTGGTATTTCTTTGAACCTCTGTATGCCCTTGCCAATATCTCCTCACACACCTGGAACAGACAGGCCTCTTAACAGGTGAACAGTAAAGCAAAAATGTAAAAATCTCTGTGTTAACCATGCTGGAGATTAGCTTTAGCTGAAGCGCTAGGTAAAGACTAAGTCAAATTACAGTAGTAGTACATAGCATAGCTTCCCTGATTCTCTAGAAATAATTGTTCTCAAACTAGGTGAAAGTACCCTTAAACTGAAATGCACTGCGTGTGTATGAAATTTGTTTACATATTTAAACTGAAAGCAATTGCCTCTCAGGCAGTTAAACTGTTTATGACCCAAACTTTTTTACTATATGAAAATTGGTAGAACCAGCTAAAGCCACACACACACACAAAATTCCTAGTGACTGGCTGTAGACGATGGTAACAAACTGGGGCATTTCTTTGTTTTGACTGTTTTGTAGCTTCTGGCAGGACACAGTCCATTTAGGGGGGAAAAATGTTCTATGATGTGTTTTTCAGATGCAGGATGGTTTGCATGGGTCAGCCCTGTGCTTCTATGTTACATAGGATTTCTGGGGTTCAGAAATAGCTGGAGATTTTGCAGAGGGGGTGGAGCCTGCAAGGGGCAGAGCTTGGGGTGGAGTTTAAATAAGGAATGATGCTATTAAAAACACCTTCCAAAGCAGTCATTTTCTCAGTCAGTCCCTCTGGTCCCAAAACAATCCAGTTGTCTTTGACCGGGGCCAGGGCTGAAAAGGAACTTGGTAGAACTCTCTTCCCACTAAGAACCAAGCCCTAGGGGCCTTAGCTGAGTTTTGCAGGACCTGTAAGTCTGAGATGTTCCACCAGGCATATCTGTTGCCTGGAGATCTGTTGCCTGGAGATCAGCTGTAATAGTGGGAGATCTCCAGCCACCACCTGGAGGCTGGCAACCCTACAGCAAATGACTGAATTTGGGTAACTCTCTGTCAGCATTACTATATGAACAAGCGGGGACCTGCAAGAAACTTGTGAGGAGGAGACATTCCCCACCTTTGCTTCTTTCCCCCTCCCCCTCCATTCCCTTTCTTTCTGTTGCACAGTCCCTGGCCCACCAGCCTGCCTGCAGTGTGCACAGGAGTGTCCTGTTGGTGCCAGAGCCATGGGGCCTCTCTATTCCACTGCCACACTTCCTCCCTCCCATGTTGGCTGGGTGCAGTAGTCACCTCGAGGTTGGACTACTGCAACGCCCTCTACATGGGGCTGCCCTTGTGCCGAACCCGGAAGTTGCAGTTAGTGCAGAAGTTGCAGTTAGTGCAGTTAGTGGAGAAAGTAGAGAAAGAAGTACTTTTCTCCCTTTCTCACAATACAAGAACTCGTGGGCATTCGATGAAATTGCTGAGCAGACAGGTTAAAACGGATAAAAGGAAGTACTTCTTCACCCAAAGGGTGATTAACATGTGGAATTCACTGCCACAGGAGGTGGTGGCGGCCACAAGTATAGCCACCTTCAAGAGGGGTTTAGATAAAAATATGGAGCACAGGTCCATCAGTGGCTATATAACATTTTTTGCCACTGTGTGACACAGAGTGTTGGACTTGATGGGCCGTTGGCCTGATCCAGCATGGCTTCTCTTATGTTCTTATGTTCTTATGAATGCCGCTGCCCGGCTGCTATTGGGGCTCCCAAGATGGGAGCATATTCGGCCGGGGCTCCGGGCTCTGCACTGGCTGCCAATAATATACCGAGTCCGGTACAAGGTGCTGGTCATTACCTTTAAAGCCCTAAGTGGCCTAGGACCTGCCTACCTGAGGGACCGTCTCTCCCCACATGTTCCCCAGAGAGTACTGAGATCAGGAACCCAAAATCTTCTCGTTGTCCCTGGGCCAAAGGAAGCCCGCTTAAAATCTACCAGGGACAGGGCCTTCTCTGTTATGGCCCCTTCCTGGTGGAACCAGTTGCCGGAAGAGGTGAGGGCCCTGCGGGACCTTGTTCAGTTCTGCAGGGCCTGTAAGACAACCCTCTTCCGGCTGGCCTATAACTAACCGGCATAGGAAATTGGGTGTAGTTCTATTAGATTTCTGCTATGTTTTAAAGTTTTTAACTGTAAAATGCTTAATTTTAACTGTGTAAAATGCTTAATTTAATATTTTAATGTTGGATTTTGTGTGTTGTGAGTCGCCCTGAGCCACCTCGGTGGGAAGGGCGGGATATAAATCATAAATAAACTAAACTAAACTAAACTAAACTTTTCCTCCATGGCTATGATAGCAGCCCAGAGAGCTCTGGCAGCCCTGTGTATGATAGGATGGATGCAAGCATCTAGTGGCCCTCCTGGGGCATTGTGGGAGCTGTAATTCTTACAGAGGGCTGGGGCTTGAACACTGGAAGCTGCTGCCCCAAACAGAATCAGCTGCCACCGCCAAGTTCTGCCACAGTTCCCAATGAAAAGTATGTTCATTGCGCATGTGCAGAGATAGCTGTTATAGTTTGGGAAGGGGGATTTAAGTATCCCGCGTATATATATTTTTAACATGTCAGATTTCTCTGCACACTTGGGGAGTGGTCCACATGTGCAGGAAATAGATGTTTACCCTCCATGAGCCCCCAATCTGCAGAAATAAGTATCTGCACACAGGGGGCCATGTTGGAATTAGATATATAGATGTTGTTGACCCAATATGCCCAAACAGATTTTCATTTATGTTTGCAAACTCAAAAGATACATGGATGAATGCTGGCAGTTTTCTAAATGGGATCGTTGGAAATACAGATCTATTTTTCAGGCCTTTACAAAATTTTATCACGGATTTATTCATTAAGACACAAATAACCTACTTTTTGGTACAAGAAGTGGCTCACATAAAATAGTACTAGTTTGGTGAGCCAGTTTGGTGTAGTGGTTAAGTGTGCGGACTCTTATCTGGGAGAACCAGGTTTGATTCCCCACTCCTCCACTTGCACCTGCTAGCATGGCCTTGGGTCAGCCATAGCTCTCGCAAGAGTTGTCCTTGAAAGGGCAGCTTCTGAGGAGAGCTCTCTCAGCCCCACCCACCTCACAGGGTGTCTGTTGTGGGGGAGGAAGGGAAAGGAGATTGTGAGCCGCTCTGAGACTCTTCGGAGTGGAGGGCGGGATATAAATCCAATATCTTCATCTACCTCACAGGGTGTCTGTTGTGGGGGAGGAAGGGAAAGGAGATTGTGAGCCGCTCTGAGACTCTTCGGAGTGGAGGGCGGGATATAAATCCAATATCTTCATCTACCTCACAGGGTGTCTGTTGTGGGGGAGGAAGGGAAAGGAGATAGTGAGCTGCTCTGAGACTCTTCGGAGTGGAGGGCGGGATATAAATCCAATATCTTCATCTACCTCACAGGGTGTCTGTTGTGGGGGAGGAAGGGAAAGGAGATAGTGAGCCGCTCTGAGACTCTTCGGGGTGGAGGGCAGGATATAAATCCAATATCTACTTCTTCTAATATCTTCTACTAAGTGTAAAACATATTAAAATAGGACACCACTAAAATCTTTTTTTAAAAAAAACCAGTAAAACAACAAGTTCAGGACCATGAACAGCAGAGAGAGCTGGGACAGCAAACAGTGAAGAACCAGGAGGTGAGGAAGAAGTCAGAGCCATGGACAATGCACTTTACCACTAAGTGACCACATTTCACCATTCTCTCGTTGTGTGTGCAAAAGAAGACACGGGAGCTGCATTATTAGGCTTGCCAGCCCCCTCATGGAAGCAGGAGATCCCCTACCCCCAGTGCTTTTTTCCAAAGTGGCAGTGGGAGAAAATTTTTAAATAATGGCCATCAGGCTATTGGCGTGACATCACTTCCAGCGAAAACCAGGAAGTGATGTCAGTCCTCTGTAGGATTCACCCAAAACTTCTTAATTACTGTTTCTGCGACAAAAGTAATAGACTTTGAGCTACCACACAATCACCAGGAGATATAGCTTTATGAAATCAGTAGAAACTCTATGGTCTCTAGAAGTAATGACATCACTTTTGGGTTTTTTAGGGAGTAATGTCATGCTGTTGCTGATGGCCGCCCCCATGTTTGTTCCTCCATGGGTTTCCCCTGGTTGCCAGGCTATATCTAGTTACCCTATGTGAGGCCCTTGCTCTCTACTCATGTAAAGTAGCAGCAGGTAGCTGGTAGCCCACCCAAAATGGCATCTCTAGAAGACTTGCATATCCCACATGATTGCCTCTACCCATGGGTTTCAAACAACCGGATTAGCCCCCCTTTCCCCACGCCGTCCAAATAGCAACAACCATTGCAACGGGACAGGTATCACAACACATCCACCATTGCACCAGATCCTTTGCAGCTCCTGCAACCAGCCCCGGCATTCCCCGTGCAATTATTAAACCACCTGCTCAGTTTTCATAACATATCAAAGAGGGAGCTGAATAGATTTTCAACTATGCAGAGACATTTTGCTCCTAAGAAAGTGGTCCCACATGTTTCATAGTCTTGCTGGTTACGAAACACGCCACGGTGTTGTCGTTTCTTCAAGCTCTCCTGTTAAATACCAGCTCTGCCCTGCAGTTTATCTTAACTGCCTGTCTCATTTTATTTTTAGAATATCATAATGGGCTTTTGTTTGAAGGTATATTTGGCAGGGGAGTGGAAGGAGGGGTGGTTGGCCTTGTGCACAGAGAATGTCTTCCTTCTTCAGTCTCTCCCTTCCCACCCATTTTCCCCAAACACTCCCAGAAGGTAGAGTATTATATTTTTAAGGGAGAAAATACTAATTAAACATACCAAAAACCATAGACAATGGTAGTAATCTCTAGGTGCCTGAGCCTAAGGGCATCTGCGCAGCTTGCAAGAGAAATTATTTCAACATGTCCCAAGTCATGTCAAATGTGGAACAGAGGTGGTCTCTTGCCTGATGATATCATTCTTTGAAATCAAAGTGTCTTCGACCAGCAATTGCAATGCTAAAATATTCCACAATAGATCTTAATTCTGCATGGGCAGCTGGGCTAGGCTGTAGCAGCAAAATTTATCAAGAGCCACTGGCACCTTAGTTTCCCTTGTATCTGACAAAGGGAACTTTGACTCTTAAAAAGAGCCAGTTTGGTGTAGTGGTTAAGTATGCGGACTCTTATCTGGGAGAACTGGGTTTGATTCCCCACTCCTCCACTTGCACCTGCTGGCATGGCCTTGGGTCAGCCATAGCTCTGGCAGAGGTTGTCCTTGAAAGGGCAGCTGCTGTGAGAGCCCTCTCCAGCCCCACCCACCTCACAGGGTGTCTGTTGTGGGGGAGGGAGGTAAAGGAGATTGTGAGCCTCTCTGAGACTCTGAGATTTGGAGTGGAGAGCGGGATATAAATCCAATATCATCTTCATCTTCTTCTTCTTCTTCTTCTTCTTCTTCTTCTTCTTCTTCTTCTTCTTCTTCTTCTTCTTCTTCTTCTTCTTCTTCTTCTTCTTCTTCTTCTTCTTCTTCTTCTTCTTCTTCTCCTCCTCCTCATACCCTGAAAATCTTTTTCATCTCTAATAGAAAGTGCTGTCAAGTCACAGTCAATTTATGGCAATCTCAGCAAGGGGGTTTCAAGGCAAGTGTGAAGCAGAGGTGGTTTGTCATGGCCTACCTCTGCAGGTCTTCCTCAGCTATCTGCCTTCTAAGTACCAACCCTGCTTAGCTTCTGAAAACTGACGAGATCGGGCGGTATCATACTGCCTTCTGTTTCTTGTGGCACTTCAAAGATGAACACAATTTATTCCCGCAAAAGCTATTGTGAAACAGAGCTCACTTCACCAGATGCCTGAAGGCCGGGTCTCCAACCTTGTTGAACCAGTGGGCACTTTAGTATTCTGACCCACAAGATGGCTGCCACAGGAGGTGGAATCAACCTCACAGAGAAAGCTCAAGTGTATAGGAAAAGGAGGGTAATTTAAAAAGTACAATGGGAAAGAAAAGTGAAAGAGAAAACAAACACTGTGGTGGCAGCTGCCATTGAAACAATGTTATTCTATTCTGCATGGCCAATCAGATCTTCAAGGGCAAATCAGAAGCCTTGCAGGGTGAAAGGCCTGCCTGGCCCCACCCACTTTCTAAAAAACATTTGGTGAGCACAAAAAGAAAAAGTCAGTGGGCCCCATGGGCATCATGTTGGGGACCCCAATCAATAGTATATGAAGTGTACATCTTAAATGGAACGGATGCACACTTCATACACATGTATGTGAGGTTGGTTTCATCTCCTGTGGCAGCCATTTTGTGGGTCAGAATACTAAAGGTTCAAAATAAAAGAAAACTTCAGCTGCTCATTTTTGCATATTAAACTTCTATTAAAGAGAGATTACTTTTTTTTCCTTCTGGCAGTCAACAACCTGAAATCCAATGTACAGATTAATAAAATTTATTCCAGTGTGAACTTCTGTTAGCCCAAGCTCATTTCATATGTATGGAGCTTGGGCTAACAGAAGTTCACACTGGAATAAATTTTATGAATCTGTACATTGGATTTCAGGTTGTTGGCTGCCAGAAGGGGGGGGGGGGAAGTCATCTCTCTTTATGAGCAGCTGAAGTTTTCTTTTATTTATTTAGAAAATTTATCTGCTACCTCTTGAGAGACCTGTTCCAGGCAGCTTATAACTAATAAAATTAAAAATCCCATCACCTGATAACTGCTGATGTTAAAGGGACAGTTACAGGGACCCCAATGTAAAGTCAGCAGTTGTACCTAGACTTGAGTTTTATTTCACTATAGGTCTGCCACTCTTGACAGAGGCATGGCAGTAGATATCTGACAGGAATGGTCCTGTGCTAGGGGGAAGCTATTCTGATTCCTGTCAGTCATGAATCAGATTGTCGGAACTGTTTGGCTGCATCCAGTCAAGGTCCACCCCATCCAGCATTTCTGCTGTCAGGAGAAGTTAGCCAGATGCCTCTTGATGCTCACCACCATGGCACTGTCCCTTCTCCGCTTGTCCTCAGTGTCTAATCCTCAGAGGATGCTGCCTCTTTACATGGAGGTTTCATCCTGCTGGCAGCACTAAATGAGGTGCTGATGGAAGTATCCTCCATGAATTATATCTAAACCTTGAAACTAAAGTTAGTTGTCTTCACCACTTCCTGCAGCAGTGAATCCTATACATTAATCACACCTTGGGTGAAGAAACGCACACAGTTGTAAACATCACAGGTGCTACACTGCGGAGATGATAGCCACAGCCCTGAAAGAGTACATTCAGCTGCAGGACTTCCACATGCCAGTTGTATGGTCTATTTTTATCTGCAGACGCTGAACTAGCCTCCAACCAATTATTGGGATGTGTAGGTTAGAACAGCCACTTACAGGAATCGTTTTATTTTTCCAGTCCTGTTAGGCCCTTAAGGTACTTATATCAACTGGACTTATTGTGATTTTATTAATAAAGAGCTGTAAGGAGGGAGGGAGCAGAATAGTTAGGGACTGTACTGATTAGGATAGGTATTATCTGTTAATTAGTGTTAATAAGTTGTTTTGATAAAGGATTAGTGATTTAATGTGTGTTGATGTGATGCAGAGAGGGTGGTGGTAGATGAAATTGACTGGGGGAGGTTATCATGGAGTTGGGGATCCCTTTAATTGGGAGACGCAGGAGGTATGGCAGTGAGATAAGGTATTATAAAGGAAGGAGGTGGAGATATGGTCGTGCTTGGTCCTCTTCCAACCTTCATCCCATCCTGAGAGGAGAAGAAGAAGAAGAAGAAGAAGAAGAAGAAGAAGAAGAAGAAGAAGAAGAAGAAGAAGAAGAAGAAGAAGAAGAAGAAGAAGAAGAAGAAGAAGATGACGATGATGATGACGATGATGATGATATTGGATTTATATCCCGCCCTCCACTCCGAAGAGTCTCAGAGCGGCTCACAATCTCCTTTCCCTTCCTCCCCCACAACAGACGCCCTGTGAGGTGGGTGAGGCTGAGAGGGCTCTCACAGCAGCTGTCCTTTCAAGGACAACCTCTGCCAGGGCTATGGCTGACCCAAGGCCATGCTAGCAGGTGCAAGTGGAGGAGTGGGGAATCAAACCCGGTTCTCCCAGATAAGAGTCCACACACTTAACCACTACACCAAACTGGCTAGTAGTGGGGCTAGAAAAGCATACCTTTCTCCTGCACTGATGTTGTGCAATGCCAGGTCCATTCGTGACAAGACCTCAATGCTGCAAAATTATTTTGCAACATAGAAAGTGGACTTGGTGTGTGTGACTGAGACCTGGGTGAGAGAGGGTGAAACAGTTGCAGTGAAAGAGCTGGCTCCCCTGGGTTTCTCTGTCTTCCATCAATCCTAGACAAAAGAATAGGTGAGGTGGTGATACTCACCCAGGAGGCGTTCTCCTTCAGGTCACTCCCCGTCCAAAAGATCCCAGGCTCTGATGGTGTAGGCCTGGCATGGGATGCTGAAGAGAATTTGGCTATCTGGCTGGTGTACTGACTGCCTAGGGCACCATCAGATACCCTGTTGTACCTGCTGGAGGTGGTGTTGAGCTGGGCCTTGAAGTTTTCCAGGCCCTTTGTCCTGGGGGACTTCAATGTCCACACCAACGAGGCTGCCTCCTTGCAGGTAATAGACATAGTGTCATCCATGGCAGCACTGGGACTCTCTCAGTTTGTATCAGGCCCCACTGTCAAGCAAGCCGCAACTGGATTTGATCTTTGAGATGGGGATAAATGTGGATCTAGATGCCATAGATACGGTGCCATGGTCTGACCACTCTGTGCTGAAGGCCCAGCTGAGTATCCCAACCCCTCCCTGTTTAGGCAGTGAAGTGATTTATGCTCGCACACAAAGACTAATGGATCCTATTGGTTTCCAGAATGCTCTGTGGGATCCAATGCCCCCTGGCGACTCATTAGATGTGCTGATAGAGGACTGCCATAGCTGTCTCTCTGAAACCATTGATGAAATTTCTCCCTAATGTCCTCTTCAGTCCCATACCAGACTAGCTCCATGGTACACCCTGGAGCTCTGAAGGATGCAACAGGAGCTGAGATGGCTAGAGTAAATGTGGCAGCAGACTTGTGATGAAGGTGTGAGAACATCTCATAGGACAAGGGTGGCCAAACTTGCTTAACATAAGAGCCACAGAATAAATGTCAGATGTTTGAGAGCCAGAAAGAAGGAAGAAAAATAGATGGGGGAGAGAGAGGTGGAAAGAAAGCAACTTTAACTTTAAATACATTCTCCAAGCTGGCTTGGCTTGGAGCAGTGATTTAAAGAGAGAAATGCCTTTTTCAAGCCAGCTGACGGGGCAGTGGGGCTTCAAGAGCCACAAAATATGTGTGAAAGAGTCACATATGTCTCCCAAGCCACAGTTTGGCCACCCCTGTTATAGGATGTTTATGAAATCCCATGAGGTGGCAGTGAAAACCACTAAGAAGGACTTCTATGTATCCTCTGTTGCATCCGCTAGCTCTCACACAGCTCAATTATTCAAAATAATCCATTAACTTCCCTCCCTCAGGGAATACCAAAAGGCAATAATTTGCATTGAGGCTTTTGTGAGCTATTCTGTGGACAAATTCTTGTCAATCTACCAGGAACTGCTGACCATTATTGATACAGTACATGAACTGGAGGTCCCTTGGCTGTCTTCAGATCCAGTAATGGAGCACTTCAACTGACTCTCTCTCAGGACAAGGTTGATAGGATCCTGGGTACTGTGAAGCCCACTACATGCCTCCTGAACTCATGCTCGTCATGGCTCATGAAAGCCAGCGGAGATGGGATACAGGCCATCCTGGCAGATATTATCAACTTGTCCTTGAGTTCAGGGACTTTCTTGGGGGCTTTAAAGGAGGATATGATGAGACTGCTCTCAAAGAAACCATCTCTGGAGGAACCCCACCGATCCAGTCACTGATCCAGTTTCAACTCTTTCGTTCCTGAGTAAGGTGGCTGAAAGAGTGGGAGCTGGACAGCTCCAAGTTTTCCTGGATCATTCCTCAATCCTGGATCCAATCCAGTCCAGTTTCCACCCAGGCTATGGGATGGAGGTGGCACTGGTTGCCCTTGCAGCTGATTTCTGGAGGCACCTGGATTGAGGAGGATCAGTGCTGCTGTTATTACTTGATCTGACAACAGCATTTGATATCATTAATTACAAACTCATGACCTTACCAATATGGGGATACGTGGGACAGCCTTACAGTGGTTTGTCTCCTTTCTTCATGGTCGGGGACAGAGAGTAGTGCTTGGGGAAAGAGTTTGCTGCATTACCCTTGGCTATGCAGTGTTTCACAAAGGACGCTTCTCTCTCCCATGATAGTCAACATCTATATGTACCCCCTCACCCAATTGGTCTGGAGTATCTGGCTGCATTGCCATCAATATGCTGATGACACCCAGCTGTATCTGTTAATGGACAGACTTAGGTGCACTTTGATGGCTAAATTCAGCATTTCCCAAACTAGACACAGGTCATGAGTAACCATGTTAGTCCACAGAAATATCTACAATTCCTTTTGCTTTGTGTGGCTTTAATACTTTTGTGTTTATGGATTTAGAGTTGAAGGGAATCCTTGTGGTTTGTTTTCTTGTCTCTAAACTAGGGACTCCAACCAGAGCTCAATCTTCATGGCAGTGCAAAAATGTAGCTCCACTATTGGCCACAGCAATAAGAGGAGTGGGAACAGCACCGGCACCCACCCCCCCGCTGCTGCTGCTGTTCCCTGCTCCTCCCCTTTTCTCCACTGTGGTGGTTTTGTCCCCTCCCAAGTTAGAAACCCCCTTTCTCAAGCCAGCTGTACTGCAAAACTACAGGATGGCTCAACTGGGGAAGATTAAAAAGTTCTTTAAAGGCCTAAAAGAGGGTATGGCCTGGGGATATTCTTGGCCCACGCCATCTAGGACAAAAAGAAGGGGAAAAAAGCCTGCTGACATTCTGGGATTTTTTGCTAGCTGAAGCAACACTCTTGACAACGGGGTAGAAAGGGGGGGGGGAGAGGGGAATAAACACCCAGGCATGCCTTGCAGGGAGGAGGAAGGCTCAGTTCTCTGGTTCTCCCTTGGGCTATGTACTGCCCAAAGCATTTGAAGGAGCATACACAGCTTCCTGCCAGAGGAGGGGAGATTTCAAAACACAACAGCTTCTCCCACTGCCAAAGAGGCTGTAAATAGCAGTGCCTCTCCTACTAAAGCAGCTTGTTGCTGGCCTTCTTAAGAAACGTTTTCCTTCCACCACCCCTCCTCCCATTCCACCCTCTTTGATGCAGAAGAGCTCCAATCCCAGTTCTTTGGAGAAGTAATGAATAAGGAACTGCGAATAAGGAACCAACTTAAGCCTCCTGTTCTTTGGGCTCTTATCCCAGCCCTCTGCCCATATTTTCACGTATCCCTTAAAGCTGGTGGATCCAACGTGGTGTCCACCAAGACCTTTTTTCTAAGCACCTACTCAGTGTTTTTAGAAAGTGGATAGGGCCATGTGGGACTTTTGTCCAGCAGAAATTCTGATTGGCTGTTAGAGATTTGATTGGCTGTGCAGATATTTTTTTTTTTAAAGTTGCTTTAGCAGCTGCTACCGCCAGAACACAAAGATCTTCACTGTGTGATTGAAGTGGCCGCCATTATGTAGATTCAAAATTTCTAAAGTGCCCAAAGGCTCAAAAAATCTGGAGACTCCTCTGCTATAAACTCTAACTATTCCTGTTGACTTGAAATCACCCTTCTTTTTTGGAACTTTCCCCTAACAAATCACTGCCCTAATTTTTGCTTTGTTACAGTTTCCTTAGTTGTGCTTTATTTATAGTTTGCCTTCTTTGCTGAGCCTCAAGGCAGATTTCAAAATGAGAAAATTTTGCAATTAAAAAACCCCAGCATGAGACATACTATAAGAAATGCAAAAATCGGGTTACAATAACTAGAAGACTGGTTTTACCCTCCTGAATGCCCTCCTGAACAATTTTCTTAGTGTGAGATGCTCTTTTTCTTCAAGCAGTGACTCCCTGAGTCCTGGAAGTTCAATCTCTGAACTTGGTCTAAATATGCAGCAGAATAGATTCTTTCTTTTAGTTAGGAAAATGTATGTGCCATGCTCTCCAGAGACCTGAGGCGCATCAATAATTTAAAAAAAATGGGAACAATCAGAGGCGTCACTAGGGTGGGTTGCACCCTGGGGTGTAACTGATTCAAGTCACCCCCCCCCCCATTGGGCATCACCCCTTTTGGAGGGCTGCGTCACCCCCTCCGCACACAACCCCGCCCACTTCACATGGCCCCTCCCTCATCCACCCTCTGGTCACATGACCAGCCCCCGTAATCCAAGATACCAGTTTTGCAGCATTTAAGTTTCCCCCACTCACCCACACGCTTTTAGCTGAGCCGGCGGCAGCGCGGCCCCAGTTTCAGAATCCCGGCCAGCCCACACACAGCAGCAGCGTTCTAGTCCCAGGGCCAGCCCCTTCCTGTTGGGGGGGTCATGGGTCAGTGCTTGGGGCCAATGAGAATGCTCTGGGGGAGGGCCGATGGCCCCCTTGGCCCCGCCCTAGTGACGCCGCTGGGAACAATCAATAATAACATAAGTCATAAAAATGAGGCGACAGCATCAAAACTGCATCAAGCAACCTAAAATAATCAGAAAACAGCCCTCAGGATAGAGGCAGGAAAGGAAAGGTCCCCTGTGCAAGCACCAGCCGTTTCCATCTCTGGGGTGATGTTGCTCTCACAACTTTTTCACGGCAGACTTTTTACGGGGTGGTTTGCCATTGCCTTCCCCAGCCTACACTTTCCCCCAGCAAGCTGGGTACTCATTTTACTGACCTCGGAAGGATGGAAGTCTGAGTCAACATCGAGCCGGCTACCTGTAAACCCAGCTTCTGCTGGGGATCGAACTCAGGTCATGAGCAGAGCTTAGGACTGCAGTACTGCAGCTTTAACATTCTGCACCACGGGGCTCTTAATAGGTTAGAGGCAACAGACCCTTAAAAGCAACTTTAAAAGGAGGAATCCTTCAGTTACAAGCCTGGGCAAAGAGAAATGTTTGGGCCTCACCCTTTCAAGACAGTAAAGTAGGTGTCAAGAGAGCCTCTGGGCAGATGGCATTCTGCAGGTGAGGTGCCACCACATCGGGTTGCCATTTCTGAGTTCGGAAATTACTAGAGATTTGGGGGCAGTGAAAGGGGATGGCAGAGTTTGGGGACAGCACTCAATCATCATATATATATACGCCCAAGTGTATTGGCACTTTCTATCGCATTGGCTGTGGTGTGCACTCCATCAGCCATTGGCCTGTCAACTGCCACTCAAAAGTTCCATTGCATTCCATTGGTTGAGTCCACTTTTCTCTCCTGTCCACTGTCACCTACCCACTCTCTGTGGCATTCAGAAGAGAAAATAGGCAGGGGTGGTGGGGAGACAGTGAAAAGACAGGGAACAAAGGTGGCCATGGCGACTACCTCTTTTCTGTCACTGCCTCCCTCCCTCCTCCTCTCAGCCTCACCCCAGGATAGACAAGGATTGGGCCACTGGAGAAGCTGCTAGGCAGTGGCTGTTGCTAGGCAACCAAGCTTGGTTTTGTCTGTAAAGGGAGAAGCCTCAGCTGAATATAATGCCAGAGTCCATCCCCCAAACCAGGGGGAGAGAGATCTGCGGTCTGGCGTTCAGTTGTGATACCAGGAGATCTTCAGGCACCACCTGGAGAGTGGCTATCCTAGGCCTGACTGCTTGCTACCGTTCAGCAACAGCCCCCACCCCATGACAGCCAATGTGGCATTAGTGCTTCAGAGCAGGGTCTGTCACACCCAGATTCTTGCTGTGCAAGCTAACTGGGTGATCAAAAAGGGAGAGGAGAATGATGTAAGCTGCTTTGGTCCTCACAGCAGAGAAAGACTACTTTTCCTAGGTAGAAGCTGCAGGGAGGGGGGAGGAGATGGAAAGCTGAAGTCAGATCAGTTCCCCTACAGAAAACAACTGCCTTGAGGTGCATACGTTATGGTATACCATAACACAACTATGCCAGGCCAAAAAACCCAGATCACAACAAAAGCTCACACTGATGTTAAATGCTGCAAGGCTGAATATGACAGGAAAAAGCGGCATCAGTGCACTGCAAACAAAAGGAGTGCTGAGTTTGAGTGTCTCTGTGACTGTTGTCATGCCCCACCTCATTCCTCCATAATTATTCTTCTTTATCTCCATTCTGGGCCACTTTCAGGGCTTTGAGCTGCCACAGACACAGAGACACAGAGGCAGGGAGGGAAGCTGCCATCTGTTTCAACTGCAGGTTTGGTGGGAAGACAGCAAAGGTTGGGGGGTGGCGAGTGAAAACCAAGGGTTGGTGGGTGGGTTGGAAGACAGCAAGGGTGGGGTGAGTGAATGTCATGGGGGGGCGGAGTAGTGGAGTCCCAAGGATGCGGAGGTTGTTGAGAGGACACTTGGTGGGTGACCTTGGCACAGTCTTTCTCTCTCAGCCTAACCTACCTCACAGGGTTGTTGTTGTGAGGTTCCACAGTATAAATATTGAAAAAAGGAACTGGGGGAGGGACTAATTTTGGCCAGGAAAAGAGTGCAATGGTCAAGAGTTTAAAAATAAACTTACACCTTTCTCAGGACTGCTTTTAAAAACTGCTTTTTAAATGGGGCATCTGATTATAGATCCTCAGAGTAGCTTGGCTCTCACTGCAATGGCAAGCCTGTACTTGGGCTGTGCCACTACTGACAATAGGCAGAGACCTCTGTGATTGAATATTCTCCCCATACACAAAGATTCCCTGCATATAGAAAGCTAGACAAAGGAAGGTTTCTAGAAGCTAGTTTTCCATGTGTAGGAACTTTTGCATGGGGGTGTATTCTGTAGTCTAGAACCAGGCAGTTAGGAAATACTGTGAGAAGTTTTGCTAATTACTGGGAAGAACTGAAACAGAGGCGGGTCTTCTGGATTGTAGGAGTTGCTAGTTTTTCCTTTCCTGCTGCAGAATATCCGATCTAGTCTACACAAAGGGCATGAATGAGGTTTAGAACAGACAAAAGGTCTAGAAGATGCTAAATGTGGAAGCAGGGTTGCCAGCTGCCTGGAGAGGGGGGAGGGGAACGTTCTGTCCCTTTAACAGAGGCATAGTGGGAATATTATTGATGAGGGCATGTAATTTACCTCCATGTGAAGAAAAGTGTCACAAGCAATAGCCACACATTAAACCTCTGTTAAAGGGAGAGGACTTTTTTTCTAGGCCTGCTGGCTACCCTAGTGGAGGATCATGTTTCTTTAATGTAAAATAAAACCTCCCTTCAGGTAGAAATGTAGCAGAACAGGAATCAAGCCAGTTTACAACTATTTTTTCTCTATTTGCTGGGAGGAATTTTTTGTATGCAGGGAGGAACATTCAAAATGGCAACCACTACTTCTGTGGTACAGTTCATACTCTCCTGTCTCAAGATGCTATCACCTCATTTATAGGCTTGCTAGACCCCAGGTCAGGGTGGGGGATCCACTGGTTTTGCAGGCTCCTCCCTGCCACCAGCCAGCTGGCTGGTGGGGGAAGCCCCACCTCAACAGCCATGATTTGCCTTTAAATCTCCGCAGGTTTAGAAGAAGCTTGCAAACTGTGTTTTGGAATGTGTATGTGCCTTTAAATCTCAGCAGGCGGAAAGCTGCATAGGGGCGGGGGGCGAGCAGGCAGAGCCATGTGTGCGTGTAAAGTATGTGAGGAAGGAAAACAGAGTCCCTCTGTTTGTTTTGCATTTGTTTCAGAGGTCGTTTGCATAGTAAAATGGGAAGTAAAGAGTTAACTGGAACCTGATTATGGGATGGAGGAAAATCCACCCCCTAGACTGCTCTGTTCCTTACTTTGGCGTTTCTGTGTTAGTCTGAAGAAATACAGCGGATTGTTACATTCAGTTACTCCCATGAGTAAATTGCCCCAATGAGATCACAAAAGTGTGGGCTTGCAAACTGTGTTTATTTTGGCTGTTTTATGAGTTTGTGTGTATGTGTCCCTTAGTAAAGCCATGCTTGGAAATGCTACCAAAGCCTGGCAAGTGACTTATTGGGTATGACAAATTTCACTTTCATTTAGTGGAAGTTCTGCTGCTGGGGAACCCTTTGAAGGCAAAAAAAGTGGATGAGGAAATGAAGACTGTATTCAAGGGAACTGTACTGCTGTTTTTTAAATTTATTTATTTAGGGAACAGGAAAGTCTCCCGGCTCCAACCCCAAAGTTCCCACACATTTCCTGAGCTGTACCTGACAGCCCTAATTGCTGTGGGTGCTGGCATAAATTATATTCACAACAAGTGACTTGCACATTGAGCTTCATGGCTGAATAAAGATTTGAACCCATGTCTCTCCAGTCAAATCTGAGTATGTTATACTGGTTTTCTCCATTTTCCTGGATGTGTAGACTAGATTTTTGTCACAGCGGACTCCCAGCCAGACCCTGGAGAATGTCCCAATGTTGTAGAAACCCAGCACAACCAAGAGATACTCACAAAACTGATATTACAAAACTCCAAAAGCAGCAATATAGTTATGGGGTGTTCATTTTTCAGTATTCTAGAATTATATAGCTTGCCCACAGAACCTGATGGACCCAGTACGGTTCCAGACGGCGCTGTGGGATACCTGGTCCCCTGGCAATTCTCTCGATGATCTGGTTGAGTCCTGGCAAGATCAGCTCACCATGGCCATCAATGAGCGCTCCCCGGCGCCCTCTGCACCCTCGTTCTAAGCTGGCGCTGTGGAATAGCCTGGAACTGCGGGTGATGAAATGGAGGCTCAGACGGCTAGAGAGGCAGTGGAGGCGTACTCGAGACAAAGCAACTAGAACATCTTATAGAGAGTTTATGAGGTTCTATGAGATGGCAGTCAAAGCCACAAAGAAAGCTTACTTTGCGGCCAAGATTGCATCTGCGAATTCACGCCCGGCTCAATTATTTAGTATCATTCGGACTCTTACAACTCTGCCACAAGGCAGACCAAATTGTAGGGAATTGGACATTGGCTGCGAGGCTTTCACGACTTTTTTTGCAGATAAGGTCTCGTTGCTCCGTCGCGACCTCCCTGCCGCAGTTGAAACAATATGTGAGTTTGAGGCTCTGTGCCTGTTTTCCGGACCAGCTTTGGACCGTTTTACAACACTTAGCCTGGAGGAAGTTGACAGAATTCTCTTCATTGGGCGCCCAACAATGTGTGATTTGGACCCTTGCCCATCTTGACTGGTTAAAGCGTGCTGGATGGAGCTTCGATATCCTATATGGGATATTGTAAATAGATCCCTCTCTGAGGGGCTTTTCCCAAGGCCCCTTAAAGAGGCAGTAGTCCATCCTCTCTTGAAAATACCAACATTAGACCCGGTCGAATTGGTACACTACTGGCCAGTCTCAAATTTACCCTATTTGGGTAAAATTATCGAGAGGGCAGTAGTGCTACAGTTACAGAGCTTTCTGGAGGACGCTTCCATCCTAGACCCACACCAGCCCGGCTTACGCCCGGGTCATGGGACAGAGACAGTGCTGGTCGCCCTGGTGGATGATCTCCAGCAACATCTGGATCAAAGCGGTTCGGCAGTACTGATGTTGTTGGACCTGTTGGCGGCGTTTGACACAGTCCACCATCAGTTGCCGATCCACTGCCTTGCCGACGCAGGGGTTCAGAGGGTTGGCCCTGCAATGGCTCTCTTCCTTTCGCTGCGGTTGGGGACAAAGGGTGGTGATTGGGGGACAATCATCCCAGAGACATCCGCTTAACTGTGGTGTGCCTCAGGGGGCAGTGCTCTCCCCGATTTTGTTCAACGTTTATATGCGCCCCCTTGCCCAGATTGCCCGGAGATATGGGCTGGGTTGCCATCAGTACTCTGATGACTCCCAGCTCTATCTATTGATGGATAGCTGGCCTGCCTGTGCCCCAGAAAATCTAGACCTGGCATTGCAAGCCGTGGCAGGGTGGCTTAGGCTGAGTTGTCTGAAGCTGAATCCAACAAAGACAGAGGTCCTTTGCCTGAGTCGCATTGATTCTGGAAGGGAAGTCCCTCTACTAGCTTTTGATGGGGTGCCACTAATATAGGCGCCCAGAGTCAGAAGCTTGGGGGTGCTGCTGGAGCCCACATTGGCAATGGAGGCCCAAATAGTAGCCACTGCCAAATCCGCCTTCTTCCATCTTAGGCGAGCAAGACAGTTGTTCCCCTTCCTTGAGCACAGCAATTTCGCAACTGTGATCCATGCGACGGTCACCTTGAGACTGGACTACTGCAATGCCCTCTACATGGAGCTGCCCTTGTCTTGTACCCGGAAACTGCAGTTGGTGCAGAATGCGGCGGCCAGGCTGTTATTGGGACTTTCTATACAGGAGACCCTCTCATGGATTGCTGCCTTGTCATGGCGAGAGGGCTTGCGCGGTTCAATGAGGCTGTGGGTTATGCCACGCATGAAGTCAAATGGGCATTAGAAAGCATTACTAACAACAAAGCGAGCGGAGATGATGGTATCCCAGTTGAGCTTTTCAAAGTCCTAAAAGATGATGCTGTTAAAGTGATGCAGACATTATGTCAACAAATTTGGAAAACACAACAGTGGCCATAGGATTGGAAAAGATCGGTTTATATTCCAATCCCAAAGAAGGGTAATGCCAAGGAATGTTCAAACTATCGCATCATTGCACTCATTTCACACGCCAGCAAGGTCATGTTAAAGATTCTATAAGCTAGGCTTCAGCAGTATGTAGATCTGGAACTACCAGAAGTTCAAGCCGGGTTTCGGAGAGGTAGAGGAACTAGAGATCAAATTGCCAACATTCGATGGATTATGGAGAAAGCACAGGAGTATCAAAAAAACATCTATTTCTGCTTCATTGACTATGCTAAAGCCTTTGATTGTGTGAATCACAACAAACTGTGGCAAGTTCTTAAAGAGATGGGAGTACCAGACCACCTCACATGTCTCTTGAGAAACCTGTATAAGGGTCAAGAAGCAACTGTCAGAATGGGATACGGAACAACTGATTGGTTTAAAATAGGAAAAGGAATTCGACAAGGATGTATATTGCCACCCTGCTTATTTAATTTATATGCAGAGTACATCATGCAGAATGCTGGCCTGGATGAAGCACAAACCGGAATTAAGATTGCTGGGAAAAGCATCAACAACCTCAGATATGCAGATGACACTACTCTAATGGCAGAAAGTGAGGAGGACCTAAAGAACCTCTTGTTGAGGATGAAAGAGGAGAGCACAAAAGTAAGCTTGAAACGCAACATCAAAAAAACTAAGATCATGGTATCTGGCCCCATCACACCTTGGCAAATAGAAGGGGAAGACATGGAAGTAGTGACAGACTTCGTATTTCTGGGATCCAAGATCACTGCAGATGGTGACTGTAGCCATGAAATCAAAAGACGTTTGCTCCTTGGGAGGACAGCTATGGTGAACTTGGGCAGTATAATAAAAAGTAGAAACATCACCCTGCCAACAAAAGTCCATATAATCAAAGCGATGGTATTCCCAGTAGTAATGTATGGCTATGAGAGCTGGACCATAAGGAAGGCCAAGCGCAGAAGAATAGATGCTTTTGAGCTGTGGTGCTGGAGAAGACTCTTGAGAGTCCCTTGGACTGCAAGAAGATCAAATCAGTCAGTCCTAAGGGAAATCAACCCAGACTGTGCACTGGAAGGTCAGATGCTGAAGCTGAAGCTCAAATACTTTGGTCACCAAATGAGAAGGGAGCACTCCCTGGAGAAGATCCTGATGCTAGGAAAGACAGAAGGTGAAGAAGGGGATGGCAAAAGATGAGATGGCTGGACAGTGTTACTGATGTAACAAACACGAATTTGAGCAGACTTCGAAGGATGGTGGAAGACAGGAGGGCCTGGCATAACTTTGTCCATATGGTCGCAAAGAGTCGGAATAGACTGTGCAACTGAACAACAACGAAATACGGGAGCACATACAGCCAAGGCTGCAGGAACTGCACTGGCTGCCAATAGTATTCCGGATTCGCTACAGGGTGCTGGTTATTACCTTTAAAGCCCTATATGGCCGAGGACTTGTCTACCTCTAGGGACCGTCTCTCCCCACATGTTCCCCAGAGGGTACTTAGATCTGGGACACAGAACTTATTCTCGATCCCCAGGCCGAGGGAGGTGAGACTGAAGTCTACCAGAGAGAAAGCCTTCTCAATTGCGGCCCCCTACTGGTGGAACCAACTTTCAGAAGAAGTAAGGGCCTTGCGGGGCCTTGCTCAGTTCCACAAGGCCTGTAAAACGGTACTATTTCGACTAGCCTTCAGCTGAATTATAGTACAAGAGCATGCCCAACATTGCTGAATATATTGAAATAAAAATTCATACTAGCACCAAAACTGTTTTAATTGTTTTAAATTATTTAACTGCTTTTATCAATTGTCAGAACGCCACTGTTTATTCATTGTCTATTGTTTAGTCTTGACTGTTGTGAGCCGCCCGGAGCCTGCTTCGGCGAGGAGGATGGGATATAAATCCAAGGAATAAATAAATAAATAAATAAATATAGCTGGGAAAATGATGTGCTCCACCTGACTAAAATCTGCAGTGAATCCCCTATGGTGAAGGATACAACCCAGCCAAATTTCAGAAAAATCTGATGGAAGATTATATAACAGTCGCATGAGTTCCTCAGTTCCCAAATGGGCAGTTCCTGAATCCAGTCATGACTGTGTGGTGGGCTTGGAGAAGGAGCGTCAGCCTCTCCCCCACCCACCCACACACTAGAACCTTTTCAAGTCAAGAAACGAGGCGTGGGATGGGGGGGCTAAATTCTCTTCTCCACATCCATCACAATCATCATCGGAAGCAGGCGCCACCCCATAATATGGAAATTGGCCCTGGATAAGGATATGACTGCCCAATAGATTTGCCATTTCTGGGTTGAGATTTTGGAGGTGGGGCCTTGGGAGGGAGGGATTTGAGGAGATGAGGGCCCTAATCAGGTTATAACGCCATAGAATCCACCCTCCAAGGCAGCCATCTTCTCCAGGGGGATTTTGTTGTCTGGAGAACACCTGCAATTCTGGGAGATCTCTAGGCCCTGCCTGAAGATTGGCAACCCTATTCCGGCCCTCTTTCCTTTTGGGATCCTCCTTGGTAGAAACTGTCCATCCTATATGGGGTGAATGGGAGATTTTGCCTTCTCTCTATTGTACATTGCTTGACTTTTCCTCCCTAGAAGAGCATTGTGTGTACTGGAAACAGTGGGAACTAAATTTGTCCCCTGCCTTAGTGACTCCAGTTCCTAAGTGGTGGGAAAAACACTTCAGCACCTGGAATCCTTGCAGGTTTATCATGGATGAAGGAGACAGAGGCTGTGTTTTGTTCCTTGGTTTAGTTAGCAGTTGAGGCAAGTGGGTGAGTTAACACAGATTAAACAGCAGAGGAGGAAAAATAAAGGCCGCGAGAGAAAGATGTGAACTTTTTTTTCCTGACAAAAAGGCCTGTTCTAACAAGTCTTTTGGAATCCTTCCGTACCCAGCCAAACTGAGTCACACGCCAAGCCCATCTTTTGCCTGTTCATTACAACGTGGGTGACAGAAACTCTCCAGGAGGATGGGAAGTGCCTGAATTCTCAATGAGTTTTGTTTCTGTTGCATAAATCTTACAGCTCTGTGAGAGCCCACAGCCTGAAATCCCTGTAAGAACGACAGCAGGAATGTACACAGGTCTCCCTAGTGCCCACCGAATGGCAATGGGGTTGTGGAGGGTGAAGTGCCAAAAAGGTACTCCTAAACAGATGAATCCCATAACTGTGTGTTTAGCATTTTCGATGGCACTAATTCAAGCAGAACTTTTTTTTAAATTAAGGGGGATGGGTAGAGTTGCCAACCTCCAGGTGGATCCTGGAGATCTGCTATTACAACAGATCTGCAGACAACAGAAATCAGTTCCCCAGGAGAACATGGCTGCTTTGGAGGGTGGAGTCCATGGCATTGTAACCTGCTGAAGTTCCTCCCCTCCTCAAACCTCGCCCTCCCCAGACTCCACCCCCAAATTATTCCAGGTATTTCCTATCTCCATCCAGAGCTGGGAACCCTAGGGATGGAAGACTTTGTTGCCCAAAAAATACAGTACCTGCTTGCTTTGATTCCTGATCCAGACATAAAAGTTGCTTTAGCTTCTGGTGCTGGATTGTCCTGAACCCACACAGCCTACAGACTCACCCAGAAGATCCACACACCTTCATAAGCCTCAACCACTTTGGGGCACATTAGCACAAAATGCATGCAGCTATCTTTTTACCAAGTCAGACCTTTGCCCCATTTCACTTGGTGTTGCCTACTCAGATTGGCAGCTGTTCTCTGGGAGAAAGGGGCCATTCTGCTGGAACCATCTTTGAAATGGAGATACTAGGGAACAGTTTTAGAAACACATGAAACCACATGCATTCTCAGTGAGCTGCAGACCCCTTCCAATAGCGAATGAAACTGTGTTATGCTGGATCAGAACCACTGGTCCAACTAGCTTGGTGATTTCTGCTCTGACTTGGAGCGACTCCCCAGGATCTCAGGCAGAAAAGGGTCTTTCCTAACACTGGAGATGTTTTTAAACAGAGATCCCAAAGTTACTTCCAAAGATTGAATATTATGTCTTTGGCATACCAAGCAAGGAAAACTGTTTAAATAAATTAAACATGTTGCCATGTGAACAAGAAAAATCAGCCACTGTGTCTTGTTGAAACCAAGCCCACAGCTGATGTGCGTGCAATCAATCAATCAATCAACATTTTATTTATATCCCGCCCTCCCCGCCGAAGCAGGCTCAGGACGGCTAACAACATCAAATACAATAGATTATACAATAAGTATTTAAAATCAGTATCTAGCTTTAGAACAGCAGTGCTCAGAACCTGCCCCAAATCATATTTGCACACCTACAGGTGAGGCAACTTGGACTCAAGAAGAAACCAGGCTCATGTGACAATTCAGGTCTCATTTTTTGTTACTTGTTCCCATTTTTAAACCAGGTCATGAAAAAACAAGGGGAAGAGACTAAAGATAGTATGGGGAATAGCAAGAAGACTCCCCCCCCCCAGGACAATAAAGGTAATTTAGATATTTATACCTTGCTTTTCTCTCCAACAGCAACACAAAACGTACTACATAATTCTTCCTCCCTCCATTTTATCTTCACAACAACAACCTTGTGAGGTAGGTTAGGCTGAGAAAAAGCGATTGACTGGGCCAAAGTCACTCAGTGTACTTCAGTAGCAGAGTGAGGATTCAAACCAGGGGTCTCCCAGATCCAAGCACTACACTCTAAACATGACACCTTTCCAGCTTTCACAGGCAATATTCCAATTACTATGTCAAGTGACCAGTTGTGGTGCAAACCTGTTTTTAAACAGGCATGCAGAATGGAGAATTTCAGTTTTCAGCACTGCATGGGTAAGAAAAGCAGCTAAAATCCCCTTTTGTGCAAAAGTGGCTACATCTGAGCCCTCTTTGCCATGGCCATGCCAGCTGTGTACCATATAGATCACATGATGTACACCGCAAAAGAACTGGACAGCTTGTTCATCGTCAAGAGAAATGAATTTTTCCAAGAAAGGCAAGCAGGCGTTGTGGACAACTTCCCCCCAGCTGTGCCTAAAATCCACAATACTGATAATGAACATGAAACTAATTATTTCGTGAGATAATCCACTCCTTTCTCTTTCTGCCTTGAGGAACATTCCCTGGCGCTTCCCTCCTCCTTCTCCCCAGTTCAGAAAGGGGTATAGCTGTCAGCTCAGCTTCATTGCCCAGTTTGCAAAGGGTTAAAACTGTTGCACCTGCTGAGGTGTACCTGTCTTCTGGCACCTGTCTCTTCCAGCCAATCAGCAGCCAAGCTCAGATTGAACCTGCCTGTCAGCAGAATGCTTGCACACTTAAACCTCTAAGATGAATCAAACCCTTCACTTTGCAGGTGATGTCTCTGTTTAGCAGGCACTAGGAAAGAAACGGCGAAAGGTCTGATTGCTGGTGACGGATTGGAAAACTTTGTGGGGAAACATGTCTAATGAGATTGAGTAAGTCAAACGGCTTTTATTATTCTGTGTAATCCCCAACGTGCATGCCGTGGATTTCAAGCTACCTGTACTTTGTACAAATTTAAAGCAGCCACTTCTCCAGCTGCAGCAGAAAGAAAAAGACCTTTAAAGTTTAGCCTTCTGTTTTGTTGTGTGGAGTGCTTTGATATTCCCCTAAATATTGCAAGCCTTTGGGGCATGCATGCATGCCTGTGGTTTGCTTTAAGGTCTCCTTGGTATGAAGTAAGAAAAATGATCCGGTCTTAAGTTAAAAACTCTTGGAAGCTGCTGTTGATTTTAATGGATGAAGCTTCTAGATTTTGAGAACTGGTAACTGAAAGATATATTTCTCTGATGTTCTAGTTTATGGGTGTTTCTCAATGAAAACCACCCTGGAAATGAATACATGTTAGATGTGATTCTTGTTTAAGGTTATTTATCCGTGGAGTTTTCCCCGGATGTGTTTTTGTTTTGGTTCTTCTTGACACACAAAGAACAGCAGCGGATTTAAGGAATTTGTCAAGGAGTTCTTCAGATCCTTTTATTTTCTGCTGAGAAGGTGCTGTAACCAGAATACTATGCATAAGATCAGTAACTTTCATAGGGTTTTTTTTTTTAAAAAGATTCCAAATATTGTTGAAAATACATGTTTGGGGAGTTTCCAAGATCCAGCAAACCATTGTGAGGCAATTTAGGCTTACTCTGGAGTGGCTCTATTTTCTTCAATACACCTACTCTGGAGCTTGATGGCTTGTGGATTGGAGTGATAGTTTTTGTGCCTAATGACACATCATGGATTACGTAAATCTAGGAAGGTATTTATTGTTGTCCCAGGAGGAAGATCCAAGAATGTTATGACAACTTAAAGACTAACAGAAGTGCAAGCTGTTGTAGACAAAAGCTTATTTCTTGAGATATACATGGAGCATCATACTGACAGATTTCAAGAAACTCATCTTGACTTGGATAATCAGATTGGCTGAAGTTAAAGTGAGATGTTCTGGTAACCTTGAAGTTGTCTTGCCGATAAGTAGCTGGAAAATTCTTGCTGTGCAGAATTGGGCAATGGAAAATAGACCCTTCATTTACAGCCAGGAGAGAAAGAAACAGATGACGAGATTCCAAAGGAGGAGGAGCGGGGTTAGTTGGATGCAGTAATAGAGTCTGATGGCATCTTGAGAACAAGCACATTTGTTGTGGCAGAATCTTTTGAACACACAAAGCTACCTTCTACTTGAGTCAGACAGTTAACTGGTCTAGCAAAGTCCATCCTGTCTACTCTGACTGTCAGGTGGAGGTCTTTCACATCACCTCCTGCCTGGTTTTTTTTTAAATCTGGAGATGCTGGGGATTGAACCTAAAACTTTTTGTGGGTATGGCACCGAGCCACAGCCCTTTCCCTCAGCTCACTTTCTCTAGCCCACAAAAGTTAATCTTTAGAGAGCCAACAGACTCTTTATCGTTTTTATGTGTACTGAATGTGTAGTATTAAAATGTGTTTGTGGCATTCTGGAAGGTTGTGAGTGCAAAATTTATTCTGCTCCTCTGATATATTTGGCAGTTGAGACTTTTCCAGATGTGAATTTCTGCACTTAAAGGAGGTGGAGCTATGGAGTCTAGAATCAGGTCCTTGTGCTTTGTTCAGTGACACTACGGAGTTCTTGAGCAAGTGCAAAGCATTTTCAAATAAAGGGGCATTTGGATACAGTGTACACAGTTGTTCTAGATGACCCAAAGACTAACTTCTCATATTGGACCAACACTTTGTGCATATAATAAGCTTTTCAACTTAAGAGTCTTTGAAGATGGAAAGACAGCATATAAATGCCTAAATCAGCAAGTTTGTAAGCCACTTTGAAACTCCTTCGAGTAGAGAAAAGCGAGTTATAAAAACCAACTCTTCTTCTAGTTAAAGGTGATTCTCTGAATGGGGATTCTTTGAAAGTGTGTATAACCAGCCTATGGTAGTGAGAAAAGCAGGCTTGGTTCTGTAGACAGTGGCCAAACTCAGCACTTCAAATACAGTACAGAAGGGGGAAAAACTCCCTATTTCAGTGCTTGTTATCTGAAGGTTACAAATCCAGATTCCCATTTCATCTTTCAAAGGTAATGAAGTTTCCTTTTAGGAACACACATTTTTCTATGTTGGTCCTTTTTAAATAAGTCCAGCATGATGAGTGCCGGACAGACGAGGGTCTGGAAGACTCACCTCTGTACTCTGTCACTGGAGCTTACTGGGTGACTTTGGGTTAGCCACTGTCTCTCAGCCTAAACTACCTCACTAGGTTGTTGTGAGGTTAGCATAGAGCAGGGGTCCTCAAACTTTTTAAATAGGGGGCCAGTTCACTGTCCCTCAGACTGTTGGAGGGCCGGACTGCCGTTACTGTACAAGGCCGCGGGCCGTCAGTTCTCCGTCTTCTGCATCTCTCTCCCTTCCCCACACCACATACCCCGGCCTGGGAACTCACCTCACCTCGGTATCACCTCACACTCTGTCTCCGCCGCCTCAGCCCAGTGCCGGAAGTGTGCGTTGCTAACGCGAGTTTAGGTCGAACGTCACTTCCGGTCTGATTTTGCCATAACCCGGCAGGCCGCATAAACGTCCTCAGCGAGCCGCATCTGGCCTGCGGGCCGTAGTTTGAGGACCCTGGCATAGAGGAAGAAAGAATGCTATTGCAAGCCACTATCGAGGAGAATAGAGGGTGTAAAATTAAATTACTGTGCACTATTACCTGTATTTTTACATATAGGTTGCCAACTTTTCTTACTAGCCTTGTCCCTATGTCTTTAACAGCGGCCTGTTTTAAGTAACATTTTGCAGGGAGGCAAAAATCATGAGAACAATCTCCCTTTCCTTAGTTGCCATGTGTATTGTGGGGGGCAACTGTTCATTTCACTCACAGGGCAAGGTTGGGGATGGGAAATGCGGCAATGTATGCTGAAGGATGTCCAGTTTGTTTTGATTTAATTAACACCCTTCCCCTTTTACAGTGTTTTTCAATCAGTGATGCCACAGAGTATGATCAATATGTCTTATTTCAGAGTATCACCATTTGTAATCCTCGTGATGTTTCATGAGGATTTTTTCCAGTTGCTCAAAATGTTTCCCAAGCATCATCTTAGTCATTTTGGAGCACAATGTGAAAACGATTATGCCACAGTGATTATCTGCGTACAACTAGTGCTTGCTGGATTGAGGTTGTAAGTGCAACCCTTTTCTTACTTTCTCGTGCTGTTTTCAGACATGCCTTGATCCAGTGTGACCATGTATGACTCCTTGGGAGCAATCCCAAGCAGATGTACTTGGCAGTAAGCCCTATTTTATTCAATGGGGTGCCAACAAGAATTTGTAGGATTATAGCCCTTGGCTTGGATAGATATTGCCTGTGATTGCTGCACACTTTTTGAGTGCTTACATTGTTGAATGTATTTGAATGTATCTCCAGTTTTGATTCTGTATAGGGCCAACCCTCCCCCCTCCTGTGTAGGTGCTAAACTAGCATAGCAAAGTTATTTTCTTGCAAATCGCCTTGGACACATTTGGACAAGATTGGTGCATAGAAATGTCCCTCATGACCTTCTGTCCCTCATGACCTTCTGAGTCCACTGTTCAAACTTATTATAAGAACATAAGAGAAGCCATGTTGGGTCAGGCCAATGGCCCATCCAGTCCAACACTCTGTGTCACACAGTGGCCAAAATACACACACACACACACACACACACTGTGGCTAATAGCCACTGATGGACCTCTGCTCCATATTTTTATCTAACCCCCTCTTCAAGCTGTCTATGCTTGTAGCCGCCACCACCTCCTGTGGCAGTGAATTCCACACTAATCACCCTTTGGGTGAAGAAGTAGTTCCTTTTATCTGTTTTAACCTGACTGCTCAGCAATTTCATCGAATGCCCACGAGTTCTTGTATTGTGAGAAAGGGAGAAAAATACTTCTTTCTCTACTTTCTCCATCCCATGCATTATCTTGTAAACCTCTATCATGTCACCCCGCAGTCGACGTTTCTCCAAGCTAAAGAGCCCCAAGCGTTTCAACCTTTCTTCATAGGGAAAGTGTTCCAACCCTTTAATAATTCTAGTTGCCCTTTTCTGGACTTTTCCCAATGCTATAATATCCTTTTTGAGGTGCAGTGACCAGAATTGCACACAGTACTCCAAATGAGACTGCACCATCAATTTATACAGGGGCATTATGATACTGGCTGATTTGTTCTCAGTTCCCTTCCTAATAATTCCCAGCATGGTGTTGGCCTTTTTTAATTGCAATCGCACACTGTCTTGACATTATCACATCCATATCTGCCAGTTAAGGAGATCTGTGCATTTGATCAAGTGGGATCTCGTCTATGAAATTTCCGTGAACCTTTAAGGTCTTTATCTTTCCACAAGATGCCTTTTTTAGATATCTTATTTAGATATTAATATCCTGCACTTATCCCCAATGGTGCATCTTACAACATTCTTATTCTATTCTCCATTTTATTCTTGTAAAAACATCCCTGGAAGGGAGGAGGTTTGGCTGACACAGAGTGCCTGGCCAAGATTTGATCCCATATGCCTTATTTTTCTTAGTTAGAAGAAAAATTACTACCATGGAAGCAGCTGTGGATTCTAGTGTGGCAGAGTGGCTGAGACCAAGATCTCCATGGCAGAATTGTAAGGTTGTATGCAAGTCGTATACTTGCTCATATAGATAAACCGCTCTTATTATCCTTTTAAATATGCAATTGATGTACCTGGTGCTTTACAAAACAATGTAAAAGAGGCAATTTTCCTACCATGAAGCCATCCATCAATGGCCATCCATCAATGGCTTTTGCTGTTTGTTTTTCCTTATGAAGTTTTTGAACAATAAGAGTTGAACTTTCTTTTTGTTTGAACTAGCAGAGGTTTCATGCAAACTGCTGTGTGTGTGAGTGTGTGCTCGCACATCTTCTGTTGTGGTTCTGTGTCTGTTTCTTTGTTTTAAAAGACTAAATTCAGAGCAAGGAGACAGTGTAAGTCCATTCTATTGCAACTGCTTGCCTTTTGTACAAACCTACTTGCTTATACCCCTACCTTCAAAGGAACTTCGGAGAGCTGACGACTGGGCTTCTCCTTTTGTAATGCTAATTTTACTGATGGCTCATTTAAAGAAAAACACACATGTCCTTCTTTCTCTGATCTGTACTGATGGGAACTTGTTTGTGTTTCACCTCTGGCTCCAGGCCTTCAGCAAAATGAATGCCTTTTTCTATCACTTCAAACCTCATGGCTATAGCTTTGTATATGTAAGCAAGCTTTTTAGGATGATCAATGAGCCAGCTGATGGGTCTTCGACCTAGAGGCTCTGCAATCACTGCAGATGCGGAGACCTCAAATGCTGACAGAAAGCAACAGATTTCTCAGGAGAGTCACATCCCCTCAAGAGAAGATGGAAGAGAGGAGATTAAAGAGGAGAGATGTGAAAAAATCGTTCTGGAATCTTGTTTGCAATTGCTGGATAGGCCTAGGTGACTGTTTTTCATGCAGATGAGAAGAAAAGCTTCAATACAGATGAATCCATTCCCCGAAATGGCTGCTCACTGGGGCATGCATGTTATTGTTCCAGTTGTCCTGAGGTAGCTTGGTTGGAGCTATATCATCATTTGTTTATTAAAATAATTACATCCTGCATTTCTCTAAGGATTCGAGGCAGTTCACCAGGTTGCCTGCTGGCATTTAAAAAAAAAACCCTCACAATAAAAGAATGCAGTATAAATCATATCTTAAAAAGAATGGTTTGACATTACTGATTCAATGAGCTTGATCGGCATCTTGAAATGAAACTCATTAATGCCCCCCCTCCCCTAACTAAATGTGCTCTGAAATAAAATGTATATCTTAAAAAAAAAATAGGTGACTGTAGCGCTTGACCTCCTTTGGCAAAGTGTACCACAGTCTTGGTCTGGTGACTGAAAAGGCCATGGGCTGAGCAGAAGAGGCAGGCATAGGTCTATGGGAAAGCACTGTAAGCCAGTGTGCAGTCTCAGATTCGCAGTCTTAGGTTGTGAAGGCTTTAATCGTCACTGGTGTTTTACAGCACATTAGATACAAGTGGATGGTCTGTATGGGTTCTTCTCTGTACTATCCTGACAAGTCGTGAGGAAAATTTTATCTCTCCCCTGGTCTCCCTTAATCAAGCCTAAAAGTGTATTAAATTCCTCTCTGCTTAGCTGATGAGTGCAGAAAACCACAAACGGTTTACCCATTTACGACTACAGCTATGTTCCAGCTACATTAATTTCATCAGGAACGTTTTCTTCCTCTCTCTTTGACATTTTCCTTAGCAAAACACTGTGGTTCATATTTTGCTTTCTATGGTAGGGAGTTTTGGGAGGCAGGGCTTGCGTAAAAATTTGCTATGCTTCCTTGTGTACTAAAATTTACCTTTTCCAGATTTCAGCCTCCTCCTCCAGGTCTCCAGAATTTAAATCCATGATTGGTACTAGAGACATTTTAAGTACAGAAATGCAAACAGTAAGAGTACCATTTATGGTATACAAAACTGTCATATCATGTGCCCTAGTCAGTGAGATTTATTTCTAGCGATTACTTTACAATGGGATCAACTATTGCAGAATAAATTAATGCAGCAGGCAGAGAAGAATCTTTAGAAACATGCATTAGAACTGGGCCATCCAAATAAGGATGGGGTGTATGTACTGTGTCCCTAGTGGTTCGAGGGCATTTGTACACCCATCTAAATTATCTGCATTTATTCTCTCTCAGTAAAAGACAAATCAATTCCAGTTCAAAGTTCACTGGGGGGGGGGAGTTGAAGTTTCTCTTATCCAGCATCTAAGAGTCTCTAGACTAGATTTTGTTGAAGAAGAATTTATAAACTGAAAGTAAAAAATAGCAGGCTCTGGGACCCTCTCCCCTTCAATGACTTCCTTCTCTGTTATTTGAAAAGGGGGACATAAAGCAGTTGGAGAGCACAAAAACTAGTCAAGCTCCTGTATTCTGTGTTAAAAAGGTTTATCCAACGGAAAGAGGTGGGTGTTTGGGGTTGGTGGAGAAACCTGGCAATTAGAGTCAAAACATAATTTTAAGTAGGGTTGCCAATCTCCAGGTGGGGGCAGGGGATCCCCCGGTTTGGAGGCCCTCCCCCCGCTTCAGGGTTGTCAGAAAGCGGGCGGAGGGGAGGGAAATGTCTGCTGGGAACTCTATTATTCCCTATGGAGATTTATTCCCATAGAAAATCATGGAGAATTGATCTGCGGGGCTCTGGGGGGGGGCTGTTTTGGGGGGTAGAGGCACCAAATTTTCAGTATAGTATCTAGTGCCTCTCCCCAAAATACCCCCCCCCCAAGTTTCAAAAAGTTTGGACCAGGGGGTCCAATTCTATGAGCCCCAAAAGAAGGTATCCCTATCCATTATTTCCTATGGAAGGAAGGAATTGAAAAGGTGTGCCGTCCCTTTCATGATGGCCAGAACTCCCTTTGGAGTTCAATTATGCTTGTCACAGCCTCTATCTTGGCTCCACCCCTAATGTCTCCTGGCTCCACCCCCAAAGTCCCCAGATATTTCTTGAATTGGACTTGGCAACCCTAATTTTAAGAGACATCCCTTGCTAAAAGGACTGTGTGAATGTGCATATATGATCATATCTGCAAAGTTGAACTGTGTAGATGAGCAAGCTCAAAATGTGTGTGTCGCAGGCAGAAGAGTAGTTGGTTTAGAAATTTAAAATCAATGTACATGATGTGAAGGGCCAGTTTTTTGGATCCCTCCAACTAGTACATTTGTGCATTGTGCATGCCAGCAAACACTTCTGGGTAGGTGGAGTCTTTGCCTATGTAGGATCATTCACCAGTGATTTGATTGGGAGCCTAGATTTGGGTCTGCAAGCAGGCCCAGGGCAGTAACTATCCCAAATAAATCCATCTCTGGTTTTGTGTTGAATCAAGAGTGACTTGTAGTGCAGAATGAAATTGCTGGCAGTTTGATGTATAGATTGTGAGCTTAATATCTTCAAGATGCCTGCCTACATCAACCTGCAGAAGCTCCAGGCTCTAACGCTTTCCTTAGTGAGGGCACTGTAAACGGATATTTAGAAATGGCAGGTGGAAAGGATAGGTGGGACCAAGCTGTGTTTTGCAAGTGCATTTATCATCCACATGAAAGGATGGTTCACACACGTGTGTTGTTCATCTCTTGAGCAGGGTTATCAACAGGCCTGCAGAAGGATGATCTATCCCTTTAATAAAGGCTGAACAGTATGTTAATTAGCAGGTGATGTTATTTACTTCCATGCTGTGAAAAGACAGTGTGGTTTGTGGTTAGAGTACCAGACTAGGGTCTGGGAGAACCAAGTTCAAATCCCCATACTACTCACCCTGACTCACCTCACAAGTTTGCTGTGAGGAAAAATGGGGAAGGGAAAACCATATGAGCTTCTTGGACAAAAGGAGGAATAGAAATTTAGTAGAGAGGATATATGTGGGAAACAATGCTTTCCCCTGCCATGCACATACATGAAAAACTGCTTGAAAATTTAAAATAGCAAGACTTCAAGCTTCTAAGCTTGAATTTAATACCTCCAACGAGGTTTTTTTCCAAGAGGGGAATATTCAAAAAGATTATCCTTGCATGACTTGTACAGTCTATTCTTCCCCTCCTTCACTGCTAAGTATAACAAGACCAGCTATATTTTCCCCTTTGGCATACATTCACTGGCCACTGATAAAGTCTATAGGAGGTCATGAAAAATCATCCACATGAACACAGGGGTCATTTTATAGAAAAAGAGGTGCTGGAGCTCATTAGCACAACTCATTTGCATATGCCAGACCCCCCCTGACATCACCAGAAGGTGTACTAATTTATATCAGCTCAGCATCTACCTTAAAATGCTTCTTGAATTGTCATAATAGAACTTTACTCCCATCATACTTCTGAAATTACATTCTGTGTAGCTACAGTGGCATGATGATGATTTCCGTCTGTTGACTTTATACGTTTTGGATATTTCCCCCCCTTTTTGTGGGGAAAAATATAAGAAAGTTGTCAGATCTAAGAGTTCAGCAAAATTCTCACAGGGGGTTTGAACAATGGAGCCCAGAAGCAAGTATTGGGGGTGGGGGGTGGGGAGAGAAAGAAAGAGCACAATAAAATTTAGAGGTTCTGGAGCTCTGCTCCTGCCCAAAATGAGGCTTGCACACACATTTGGTAGGGTATGAGAACAAGATCTGGCTGTTTGTTATAGTTCACTTTCAGAGGCAAACCTGTGAGATGCCTGGCATCTAGAGATGCCAGGCCACTATCCAGCATCCTTGTAAGCTTTCTGGGTAGGCAGTGGACATAAATGACATCTAGTAGGGTTGCCAAGTCCAATTCAAGAAATATCTGGGGACTTTGGGGGTGGAGCCAGGAGACATCAGGGCGGAGCCAGGAACAAGGATGTGACAAGCATAATTGAACTCTGGCCATCACATTTAAAGGGACAGCACACCTTTTTAAATGTCTTCCTTCCATAGGAAATAATGAAGGATAGAAGCACCTTCTTTTGGGGCTCATAGAATGGGACCCCCTGGTCCAATCGTTTTGAAACTTGGGAGATACTTTGGGGAGAGTCACTAGATACTATACTGAAAATTTGGTGCCTCTACCTCAAAAAACAGCTCCCCCAGAGCCCCCGAAACCTCCAGATCAATTCCCCATTATACCCTATGAGAATCAATCTCCACATAGAGAATAATGCTCAGCAGACGTGAGAGGATGCAAGGACTACAAGTCCCAGCATGCACCTCGCGAAGAGAGGCCAGACTGGAGCGTATAGCAGGCCGGCGGTGGGCGGGTCTTTGTGACCCGGAGGAAGGGAGAAGCCTGAACCCAGGCAGGGGAAGTGACACAGCGCCGTTCCACCCTCCCCCACTCCCGCTTCCAGATTTTTAGGGAGCGGGGGATTAGGCTGCTAATCCAGGGGTCCCCCGGCAGGGCGGGGGGGTTGGGAAGCCTAGACATCTAGTGGCGTCACACCTGCCCCCAAACCCTTGTGTGACATAAGCGTGTCAGCCTGTCCTCAAAAACTCCATGGTACTTATTGTGGAGTTTCTGGGGATTAGCAGAGCATTGTCCTGACATGCTTAATCACATCCAGGTTTTTGAGTAGGTGTCATGCCTAGCAGCCTGGGCCTTTTCACCTCCCACTCAGCACGGCAAGGGCTGTTTAGAGGCCCAAACCACTCAGAGGCCTCCCACTATAAGCAGACAAATGGCATCCCGCTTGTGTCATGAAATGCTAGATTTGAGTCAAGTAGCAGTTTAGAGACAAACAAGTTTTTTTTTAAATATAAGCTTTTGAGAGTCAAATATCCATGCCTGTGTCATGAAATGGCTTCTAGGTGTGAGCAGCAGCCCAGGACCAGAGAGTTGGATTGAGACATGTGGAGGCCCTAAATTATGTCAAGTTTTGAAAGCCCCACAAACGTTACCCAAAAAATGGCAGTTTAGACATGTTTTTTTTTATAAAATTAGAAACCCCTCCGTAATCTGAGGCCCTACTCTCTTAGCTTCTTTTACTTGTGCATAAATCCTGCTCTGCAAAACAAAGATGTGTCTAGAGATCTGAACTTCCTTCCACCATATTCGGTATGCTGGGAGGAAAACAAGGTGGAGATCAACCTCCTTACATGCGACCCCTCCAAAAAAGGACCAACCTGTAACATGTTGAGCCCTGTCCATTAACCAGGTGTGCGTCACGATGGCAGCAGCAGGCAGCTCCGAAAGAGTTAACCAAGAACTGCTCCTTGCTGTGGTTTGTGGTCGAAACCATGATTGCCAGGAGCAAATTTTTGTCGTGCAACAAGGCGTGCTATTAAAATGTCGAGTTATACTTTTTTTTTGGGGGGGGGGGGATGAAAAGGTTAAAGCCTTTTATTAAATCCCATGAATGCTTGTCACCCTGGCAGCAAGGAATCTGTTTCCGGGCCAATTGCCTTTTCCTGTGTGTTTTTTTCCTTTCTTTTAAAACACACTCACATATATATTGGGGAGGGGAAGGGGGGGGTTGAAAGCAAGTCTTGCAAACAGTACCTGTTTCTCATTAATTGGACAGGTTGGAAGTATGTAGTGAACTTGCACTTAAAGCCATATTTTCCTCTTACCAACTAAACCAAGGGCAGATGTGTTCTCTCAATTGGTGGTTATATTTAGAGGATAGTGCCTCAGTAGTCCAGTGGCCATTTCCTAGAGGATCAACTGGCACTTCTTGGTTGGTGGGATTCATGCAAAGAATGCTGGATTAGGTGAACCATATTATAATCCTGAAAAACTCTGTTTTGATTTTGAAGGAGGAATGCATGCTGCAGATCAACAAACACAGACACATTATTCCTTGAGTGCTGACTTTGCTTTGCAAATGTCAAACCTAGGCTTCCCAATCCCCAGGTCCCAGAGGGGGATCCCCCGGTTTTATAGGCTTCCCCCCTCCCCCAGCCAGCTGGCCGGCGGGGGAAGCCCCGCCCCCAGAGCCATCATGCACCTCCATGAACGATTCCCATAGGGAATGATGGGGAATTGATCCGCAGGTATCGGGGGCTCGGGGGGGGGCTGTTTTTTGAGATAGAGGCACCAAATTTTCCGTATAGCATCTAGTGCCTTTCCCCAAAATACCCCCCAAGTTTCAAAAAGATTGAACCAAGGGGTCCAATTCTATGAGCCCCCAAAGAAGGTGCCCCTATCCTTCATTATTTCCTATGGAAGGAAGGCATTTAAAAAGGTGTGCAGTCCCTTTAAATGTGAGTTCCTTTGGAGTTCATTGATGCTTGTCACACCCTTGTTCCTGGCTCCACCCCCAAAGTCTCCTGGCTCCACCCCCAAAGTCCCCAGATATTTCTTGAATTGGACTTGGCAACCCTAGTCAAACCTGCTGGTGGGTCAGGGGGATTCTAATACAGGGGTCTGAAATATTTCCAGAGCAGTGGCCTGTTTGTACCCCTAGGTAGCAGTGTAGCACTCATTCACTGAGTTACAAGCATGAAACAGGAAGTAGTAACATGGCATCAGAGTCACATGATGGGAAGAAGTTGCCTTCTGCCTTTGCTTGAAAAGTCATCCTGTCCACTGGCTGTTCTGGTGCTCAGTCTGTGTCAAAGGAGAAGCAATTGGCATAGAAGCCTTGTTATACTTGTATGCAGGCTTAAATTTTCCGTGTGGAAACTGGATTTGGATTGCATAATGTGCAGAGACTTCAGAGCCAGCTTGATCTGACCTAGTGAGAATCGTCTGTGTAGAACTCCTGTCACTTAATTAGCTTGTGTTGAACGGAACAGCTTTTCTCAACAGATGTGGGGCTATGGGAGAAAATGCCTCTGCCAAATTTCTCCCTTCTATTATTTCACCATCCAGAATTTGGTTTGAAGAAGAAATGTTCCCCTGCTCTCTTGTTCTTTATAGGACAGGGTATATCCAGATTTCCAACGTGAGGAGAGAGCATAATTAGACGATTGTGGAATAAAGGAGAGTTGTTCCATTTTGACTGCCCCTGTTGCATTGCTGGTTGAACACCTGCTGTAGCCCGTATGCTGGAGCTCCAAATATACACAGTTTTTTGCTCTTGTGGTATTCTGGATTCTTTGCACTTCCTTACCAGCCTGAGAATTGGTGGTTGAATAAATCACAATTCCTTCTACGCTGTTCAGGCTTCATTTCACAGCTCACCCCAAACAGCACCAGCTGATCCTCTGGGAAATGGCTAGTGGACTACTGGGTAGCCATTTGCCCAACACGACCTTCAATTTAGAGAAATGGGGGAAAGAACAAATGGGAAGCAAGGAAAGAAGCAGGGCTGACCTTTGAGTGTGACCGAAACCAGCCCTGCAGAGTGGGAAAATTCCTCTCTCTATCCCACTGTGCTTTTAGAGGCCAGTGACCCGATTCGCTTTGCTTGATATTCATAAAGAGAGTATAGAGCAGGATGGTGCTCTGCGCCTCTGTTTTCTTCCTGGTTGGAATCAGTACCTTCTGTTTCTTCTGCCCCACGGGCGTTTTTACTGTTTCAACTAGTTGCCTGTTAAAGACAGCGTCCTTTGTGTTGTACTGAATTTTTTTTGATGCTTTTTAAAACAGCTGTGACTTTAAATGTAGAAGGTGAACTTTGCGATGGGACAGACCCCTTAATGGAACAGAAGGGTTTTTTGTGTGCACTGTACAGAGGTGTGTTGGTATTTTATTTTATTTTTTGCCTGAGGTAAGAAGTTAGGCTGTGTGTGATTTTTAAGTTTATGTAAACAGTCATGGATTATATGTACAGCCAGGCAAATGAGAGTGTCTCTGTTTTTAGCTTTGATCTGGAATGATATCACTGGAGTTGAATATAAGGAGGGCAAAAAAAAGATTAAAAGAGTCTGAGGAAGAAGAGGCTGCATATTCATATGCATTTGTGTAGAAGCAGGAGTGTGTGGGGGAGAACAGGTTATCGTCCCATTTGACTACCTCGTTGTCTTGTCCTTCATTTACTGTAGGTTAGATCACTGCACAAACAGTGGCGCGTTCCCCCAGGGCAAGAAGCCTTTGCATGGATTCTTGTGTCAACAGAAGGCCTCTTGCTTTGGGGAGGGGAGCACTGCTGTTCTTGAAACGGATCAGATCCCTGCCGTTTACCCCTAGCAGGATATTGAAGATGGCCAGGAAGCTCTTGTGAATCCCACTGAAAAGCAAAACCTACGTTGGGTTAGAAATGGACCAGTTGTACTGGAGATCTTTTGGTTAGGGCCAGGAATGGTGGACAATGGCTGAACCAAAACCAGGCCAAATGCTGGTGCTTTGATGTTAGGGTTGCCAATCCCCAGGTGGGGGCAGGGGATCTCCCAGCTTGGAGGCCCTCCCCCCACTTCAGGGTCATCAGAAAGTGGGGGAGGGGAGCCTAATGTCTGCTGGGGACTCCGTTATTCCCTATGGAGATTTATTCCCATAGAAAATCATGGAGAATTGATCCGCGGGTATCTGGGGCTCTGGGGGGGGGGCTGTTTTTTGAGGTAGAGGCACCAAATTTTCAGTATAGCATCTAGTGCCTCTCCCCAAAATATCCCCCAAGTTTGAAAAAGATTGGACCAGGGGGTCCAATTCTATGAGCCCCAAAAGAAGGTGGCCCTACATGATTTCCTATGGAAGGAAGGCATTGAAAAGGTGTGCCGTCCCTTTAAATGTGATGGCCAGAACTCCCTTTGGAGTTCAATTATGCTTGTCACAGCCTTGATCTTGGCTCCACCCCCAAAGTCTCCCGTCTCCACCCCCAAAGTCCCCAGATATTTCATAAATTGGACTTGGCAACCCTATTTGATGTGCTTTGTTTTGTTTTTCTGGATGCAGGGTCCAGCTAGGTTGGAAGTTGCCTGGCCTGTGCTGCCCCCAAGTATCCTGGGCAGCACTGGAGAGCCCCCCTTCTCCAACCATCACAGCACTTCTCCCCCTTCTAGGGTTGCTTGACACCAGTGGGGGATTAGGGTGTAAAGCTGACAGATCCAACTTGGGAAACTCCTGGAGGTCTGAGGACAGAGCCTGAGGAGGATAGGAACTTCAGTGGAGTAAAATGCCATAGAGTCCACTCTCCAAAGCATCCATTTTCTCCAGAGGAACTGATTACTGTAGCCTGGAGATGAATTGTAATCGCAGGGGATCCCCAGGTCCCACCTGAAGGCTGGTATCCCTATCTTCTGCCTTTGAGTGGGTTCATAAGAAATATTGTTTGAGTGACCACAAAAAAGCTGACCTACCCCAAGATTATGCTGGAGGTATAATGAAAATGACAAGTAAGTCCTTTAAAAAAAAAAAAAGAGGCTGGGTAGTCTAGCCCAGCGTTTGGTTTCCAATAGAGCATAGCCAAAAGCCTCTAAGAAGGCTGCCAGTGCAGACAAGAGCAGTGAACTTTTCCTGCAGGTTGAATTGCACTGAATTGCACTGCCTCTGCATGCTAAGGCTCCCATTGCAATTGCTAACAGCCACTGATAGATCTGTCATCCATGAATTTGTCTAATGCCTTTTCAAAAGCCTTTTCAGCTCATGGCCTTGTGGCATTCGTTGTATAACCTAGATATGTCTTGTGTGCCGAGGCGCTTTGTTTGTCTTAGATCTACTGCCAAATCAATTTCATTGCGTGATTTGGAGTTCTGGTATTAGGAAAAGGGAAGGAAATCCATTCAGTACTTCACAAACTCTCTCAGGTCCGTATCCTGGGAAAGGTCCAAGAACGCTATTAATCTCAGTTTAACCTTCCTCACAGGATTGTTGTGCAGACAAAATGGAAGAGAGGAGAATCATGAAAGCCATTTTGGGTCCCCCCCCCCCCGGGGAGGAAGGTGGGGGTATAAAAGGAGTACTTAAATATGTCAAAAGGAGATCAGAAAGCCCCTAGAAGTACACTTGATGAAAGCGTGAAGGCCAGCCTTGGAAAGATTTATAAAAACTTACCAGCTTGTCAAAAAGAAAGAAAAATGTACTGGACTAGATGCTCATTAGCACTAATGTGGCAGATCTTTAAGACAGCAAAGAACATTCACAAAAAAGTGGGGGGGGGGGGGGCGGAACTTAACCCAAAATGCGTTTTGGCCAATCTGGCCTTCCTTAGTGCTCAAACATATTTATTGCATATTGGATCTAAGTAATACCATAAATGCAAAAATAGGGGTCAATTGAAAATTGTTCTGGAGGAGAAAGGAAGAACAAAATAGTGATTTAATACACATTTATGAATATAATGGAAAGATGTGTTAAAGAGATATCTTGTTACTTATAATAAGTCTCAGTGACTCAAGACAGAGATGAATATGATAGAGGCCTCATTTTAAATAGAACAGGAGATTGGAATAAAAATACAGAGCAACAACCTATTTTTTTTTTAAGTTTACAGAGTCAAGTAGATGCGATAAGTTGATGCTTGGCCTACAATCCAAATGCATTTCTGAGAACACAGATCTAGTCACATATTGGTGAAATGCATGTCACGTGTGTCTAGAAATAAATGCCTAGAATCAGAAGCAGGAGAGCACCATAATTTACCAACCTCCAGCTGGGCCCTGGAATTCTTCCAAAATTATAACAGATTTCCAGGCAACAGAAATAATCTCCCCTGGAGAAAATGGCAGCATTGGAGGGCGGATTCTGTGGCATCACGTGTACCTCTGCAGGTACCACTCCTGAATCTCCAGGAACTTCCTAAACCAGAATTGGCAAGCTTAGAGCGTCTGTAGGAGTTCTGCAGAACAAGTGTGCAATTGGGACCTCGCAAAATGGCAGAGCTTTTGATTGCTTCTACAATGCCATGTTGTACTTGGGCACTTGCAGAAGGTATGCTTCAGGCACATTGACTGTTATGGGCCCATGGCTCAATGGTAGAGCATCTGTTTTCATGTTACACACTGATAGAAATTGAAGGGTGCTTTTTTTTAAGGGGGGGCATTGCTTTAACAAAGGTCACCTTGTCTAAGGCATATGTTACAACAGCAGATTTCCCCCCCCACCCTGTTCTCCATCATCCCTTTCAATCTGACAGCTGCACAAAAGAGGACAGCTTGTAAAAATAGAAAGTTTGTTTTGCCAGAGAGACTGAGCACACACACACACAGTACATAGAGCTCAAGACCAGCATGACCAAGTCTGCAGGATAGGTGGGAGAAGGACTTCTCCACTAAAGATGCTAATACGTGGGGGCAGAGACGAGCAGGTAACTGAGTGTCTTTGCAACTCCATCATTTTGCGGCACCTTAATCTGAGATTCGTTCCCACAACACAATTCAGAGCCTGGCTTTTAGTCACATTTTACAGTTAGAAATTAATGCCAAGAGCTCTTCATCCTGGGCCTCTTGAGGAGTTTTAAAAAAAAAACTATAACCCTCCAGAGATTATTTATTTAAGCATTTATAGGCCACCTTTATGAAAAGTCTGTAAGGCAGCATATGATAAAATCAGACTTAAGAACTGCAGAATCATAAGGAAACAGACTTAATGCAGCCGAGAGTGTCCATAAAACTAATCACAGAATGGAATAACAGTTGGATAAAATAGAAGAGATTCAAATCAAGTAATGAGAAGCCTTGGGGAAATAAAAAGCTTCTTAAAGGAGATTAGGGGGCCTCAGAAATCTTTCTGGGGACGCTATTGTACAGATGGGGATCCACCGCTATAAAAGGCCCTGTTCCCAGTCTCCACCCACTTACTCTCTGAGATCATTTAGGGAAGGTGCAGAAACTATTTTGTTCTGTGAGATTGATGCTAGCCCTGATCTGGAGGGGAGGGCCCCTGGCTCAGTGCTTGGCATGCAGGAGGTCCTAGGTTCGATCTCCAGGATCTCAACTTAAAAGAATATGGCAGCAGGTGATGTGAAAAACCTCTGCCTGATCGCTTGGTGAGCTGCTGCCAGCCTGAGTAGACAATACTGCTTTTGATGGACCAAGGTTCTGATCCAGTGCAAGGCAGCTTCATGTGTGCCAGCCTTGTAGTGCAGCTACTCACGTGTAAGGGATGAGGGGGAGGGGGTTTGGCTGTAGGGGTGCTAATTACCAAGATTGTTGGGGGTGAAGCCTCAAGGCAGAGTCTGTTATGCCTTTAGTTAGTTTAGCTTTTTCGCTGATTGAAATCCTTGCCAAAGCTAAACTTGCTTTGCAATCAGCAATATACTCCTCTAAAACTTCTTAGTTAAATTAAAAGGTCAGAAAGCTGAATTAACTTAAAGCTCCCTTTATGACCACTAATACAAGTTGGCAATCAGTGCTGAATGAGTAGATAGCTTTTTTTAGATGGGAAAGAATAGGGCTTGTTTGCTTTTAGCATACTTTTTGGAACCTAGGGGAAAAAAAATATCTTCAATATTGGAATGCATGACCTTGTTTTATTGGGTGTTTACACTTTTCAGCAGATGTGGAAATTCTAGGTTGCAGTCAGAATCTTATGTCTTATCTCACATGTATCTTCAGATATTGACAAGTATGATTAAAGAATGTGGAGCTGAAGGGCTCTGCCTTATCATACACTGAGGGGGCAGGTAATTTTCTTAACTCTTCTCTGTGTTTGGTCATCCTCATGACTATAGAAACTCTAGTTACAAGGAATATGTCCAGAGAAGGCATGGACAAAAGATTTTTTCAGTGGGTCCTAGGCTTCCCAATCCCCAGGTCCCAGAGGGGGATCCCCCGGTTTTACAGGTTTCCCCCTTCCCCCAGCCAGCTGGCCGACGGGGGAAGCCCCGCCCCCAGAGCCATCATGCACCTCCATGAACAATTCCCTTAGGGAATGATGGGGAATTGATCCGCAGGTATCGAGGGCTCTGGAGGGGGCTGTTTTTTGAGATAGAGGCACCAAATTTTCAGTATAGCATCTAGTGCCTCTCCCCAAAATACCTCCCAAATTTCAAAAAGATTGGACCAGGGGGTCCAATTCTATGAACCCCAAAAGAAGGTGCCCCTATCCTTCATTATTTCCTATGGAAGGAAGGCATTTAAAAAGATGTGCAGTCCTTTTAAATGTGATGGCCAGAACTCCCTTGAAGTTCAATTATGCTTGTCACACCCTTACTTTTGGCTCTGCCCCCAATGTCTCCTGGCTCCACCCCCAAAGTCTCCTGGCTCCACCCCCAAAGTCCCCAGATATTTCTTGAATTGGACTTGGCAACCCTAGTGGGTCCAGTGCCTGCTGGTTGTTGATATTCTTTTGGAAAGTGCTGGCTAGAGTTGCCAGGTCTGACTCAGGAAATATCTGGGGACTGGAGCCAGGAGCAAGGTTGTGACAAGCACAATTGAACTCCGAAGGGAATTCTGGTTATCACATTTAAAGGGATCATGCTCCTTTTAAATGCCTTCCCTCCACTGGAAGTAATGAAGGATGGGGACACCTTCTTTGGGGGCTTATAGAATTGGACCCTCTGGTCCAATCTTTGAAACTTGGGGGGGGGGGGGCGAGGTTTGAGGAGAGGCACCAGATGCTATGCTGAAAATTTGGCGCCTCTACCTCAAAAACAGTACCCCAGAGCTCCAAATATCCACAGATTGATTCTCCATTATGCCCTATGGATATAATAGGGTATAATGGTATTCCCAGTAGACATCCCCCCTCCCCCACTTTCTGACAGCCCTGAAGTGGGGGAGGGCCTCCAAACCAGGGGATCCTCTGCCCCCAACTGGGGATTGGCAACCCTAGTGCTGGTTTAGAATAATAGAATCATAGAGTAGGAAGGGACCTCCAGGGTCATCTAATCCAACACCCTGCACAATGCAGGAACTTCACAAATACCTCCTCCCCTCACACACATATATACCCAGTGACCCCTTCTGCATGCCCAGAAGATGAACCTGGGTTCAATGGAGGAAGGCACTGCAGGAGGTAGAGATAGTTTAGGATGTTGCTAGTATAATCCTGCACAATGTTGACTTTAATGGACTCCGAAGGATGTAACTGCTTTGGGATCACACTAAAAAGCAATCCTGGAGCAAGCTGAGCCCAGTGGCACCGGAAATATCAGCGGTGTTTTATTTTTCTATTTATTTACTTCATTTCTATCCCACCTTTCTTCCTGAAGGGGACCCAAAGCGGCTATTCTCTCCTTCTCCATTTTATTCCTCACAAGGACCCCTGTGAAGTAGGTGGATCTGAGAGAGAGTGACAGGCCCAAGGTCACCTAGTCAGCTTCCACAGCAGAGGGGGCATTTGAACCAGTGTCTCATGTATCCTAGTCTGACCCTATGTCTCGCCGACTGGGTCTGCTTGGCTGAAACCCGGGAGGTGTTATCGATAATGAGGATCTGAGCCAAGTGGACCCTATGATGACAAGGGTCCCTTGTTCTTGTTACGGCAGCCCGGCTCCAAATCAAACAGACCTTTGCCACGCGGGATGGTACTTCCTTGGCAGCACCCCTCTGGGAACATTCCCAGGGAACTCAAAGGTCGATCCACTGCTGAACTGAATGTGTTTCTTAAGAAGAAATGCATGTTTGGGCTTACTGAGTACAGATGCTTTACATACATTCTAGCTTTGCAAATGTTTTTTTTTTAAAAATCACATTTGGGATTCTAGTAATATACAAATGAGGACCACGCACGATTAAATTGTGCTCGCCCCTGGGGTAATCAGCATCAGTGCTGACTCTTCTGCTCCCCCCGCCCCTTCTTTTCATGTGAATATTTGGGATTCACTCTGGGTGAAGGTTCTTGTCTGAACAGGATTCAACAAAGTCAACGGTGGTGAAACCTGAGTCATCCTAACGTGTGCTCCTTGGAGACAGTCGGGGCGGCACTAAGGGGAGGAAGGGCTGCGTGAGAAAATTTAAAGACAACGAAACTCGCAAAAGAAAAAAAAAAGCACACCTGTTAAGAGTTTTTAGTCAGTGGGTGAAACCAGCTAGGTTTAAAGCATCGTCTCAGCGGGAGAGAGGAGGGGGAATGCGGATGGGGGTTGTTGCCTGTGCAACGACATAAAAGACACAAATCAGAGTGTGGAATTTTTTGCCCTTGGAGATTTGGGCTGGATTTTTCCTTTCTGGTGGCCAGAGGAAAAAAACTGTTGGGTGATTCAGGCAGGTGCAATTGCTGTTTAAAAAAAAGAAGTCCTCTCTGGAAAAGCTCAACGAGACGAGTTTTGCTTTCAAATTTTAATGGCAAACGAACTTTTTAAAAAACGTTTGGGCCATGTTGTAGAAGCAGCTTGCCGTTAAAGGCTCATAAAGCTGCTTTCTTCTCAGTCGGGCTGTTGAGCAGTCAAGGGCAGTATAGTCTACTCTGTCTGGTCTTTGGTGGGAGTCTTTTATACCCTACAATACCTGAACCTTTTAACTGGAGCTGTCAGAGACAGAACAGAGCCTAGGGCTGTCTGTTGTTGCTCAGTCAGATGCTCTACCCTGAGCCATGGCTAGAAAGACTCGGTCTCCCCCCCACCCTCTACCTGCACTGCTCACTGTTGCTCAACTAGTCAGTGAAGGGAGGAAATGCCAGGGAAAATGGGGGGAAGGCAGGGCTGTCCCTGCCACTAGGCAAACTAGGCAATTTCCTAAGGCACCCCCATATGACTCGGTGATATTATCAGTGCAGGGGAGCGCCAGAAGTTAGCATTGCCCAGGGTGCCAGACAGTTGAGGGCCAGCCCTGGGGGGAGGTGCTGCCCCAGTGCCATGACACCACTTCTGATGCAACCCAGATGTAATGTCATCGCTTCAGGCAATACTCTAGCATGTGCCCAAAACTCTGTGGTTAAAACGTAGAGGCTTGGGCAAATACTAGGGTGGTGCACCAATGCCCCAAAAGGTAAGTCCCTGCCCCCGTGAATCTCCCATCGGTTGTCAGCCACAGTCAGTTGGTAATCCAAGATGATACATATTCAGAAATATTAGGTGGTAGTTGAATATGAACACAGATTGGGCCTGAAGCTTATACCCAGTTGCTACTCATGAGAAACACCATGTAATATTTCTTCTGTGTCTTAGCAGGCAGAGTCAAAGAAAAGGGGTGGGAGAAATGGGTAAATTCTTTGGAGACAGAGCAGATTTACTACCTACTATCTGCTTTGCACTTTTTTTAAAAAGCCCTCTGTTTGTATTTACAGATTTTGCTCCTCCAAAGCTATGGCCAAGTATGGTGGTTTTGCATGTTCTTAGGGTTGCCAGGTCTGAAAATACCTGGAGACTTTGGGGGTGGATCCAAGAAAGGGCAAGGTTTGAGAAGGGGAGGGCCCTCCGGTACATTGCCATAAAGCCTACACTTCAAAGCAGCCATTTTCTCCAGGGGAGCTGATTGCTGCCAGCTGGAGATCAGTTGTAAAAGTGGGAGATCTCCAGGCCCCACCTGGAGGCTGGCAATTGTACATGTTCTTATGAAAAGATTATTCTGGAGGAGGGAGTCTTCCTAGCCAGCTAGCCTTGTTAAAAAGGCTATGGTTTGTGACTCTCAATAGCAAATCGTACTTCCTTTTTCGTTCTGGGATTCTGGAGTCGAGAATGATCTGAGGGAAAAGTCTTGCTCCTGCAGCCACGGCACCTCTATGTGGTGGTGGGGTTTGGCAAAGATATCTTTGGCTCCATCCTCTTTGATCATGCTCTTCTGATTCTTGTTCACTCCCTATCATCCTCAGAAGGTTCTTCCTGTTCTTTATCCTCACAGCAACCCTGTAGGTGGTCTAGGCAGAGTGACTGGCCCAAGGTTATCCACTGAGCTTTTTGACTGAGCAGAAATTGAAACCTGGTTTTCAGAATTCATCCAGTGTACCATATGCTTGTCCTCTGGATTGAAGGGAGAGAAGATCAGTTTGTTTGAACCAAGATCTGAGAAGGTTATCGCAAAAGCTCGATTGTTTACTGCGCATGGCTGGTAATCTTGTAAAAGCCTGAGGATCATTAGGTGACCTGAGTCATGCACTCTCACCTAACCTACCTCAAGGGTTGTTGTGAAGAGAATGATGAAAAACACTTTGGGTCCCTGTTGTGGAGAAAGGTGGGGTATCAGGTAAATAAATATATCTATACTTTGTTTGAAAGGAGGTATGTGGCTGCGGCTCAGTGGTAGAGTGTCTGCTTTTTGCACATAAAGTCCCAGGCTTGATCCTTGGTGGGTCCAGATAAAAGTATCAGGTAGGAAACCATGGGAAAGACCTTGACCTGAGATTGTGAAGAGCTGCTGCCAGTCAGAGCAGACAAGACTGCAAACGGGTCCCCCTCAAGGAGCTTACAGAAGAGGAGATATGGACAAGGGCAACACTTGTTATTCCTTTATCGCTGCCATTTTTCAGGTGCTGAAATGGTCATTGGGTGGGCTCTAAAGTGGTGTCAGCATCCCTGGTTAGACCTGGGGCTGCCGAAACACCTAGTGATGCCTTGAGAGTATGTAACTGTCCCAAGGTCACCCAGCAAGCTTCCATGATAGAGTAGATCCTAGATCCTGTATCTCCTAGATCCTAGTCCAACACTAACCCTCTATACCATTGGTTCTCCACTAAGAAGAGGGTTGCTTGGTGATTCTGTGACTGTTTCCTGTTTTACCATGGTGGTTGTTTCTAATTACTTATTGGCATCTAGGGTTAAATTGTATGGCTAGGTTTTTCTGGAGTGGAGTGACAGTGGTGTTTGCGACACTTGATACCTTCTGGCTTTTACGTTGCCATGGATTTGTTCCACACCTTTTGGGCGGGGTGTGATGTAAATCTCCAGAACCAAATAATCACTTGAACATTCAGCAAACAAGAGGGGGGGGGGGAAGAGGAACAAGCCCAGATGTGTTGTGTTCCTCCATTCTCAAGCTGTTGTTTCCTTTTGCATTTCATAATATGTCTGAGGGGCTTTTCGTAGTTGAGATTTTAACAGTTGCATCACAAGAATGTCATGAGGAACAATCTAGATCAGGGGTGGCCAACGGTAGCTCTCCAGATGTTTTTTGCCTACAACTCCCATCAGCCCCAGCCAGCATGGCCAATGGCTGGGGCTGATGGGAGTTGTCAGCAAAAAACATCTGGAGAGCTACCGTTGGCCACCCCTAATCTAGATAAACACCATCCTGATGCACGTAAATGAAAGTTGGTGAGAGAAAGGCTGGATCCTCTGAGTTAAGGGGACCCTCTGAAGCTCAGACAGGACTGCAGACTTAGAAATCTCTTTTTTCTTGAGGGCTGAATGCAAAATTAGAATAGCTGTGAGAGCAACATGGTATAGTGGTTAGTGTGTTAGTGTAGGATCTGGGAGGACCAGATTTTGAATCCCCATCGTGCCACGAAAGCTTACTGGATGAACTTGGGCCAGTCGCATGCTCTCAGCCCAGCCTACCCCAGAAGGTTGTTAGGATAAAAGAAACAAAGGAGAGGAGAATGATGGATACCTATTAAGAAGGAAAAGGAAAGCACCACGTGCAGTGTTCCCTCTAAGGTGAGTTAACGTGAGCTAGCTCACAGATTTTTAGCCTCCGCTCACACATTTTTGTCTTAGCTCAGGAAGGATGACCCCAGAGCACACTAATTTATGCAATAGCTCAACTTTAATCGTAGTAGATTAAGTAGAATTTTTGCTCACAAGACTGCAGCTTAGAGGGAACATTGACCACATGGCTTCCGACCTGCTCTCACTGGGCACATCCAGTTCTTCATCCCGCCCTCCCTTCAAATTGGCTCATAACATTTTTAGCAACAACAAAAAAGGAAAGGCATGCTGATAAAAATGTGCCCTGGAAGATCTCGGAGATCAGTATTTACCCTTTGTGTTTCAACTCAGTTTCAGATCTGTGCGCCTTCTGAAGAATGATGGGATGGGCTTCCAAAAATACTCCTATGTAAATGAAGACGAAGCTTGGAAGAGCTACCTGGAGAACCCCCTGACAGCAGCCACGAAGGCTATGATGAGGGTCAATGGAGATGATGACAGCGTGGCCGCCCTGAGTCTCCTCTATGACTATTACATGGTATGAAATGCAACCAGCATTAGACCTGGAAATACTAAACTCTCTCACTTGGTGTTCTTTCAGGACAAAGGGTTGGATCCAGACTAGGCATTTCCACTCACAGAGCACCATTTCCCCACCTTCTTTGTCTCACAGCAACTCAAAAATCCTGGGGGGGGGGGGTGTTTCATGGTGTTGCAGTAGGAGGGGAATCTGGAACATCATGTGCCTTGAGTAAAAATCCTTGAACCTGCAGAAATGTTAGTCTTCAAGGCCAGTTCCAGTTGAGGGGGACTGGGCAGAGAGTATATAGAGCCCTCCTACCCTTCTTTGGTTACGTCTCTCTTTGCACCTACCAACCCACATCCCTGTAAATCATTTCCCCCACCTCCTATCACAAGCCCTCTCACAGCTCATGTTCATAGATTCCTGTACCGCCTACATACCTTTTCCTATGCTGGGCAATTTGTACAGCTGGGAGCATGAATGGTACAGTGCTTGCAAGCAAGTCAGTGGAGTTATGGGCATGCAAATCAGTAGCAGTGGGCACTGGCAGTAACTAACGGGCTATTATTAGGCTTATTAGTTTGTTATTAGTTTCCTTATCACTAACCTTCCAGGAAGCCCCACCAAACAATGGGCACATCCACAAACCAATTGCCCTTTCATCACACCCCCTCCAGCCTACAAATAGCAGCTCTCCAGCAGCCCTGGCCCCACTCAATGCACAGCAGCCAAGAAGGTCAGAGCGCCTGCTCCGGCTGCAACGCCACTGAGGATGTTCTCCGCAGCTGAGAACGAAACGTCTGGAAGGAAAACTTTCTCCAGTAGAACACGGCACTTGATCCCGAAAGATTCTACAAACCCTAATGATGTTACCAGCCGTGAAAACCTGAAATCTTTGATTAGGCTTATTGTTTGGCCAATGGTAGCAGGCAACCTCCCACCCTGTCTCTGTCCCCTGTCCTTGATAATTTAGGCAGTGGGAGAAAAATGGGGGCGATGTTCTTGGATGCCTCCCAATCTCTGTGGTAAAGATCATAGAGACTGGTAGAGATTCAAAGAATATCATTTGGAAGTCACTTCACATCCATTAGGCCTCTGTCCAAAAGTTAGTTATCTAATGAATTGTTGGAACTGTTTTAATGTATGGTTTTTTACTGTTGTTCACTGCCCTGAGCTCTGTGTACACTGAGAAGGGCATCTATAAATTTAAATTATAAATAAATTACATCACACCCTCAATGCTGCTGTAGAAACTTCGGCAGTCTCTGTGATAAAGACCATGGTGTCTGGTGAAATTTCTAAGAGCATCACCCAGAAATGACATTGCGTCCCCCCCAGAACTTTGCTCATACATAGAATCGTTTCCACTCTGTTTTTGTGTCCACAGTATGGGCAGACAGACACCTTTAAACTTGTTCCCTGTCAGAAACATGAGCAATAAGCTGTTGGCAAATCAGTTTTGTGTTTTGCTCCTTTATAAGATAACCTGTGCAAGTAGACAAGCATGGGGGACTGACAGGTGGGAGTCAATCCATGTGTGGGAAAGTGTGATTATTGGCAAGGCAGATGCAGACAAAAGCAACATTGCTTGACTGGCGTGAAATATCGGCCTTCCATCAAATGGGTCAACATACATGACAGTGGAAAGCCAATCCCAAAGTGTGGTTCCTTGTTATGGAGACAGTGTTTCCTTTTTCCCTGAGCAGGTTCCTAAGGAAAAGAGGATCCTTCCATCAGGAACTACAGGCCGCAATGAAATTGGAAAGAGGTGAGAGAACCAGGGGAAACATCTGTATGTTTTAATCCTTCTCTTCCTCCGCAGAGCTCAGGATGGCATACATGGTTCTCTCTTCACCTGTTTTATTCTCCCAACAGCTTGTTAAGGTAGCTTTGGCTGAGACAGACTGGAGGCTGTAAGGTTTATGGCTGAATGTGGGTTTGAACTAGGGTTGCCAATCCCCAGGTGTGGGCAGGGGATCCGCCGGTTTGGAGGCCCTCCCCCCGCTTCAGGGTCGTCAGAAAGCGAGGGGAGGGGAGGGAAATGTCTGCTGGGAACTCTGTTATTCCCTATGGAGATTTATTCCCATAGAAAATAATGGAGAATTGATCCATGGGTATCTGGGGCTCTGGGGGGGCTGTTTTTTGGGGTAGATTTTCAGTATAGCATCTAGTGCCTCTCTCCAAAATACCCACCAAGTTTCAAAAAGATTGGACCAGGGGGTCCAATTCTATGAGCCCCAAAAGAAGGTGCCCCTATCCTTCATTATTTCCTATGGAAGGAAGGCATTGAAGAGGTGTCCCTTTAAATGTGATGGCCAGAACTCCCTTTGGAGTTCAATTATGCTTGTCATAGCCTAGATCTTGGCTCCACCCCTAATGTCTCCTGGCTCCACCCCCAAAGTCCCCAGCTATTTCTTGAATTGGACTTGGCAACCCTAGTTTGAATCTGGATTTCCCAGCTTCCTGGTACTAATTGGGCATTCTAACCCCCTACACCTTGCTGGTTGTATGAGTGCAAGGTGTTTTATGGGTTAAAAATGCTTCAGAAAATGGTTCAACATTTCCTTTCATCTGGCCTGAGAAGGACTGAATTTCACCCCATGTCCTGTTTCCAATACCCCACCCCATAGAGCTTGCAAAGGACACAGAGAAACTTGGAGGCTTTTTGTGGCCTTTCTAAACTTGCCGTGAAGGTGATTAGCCAGCTTTTGTTTCAAGCGCTTCCAAAAATGGGCTGTGTTCTTCCTTTCATCCTTTTTGGCTTCCATGCCAGCCAGATAACCCTACCAGAATAAGTTAACGGTCACTCTGGTATCTCTCCGTTCAGTTCCGCTTCCTGGACTTTGTGTACCCATAGCTATGTGTTGGGGTTTTTTATATATTCAAAAAGAAATGTTCTATTTTTACACTCTTGTCCTTTCAGTAAGGCTTTGCCTCCCCCCCCCCCCCACCCGGCTCCTTTTTGCCTGTGAGGGCCATTAGGCAAACATGGGTGAAGCCAACTTCTAGATAGCAGTTCTAGGAGGCAGCATCAGGAGAAGGCCTTTTTGGCTGTGCTCTGTTTATTGGCCTTCAGGGCAACTTGTCAGCTGCTGTGTGAAACAGGATAGTGAACTAGATGGACCATTCATCTCGCATTTGTATGATTCAGTCAACTGCAGTACTTTTAACGGAAGCAACATCTTGGATCCACTAGAACAGGGGTCCTCAAACTTTTTAAATAGGTGGCCAGTTCACTGTCCCTCAGACTGTTGGAGGGTCGGACTGCCGTTTCTGTATAAGGCCGCGGGCCGTCAGTTCTCCGTCTTCTGCATCTCTCTCCCTTCCCCACACCACACACCCCGGCCTGGGAACTCACCTCACCTCGGTATCACCTCACACTCTGTCTCCGCCGCCTCAGCCCAGTGCCGGAAGTGTGCATTGCTAACGCGAGTTTAGGTCGAATGTCACTTCCGGTCTGATTTTGCCATAACCCAGCCGGCTGCGTAAACGTCCTCAGCGGGCCGCATCTGGCCTGCGGGCCGTAGTTTGAGGACCCTGCACTAGAGTGCTCTTGTGGATGGAATGACTTGCAGCTGTAGAATGTGACTTTCTCTCCTTCCCTGCCCACTGCCCCTCCAAATGCAGCTGCCGGAGTGGGAGAGAAATTCATACTGCAGGTGGAAATCACCCCAACCTAGATGGCCCAGGCTAAGTTTGATCCGATCTGGTCAGATTCTTGAAAGCTAAGCAGGGTTGGTGCTGGGAGACCACCAAGGAGGTCCAAGGTTGCTATGCAGAATGCAGGCAATGCCCAACCATCTTTGAATGTCATTTGTCTTAAAAATACTACAGGGTTGCCATAAATCAGCTGTGACTTAATGGCACTGTCCTCCACTGATAGATGGAAATTATTCTATCTGTGGAACCATGCCAGTGGACCTAAGCCACAGTTCTTAATTAGGAGACAACAGCATCTAAGTCCAACTCAAGTTCTGGTCGGAGCATCCAAGTTTGCTCAATGTACTTATTTTCATCATCTTTCTCCTACCACCTCTGCCAAAGGTGTTCAAGGAAGCCTACAGACCAATTAAAATATAGCATAAAAAAAATCACGTGATAAAACTCTAATAATCAATTAACTGTAAAACTCAAAGTTCCACATAGGGATGCGCATGAAACACATTTTTGCAGTTCGCTTCATGGTTCATTGTTGAACTACAAATTGTACAAACTGGGAGGCTGCTTCGCAAACCGGACTGGTTTGTATGGGTTTGTGACCCCTGCTTTCTGCTCCCTGCCTCTTTTCATGGGGAGCAGAAAACAGGCGTTTAAATAGCTCCGGGCCATTTAAATAACTGCTTTCTGCTCCCCAAGGAAAGTCTTGGAGAGCAGAAAGCAGTGGTTTACATGGTTTTGCATGTCTCTGCTGTTAAAAAGGCTTTCTTGGGAAGTGAGCTCCAGGGACTGGCTACCCAGAAAAGCCTCTTTAAACAGGTGAGCCATGGTAACAGACTGTCACTGTGACTCAAGTATTCCACTCTAAATAGTTAAGTAGCTATGGGAACAGCCTGCTCCTGTGACTTAGGAGTTTCCTCAGCTGTTTGGGTGCCTTTCATCAGGAGGAGAAAGCAGGGGTTTAACCCCTGCTTTTTGCTCCCCACAAGCCCATGAATCTCCGCAAACTGCCTTTAAAATTCATAGAGGTTTGTGGCCAAGCTGCAGTTTGTGAACTTCAGTTTGTGAACCACAAACTCACCAAAATTCATCACAGATGAAGGTTTGTGAGCCAGTTTGTGCCCATCTCTAGTTAGTTCCACATATGTCAGTGGTTCTGTATGCATACTGTTCCTGATACATATTAATAGATCACCTGCAGGCCCCTCAATCTAAACATCCATCTGTATTAACCACTTACTTATAGGTATAAATGCATGTAGAGGGAAATGTATTACAGACTTCATGTACCACCTGCCAAGAAACAGTATGGAGAATGTTTGAAGATATGTGACCATTGCCAGGAGATAACCTGTGACACTGATCAAAAACCTGGGGAAACAAGAGGTGGTACAAGGATGTAAAGGATGGTATTCAGGAGTGGTTGTAGTAAAACATTCTGCATCTCTTCTTTCCTATTCCTTCCTCTAGGCACTGCCATGGGATGGAGTACGAACCAGAGATTTCGTCCTTTGAGAGTTCGGCTCATCTCATGAAGCTCCTGGCCGAAAATGTCTCCATGAACCAGGAATATTCTGACCTGCCCAAGAAGAATGGCTTGGGCCTGGATGGCATCCCTCCTCCTCACAAGCCTCCAGCTCTGCCCCCTGGCACCAGCAAGCTGGAAACCAGTCCAGACAACTACATGATAAATTCGGGGGACGTCTATGACAACGGCACACTCAATTCCCTCTTCGACACCATCCACGTGGCTCCTCCGCAACAGAGATGGCAGCCAGACAGCACCTACAAAGAAGACCCTCAGGAGGTTAGAATTGCATGCTGGCTTTGTAGCCGTTTTGCTTGGCAGTTGGTTGTTTTGTACTGATGACTGGAGAGAAAATCCAACACACTGAAATCTGACCCAAAAGACTTGGAATCTGGACTGAGAAACTGGGTTTGTCAAGCTTTCCCAGAGCCAAGCAAAGGGGTTCTGCCCATCTCTGTACAGGATGTGACACGCATGGTGTATAAAATGGGAGCAGCACAAGTTGTACTAAACAGGCGTGCAGAGGGAGTTTCCTTTACATGCCACGTTAACCGTCATGGAGATTCAAGGGATGATTTTGTTTGTTTGAACTTTGATTGAGAAGACATTCTTTATGTTCCTTCTCCTTCTTTCTGTTGCCTTCACCCCTTGCACGTAGCTTGGGATGGACGGGCTCTTTACCTTACTGGGAAAGTTTATGGACGACTGCTTAGCCAATGGGCTTCTGTGGCGCTGGGCTGGTAGCACTGTAGAGGCCACTTAGATCAGATGGCTGATCCTACACTCATTCTCATAGTTTCCCTGGGACAAGTCCAAGCTAAGCACCCCTGGGATTCTGGCAGTCCTGGATGTGACCCCTTGGCTTCTTTGCTCCAGGGCTGTTCCAATTTCCTGATCCATTTCTGACTTCTGTTCATTTGCTGTAGAGCACAGCAAGCTTATTGCCTCCACCTATCACCTTATTGCCTATGATGGCTGGGGTTTTTTTTAATCTGTTAAAAATGTTGACTCAGTCTGGGTGAAGGAGAGATCTCCATTCAAAACAGCATAGTGGGCCCTGTGTAAATGAGGAAGTCTTTAAAGCTTCTGGGCTTACTAGGAGCCGTTCAGCCAACTGTCCTTTCCATACATCTACTTCATGTTCTTAGTAGGAAGGGAAGGAAAGCAGTTTCGTATTAACTCCTCAGGTTCCTGGGACATTTTCTGAGCAGGAAGTGCTTTGGGTAGTTCATAATTCATAGTTCATAATCTAGATAGCTCATAATTTACCTGACACTGTCTAGAAAAACTCCCTCTCTTATATATAGTGATTCATCATTATTTTAACAGTAGGTTTTCTGGGATTTTCTCCAAAGCCCTGTTTGAAAGATACAATACTGAAGAGTTGGTCTTGAGAATTGTGCGTTTTGCTCAAGGCCTGATCATGTTGCCTTAAGGTTGCTAGGGGTGGCAACTTTCTCTTCTGACCTTACCTCAGAAAAGTATTAAATGTGTGTTTAGGGGGAATTTTCATCTCTCCATATCAGTCAAATCTTCACTAACTAAACATCCGCACACTGGAGTTGCTGCGAAAGGCACATAAGCTGGGCTGCTTAAAAGAAAAGTTAGCAACTCATAGCCCCCCCCCCCCCCCCCCCAAAAAAAATGATGTTCAGTCTTCATTCCAGTAAAAGTTGGGACAGGCCTTTTAGAGGGTCTGTGGAATGGCACATTGCATGCCCCCCCTCCAAACAGGGCAAAGAGCTGTTCCATGGGGGCCAATGGAGGATGTTTCAATCAAAATTTGTAGCATCCAAAGACTGCTTTTTTTTTAAGCACATGCACAAACAATTACGGATCTTCACATTTCGAACAGAGTTCATATACAGCTTTTGTATTTCTGCAGTCTGTGATCTTCAATGATATTCTCAAATCCCAGACAGAAGCACCATGCTCAGAAGCTTACTCCACTGAAGATACCAAGAGGTAACAAAAAAAAAGTGTGTGGGCGGGGGTTGGGGTGGGGGAGGAGATGACAGCATAGAGCAAGACCATCTCCAGTGTGGCACTTCAATCCTGGGATGTCTTTGGAGGTTATTGTGGCACCATATCTGGTGTGTGTTCAGGGACAGATGAACACTCATTTATTTTCCCAGGTTTTTATGCGAAGGTTGTTCTGGTTTCTGTCTCTATTTTTCTCCTCTTTTTCCTGTGATTATTCTGGCTTGGTTTTTTTCCCCTTCAAATTTCTTCTTAATTTCTGTATTTTCTTTAATAATTTAGATGTGTCTTGGTTTTTAAATTCTTCTGTCTTTGTTTTTTTTTTAATAGAATTTATATTTTATGGGGATCTTAATTATTTGAATATGCTGCTAGCTGCTTCAGAAGTCAGTTCTGTGGCTGAGGAAAGGGGTACAAATGTTTTAAATGGATAAGTAAAAGGGGAAAAAAATGTCTGTTTGCCTGGTCACCTATAACATGTAAGAATGGTCCTGGACAACTAGATGGGAAAACCTGACACAAGTTGGCTCTTTTACATGTGGTCCTTAAGCTACTGAAGTGTTTTTGGGGCCTAGTGTTACCCAAGGGAGAATTCACTCGAGTTGCACCACAAAAATACACTGTCTGGGTCGATTTTCTGTGAATGTCTTTCAGAGTAAAATGGCACAAACTGTTCTATTCACAATCAATTTTTAATTTTTCCATTCAAGTGACTTTGAATATACACTGGGATCCCCCAAAGCGATTCACATCAAGTCGGGTGACTCACCCATGGCCTACCTCAACAAAGGACAATTCTATCCAGTCACCCTGAGGACTGTTGGAGACGCCAAATGTTTACACTTGACTTCCAATAAAGTGAAGGTAAGAAGTCGGTACTCACACATTTGACAAATTGCTGAGCCAGCTGCTACAGAGATATTATTTTGCCTCTGTAAAGTGCTGTAAAATGGTTATCTGTTGCTGGCTTTGATTTTGCAAATAAATGTATACATTAAATCTTCGTATCAGTGGCTTGGGACCTAAACTGGCTTTCCATTTCTTTTCTAGAGTGTTGTGATGGTCGTTTTTGACAACGAAAAGATCCCAGTGGAGCAGCTCAAGTTTTGGAAGCACTGGCACTCCCGCCAACCAACGGCCAAACAGAGAGTGATTGATGTTGGTACGGAACTGGTTGGGGAAGGGCCTTCTTGCATGGGAGGAAAAAGATCTCAAACTGCCCTTTTATCAGTGCGGTTCAGTCCCCTTGCAGTCCTTGGTGGAATTTTGGTATTCAGTTGAACTATTTACCAATCTAATTACCAATCTCATTTCCACAAGTGCCTCCAGCTGCCCGATTCATGTAGTAGCCCCCTGAAAACCTTGTGGACTAGCACCTCACATCTTGCAAGGGGCTGACCCTGGAATAGAAAATGGCACCTTGTCTGCATAATAACGGCTTGCTTGGTGCCTGCTGTCCTCTCTTTTAGGTGGTAAGAAAAAAATAGCACCCCTGACTGAGTATATGAAAAAGATTTTGAATGACCCAATAGAAAAAAATGAAATTGAAGCAGCAATAAATGTAATGAAAGTAGGTAAGGCTCCTGGGCCGGATGGATATACAACTAAATTTTATAAAATTCTTAAAGATGAGATAGTACCAAAATTGCAAAAATTGATGAATACGATAAGAATAAAAGGGGAAAATCCAAATACTTGGAAAGAAGCTGTAATTTCGTTGATTCCCAAGGAAGATAAAGATGTCACAAATGTAAAGAACTATAGACCAATTTCATTATTAAACAATGGTTATAAGATATATACAAGAATCTTGGCAGAACGACTTAAGCAATATTTTTTACCCAGGCTTTTAACTAGGTTTTTTGAACTTTTAAAAACTATTTTTTTGCAATCTGCTTCTAGCCTTAAGACTGTTATGAAGATTGTTTAGGCTGCTAAATGTGGGGTTTTTATTTGCTTTTACATTCAGGTGGCAGATTATGCTTCTTAAAATTCACTTTTATGTTCTGGGTTTTTTATTGGCTAGGGTTTTAATGGTTGCTAATATGAAATGCTTTCATTATTTTATGATTTTTTAATATTTTACTTTGTGAGCCATCTCAAGCAGGTTTCTGATCTGATGGCATATAAATGTTTTAAAATAAATGAAAATTGCTAATCCCTTCTTTCCCCGAGTATATATGCCCAAATTCCTCTGGATCCTGACCTTTGCTTCCAGGTGGCGTTTAGGAAGAGTTTTTTTAATGGTTTAGGAGGGTGAGGTTTATCACTCTTTAAGAAGATGGGAGTTGCTCAGTTCCACAAACTAGAGTTTGGCAATTAGAAGAGTCATTATGTACTTAATGCCTTTCAGCTGACTGTAAAGAGAATTTCAATACCGTGCAACATATCGAGGAAGTAGCTTACAACGCCTTGTCCTTTGTCTGGAACATTCATGAGGAAGCAAAGGTATGACTAGAACCTTACAAAAGACAAGTATCCACACACACCCTTTGCTACAAAGCTGTTATCTGTTTTATACAATTGTAATGGTCATAGTTTCTCACTCAGAACTATGGGAAATGTAGTTTGAGAGTACAGACAGTTCCCACCCAAACTGTAGTCCTCATGATTCAAAAGCTTAAAACTGTTTTAGGTCTGTAACGCAAATGCATCCTTTAGTCCAACCGTTTTATTTTTACCCAAAGCCCGTTACGATGGACAATATGAACCAGTTTAGAAGCAAGTCCAAAAGAGACTGAGTGAAATGATGTGGACTTTCTCTTCACAGGCACTGTCTGGAGCAAATGAAGCATGCTTAAGGCTGGGACTAGCCCAGATCCCGTTCATTTCAGAACAAGTAACCTCTGCTTTCTCGAGAATGGCAGCCCTCCAAGCACGTTCCAATGACTTCTATGCATCTGGGCAGCCACTCACCACATGCTTATGATTGATGTATATTGCTCATCCCTTACTGTCTACCACGGCTATATGTGGTCAGACTATGGCTGCTAACTGCCAGATAGGGTTTGGGGATTGTCAGGAATTACAACTGAAATCCAGGCAATAGAGATTAGTTCCCCTGGAGAAAATGGCAGCTTTGGAGGGTAAACTCTGTGGTGTACAATATATTCTAGGTGAAATCCAAATTCCTCTCTCCACAGGCACCAGATGCAAATCTCCAGAAATTTCCTATATCAGGATTGGCAATCCTAGATCAAACAGGATTTGCAGGTTTTGACAACATGATAAAAACTGCAGATCCTGTTTCACCATATAAAATAACAAAATAAGTGTGCACATGAAAATATACCACCTTTGCTTCTGTGGACCCCTCCCCCCTCAAAATTTGATTCCTGCTTGAGAAAGTTGGAGTTGTGCGAGGTCTTCCAAAGAATTCATGTCTGGACTAGAACTTGGGATGGGGGCACAGATCTAACCAAACTACATAAGCTGCATTGCACCTGCAGCTGGGGGTGGGGGGTGGGGGGGGAGAACTTTGCCACAATTTTCAGATCACATAAATAGCCCCTTCTCCTTCAAAGGAGTGCTACAGTACAAAAGTTAGACTTTTGTAGAAACCTGAACCATGACCTTCTTGCAGTTCTGTATTACAATCGGGCAGAGCTTCATGACCCACTATGCCAAAATGCCTTCTTTCCTGGCTTGTATTGTGGCCTGCCAGCTTCCAAGGTTTTGCAGTCCCAAGGAAAGGAAGGAAAGGTCCTCTGTGCAAGCACCAGTCGTTTCCAACTCTGGGGTGACGTTGTTTTCACAACATTTTCACGGCAGACTTTTTAAGGGGTGGTTTGCCATTGCCTTCCCCAGTCATCTACACTTTCCCCCCAGCAAGCTGAGTACTCATTTTACCGACCTTGGAAGGATGGAAGGCTGAGTCAACCTCGAGCCAGCTATCTGAAAACCCACAGGCAGTGAAGATGATGGTTTCTTGAGCTGTGGATGATCCACCATGTCAGTGTGTTGGGCTGCCTTCAGCTTGGTCGATTACAGCTGCGTTGCAGCCTGCAGACAAGCCTATATTGCACAGGGAAGTCCAAGCAAAGAGATACGCTCATGAAAAATGGGGCAGAGATGAAGAAACCCCAGAAACTTGATTATTGTTGTCTTTTGTTCCGGGATCTCTTTCTTTCTAGCCCAAAGACAACCTTGGCCCTCTTTTGGGCTATTTTTATCTTTTACACAGTTCTAAAAGGTTACAAACTGTCTCTGAGGCAGCATCCTGTTCCCCCTCCCTCCCCCAATAGAAACATCCCAGGCATGCAGCTAGTCCTGTGTGGCACTGAGGTTAGATGTGATTTTGCACTTACCAGAAAGATTGCCTCCTTTCTGGCTTGGGGCTGTTTTAAGGGTTAGGATTTCAGAGAAGTGAAAAGCTTCTGAGGCCCAATACACATGCATATCTTAGTGCAGATTTTTTGGAACAGTAAGCCTTTAATCTTGTCTTTGGGTTCTGTGTCCACCTTGTGCACCATTCTTTTTCCACCAGTATATTTTTTCTGAAGCTACAGTTTTTTAAAAAAATGCACTTTTATCAGGGTGGAACATCACTTGTGACGTGTGGAGGGTGGTGTCTAAAGTTTTTTTTTTTAATTTGCATAATTGCCCTTTCTTTTTTAAGGAAAAAACTTTTATTACAATACTACAGCATAACATAACAACATATCAACCTAACTAACATATACATAATTGCCCTTTTACAGTTGTGCAGCAGCTTCCATTTAAATTCTTGTGATTCAGCTTTTGCACATGCATTTTAGCATTAGTTCTGTGAATGAAAAGGAACAAAAAGGAAGGCAGGCAAAGGGGGGAAACCCACTGCTGAAACTGATGAGACTTTTTCTGAAACTGACAAGCAGCTGCAAAGCCCGGTTTTCCATATTGTGGAGGACTAGGGGATTCTCTGCTGTGTTATTAGCCACTGTGAAATGGGGAAGAGTCACATAATCTCATAATATGGAGGAACATACATGTTGAGTGTACAGAATGCATGGTAGAACCCACTGATATTGGCATTGCAAGCTGTGATCATTGGCAATGTGTGTGTGCATGTGTACCTGTGCAAAGTCAGCTCCACCAATGCTTTGCACAGGGCTGCCAGTTGTATGTGGGAGGAGTCCTCTGACAGAAGCTTTGGAGAGCTTCTTTAGCCTTGTGCCACTGAATTGAAAAAAATGGGGGGGAGGTGCCACGTGCCCTAGCACAGCTGCATAGTAATGCTAATTTCCTGCCCTTCCTTCCCTGTGGTTTTCTTTGTGATTCTCAAATTTGATCCTGTACACAGGTTATAATCTTGGCAGTTTTCAAAGCCTGTCCTGTTTGGATTCCACTCGTGCTCCCAATGATCAATCCCAAATGAGTCTTACATTTGGCAGTTTGCAGAAGGTCCATGTGGCTTAGCTGCCATTTTAATGTTAGGCTTCTGGAGACTGCCAAAATGCCCCCCCCCTCCAAAAAAAACCTCTGCTCACTAAAGCATTAAAGGGGAAAATGTTTTCAAAGCTTTAGGTTTCCCATCCCAGTGTCTGTCTGTCTGTCTGTCTCTCTCTACATCTCATATCAATTTCATTATGTGCTGATCTTCCTCCCCACCCCCCTTTTTGCATTTTTTGCACTGAGGATGCTGCCGTTTGCTTCTTCTCCAATCCCACTTTCAAGTCAACACCAGAAGGAAACTAAACCTCTCACAGCTCCTTTTAAACCTTCTCCCTGTCATTTTTTTTAAAAATTCATTGATCCAAGACTAGCAATATACTCATATCACTAGACTCATGCTGCTTGTAAACAAAATTTAAAATTTAAAAACAAGGGGGAAATGGAGCCTGTACACCAATGAAGAGAGGAGGATGGTGGAAGATGCAGAGTGAGTGGAACAATCTTGATGTAGACAGGGAGTGACCTTCAAGGGACAGCAAAACGGCAAGGGGGGAATCCAAGGCAATCTGTACGCTTTTGAATTACCTTTGGCTTGGAAGCAAAATGAGGGGAAAATCAGCACAAGAGCGCACTCAGAAAACCTGAGGAAACAGTGACCAGAAGGCGAACATGAGTGATGAAGGGAGGAAAATCATTGCAAAATGACAAAGAAAACCCACAGACATGCACAGTGAAAGCAAGGGGGAACACCCATGCATAATAGGCCTGAGTTGCAGCACCTTCTCTTCCCCACCTCTAAACTTCAAACAATACTTACTAGTTTCTCTGTGCAAGGGAGCAACAAAGACCACCGCCCCACACACATCCCCAGTCCTTTTTCAACTAAGAAACTAGCTGTGCTTTTTCTATTACTTTAGTTTAGCCAGTACTGATTTCTTCTGCTGGGAGTCTGATGAATTCTACGGCATTAGTGCTGAATGAACATCCCCCTTCTGGTGGCAGAGTCTAAATAGTAAAGTTGATGTGAAGCAGCAGCAGAAGGAATCGACTCCTGCTTTTGCATTTCTGACATGGAAAGATGGCTGTTTAAAATGATCATTTGAAACTGTGTTTTGCTAGTTTAAACTCTGGTTATTTAGGGGCACCCTAAAATCTAAAGTGTGACTCTGTTCTTAGCCCTGGGAGATTCACAGGCATCCTGTTCTAAGTGTTTGCTGAAAGAAATTTCCAATTAGAGAAGCAAAAATTCCACCTTGGATGGGGAATGTTTCCCAGGATTCATGCTAGAAATCTTTTGTAGAAATGGCTGATATAGGCCTCCTCCCGGTTTCATTAACTGTTCCAGTGTAGCATCACCCCTTCCCAACTTTGACTATGCCACCTTTGAGGGACAAGTGTCCTTTGAATATTCCCATCACCACTGAGCAATTACTGAATGCTCCTGCACCATTAGAATTAAGCAACAGAACTTCTTCCTTCCTGAAGCTTGACAACCCTCTTTTTAAAACTGAATGCTACCCTCAACTTGTCTAAGGTTGCCAAATCCAGCACTGGAAATTCCTGGAGATTTGAGGGTGCTGCTTACGGAGGGGTAGAGTTTAGGAAGGGAAGCTGAGCAGGGATGTGATTCCATACACTATGCTCTTTGAAGCTGCCATTTACCCGGGAGAGCTGATCTCTGTAGTGTGGAGATCAGGAGATCTCCAGGCCCTTACCTTGAGGTTGGTAACTCTACCTTTGATGGACAGTTGTCCAGTTGCCGTTGCACCCAGTTGCTTCTGCTTTGGCAAACGGGTGCATGTGGCATCTGAGCAATTAATTCTAGTATATCATAGTGCCAGGAATCTGCTGGAGTTTCGTGTGTATTTTAGACCTGTGTTGTTAAATTATGAAATAATCTGTTTCTTCTTGCAGGTGTTTATTGGGGTGAACTGCCTGAGCACCGATTTCTCCTCCCAGAAAGGTGTGAAGGGTGTCCCTTTGAACCTTCAAATAGACACGTATGACTATAGCACTGGGACAAACCGACTGGTCCATCGAGCTGTTTGCCAGATCAAAATATTCTGTGATAAGGTAGAGTCAAACTTTGGGGGCAGGTTTTATGTGGGGGCTAGTGGCTGAAGAAAGAATTGGGGTCTCCCACTGTGGCTTCCTAAGCCAAGATGTTTGCTTTTATAAGCAACTTTGCAAGAACTCATCTACTAACTATGATGAAGGTTTAAAAAAGACAAGCAAATTAAGAGTTCAGTTATAAATCAATCAGAAACAAAATGTGTACACTGGTAAGTTTCTAGGAGGAATTTCCTTTTTTACTGCTGAGAGATACGAGTCTGAGTCAGTTTGATCCATGATGCATCAGAAGTAGCATCCAGATTGCTGACTGCTTTAACTTGACTGTTTCTGTCTGCTTTGCAAACAGTATGAGTTGAAATAGATATGTCAGTACAGATCTTTGGCCTGAATTTAGAGTTCCTTGTAATTCTCCTTCTGATACTGCTTGCGTGATTATAGCCCTATCCCAGTCCCTGCAATCCCCCTTCTTTTGGATATGTCTTCTTGACAGTCATTTTCCTTAATACAATAATTTTGGTGCCAGTTTTTGCACTGGTTGCCCTGCAAAAATTGGTCCTTGCTTCATAGCAGGAGTGCTTTGTGGTGAGGGCATCATGGATATCTTCTCAGTACTATTGCACAAGGGGGCCATGAAATTGCCTGCCTCCATTTGCGAAGCCCCCCTTAAGTACTGTGATTAGGGGTTTCAACCTCAACGTGAGGCTGGCAGTTAGGGTTTCCAGCCTCTAGGTGGGGCCTGGAGAAGATCTCCTGCTTTTACAGGAGATCCCGAGTTGGCAGAGATCAGCTCCCGTGGAAAAAATGGCTGCTTTGAAAGGTGAACTCTATGGCATTGTACCTTGCTGAGAGGCCCCTCCTTTCCCCAAACCCCATACTTTAGGGGAGGGATGGTGGCTCAGTGGTAGAGCATCTGCTTGGGAAGCAGAAGGTCCCAGGTTCAATCCCCGGCATCTCCAAAAAAGGGTCCAGGCAAATAGGTGTGAAAAAACCTCAGCTTGAGACCCTGGAGAGCCGCTGCCAGTCTGAGAAGACAATACTGACTTTGATGGACCAAGGGTCTGATTCAGTATAAGGCAGCTTCATATGTTCATATACTCTCCCAGCTCCACCCAAAGTCTCCAGGCATTTTCCAACATGGACCTGGTAACCCTACCTGCAATTATCTCCGAATTTCAAGACTACAGAGATCAGTTCCCCTGGAGGAAATGGCAGGTTTGGAGGGTAGAATCTGTGGTGAGCCTAGGAGAAATAGAAATCCTGGAGTGACAATGACAACACATCCCCACTGATCTCCCTCCCCAAGCAGGATGTCCCCAGGATGTCCTAAGCCAGAGTTGGTATCTCAAGCCATAATATAAAATACCTGTAATTTGCAGAACAGTTGAGAAGTGGGGGGAGACCAGTGGTTAAACTCCCCAGCACTATGGTCCCCACTCCCAGAGGAAGGATTAAATACAGAGGTCGCGGCATCCCTGATGCATCTCATGGCTTTTCCCTAAAAGGGAAATTTTGTGGCCAGATTTGGGGCAAGATCAAACAGGAAGTAAAACCTGCACATTGTTCACAGTGGTGATGATCCCTTGCTTCACGGTGACACCTGGGCCATACAACATCAGGGCCCTTTATGTTCATATACATGACTATGTGCTCCCCCACACAAATTGTCCCTGCATCTCATAGGCTTTCTGTTAGTGCTAGAAATGTCACAAGTACTCAGGAACGTGCGGTTTGTGGCAAGGAGCTCACACAAACATTTTGTCTGAGAATCTCTGACTTTTTCTCCTAGGGTGCGGAGAGAAAAATGCGAGACGATGAACGCAAACAGTTCCGAAGGAAGGGGAAATGCCTGGATGTGAATAATAATGGTTAGTTGACTGAAGCCCGTGGGGAGTATTCTGAATGCTGCCATGGCGGGAAGGATGCTGCCATGGCGGGAAGCTTGCTGCCATGGCGGGAAGGATGTTTCAGGTTGAGGGCAAAATTAAAGGGTGACATTAATGTTACGAAGATCTTGTGGCCGCAAGGGCTACATGTTCCTCCCAGATACAAATGGGCTTGATTCATGTGCACAGAGAGCAGGCTCAGAACTCCCCACCCACCTGCCGTGCCCTTTTCTGCATTCTGAAACTGTTTGTTGCAAAAATCACATCATTCTCATTTTTGCAATAGAGTGTTATAGGATGTGAAAGCAGTACAGGGAGGGTGGGCAGGCTGGAGCTCCTCCTTCTCCACATGCATCATGATCAAAATGGAACTGTTTACCTCTGGGAGATGATGGGACAATTTGCATTGCATGTCTGATACACAGTCCTTTTGATAGCCGGGAAGATGCTGTGAACATGTGAATTGACCCTACAATGGTCCTATCAACAAAATGCACGATGCTTGAAGACATATTTAGATAGTCTGCTTTTCTTCCCACTGGGAACCCAAGGAAGTTTACAGCAGCCTTCTCTCTTCCTTCATTTTATCCTCAGAATGACACCTCTGTGATGTAGCTTAAGAGAGTGCCTGGCCCAAAGTCACCCATGGCAGAGTGGGGTTTTGTACCTGGGTCCTAGTCCAGCAGTCTAACCACTTCACCACACTGCAAAAATGATCTACCCTCAATCATTAGCTAAGGGTCTACTGGATATGTTGCACCAGCCGGTGGAGATCAGCCTGGCCGCAGCTGGGATTGAAATGGCTATTTAAAAACCTGCTTCCTTGTTCTTTGCAATGTCAAATTGAGCTTCATCCTTTGCCTCTCCACACCCCTCCCCCCCCCCACCCCTGCCGCCTCCTTTCACTTGGGGCGTCTGGTCTTTTAGACGGCAAGCCAGCTGGCAAGCCCTATGTCTTCATCAAGATTAATGAGCAGTGCTGAGTTACTGTAGGCACTCTAGGAATTATTATTAATAATATTGCGAGACAGAGGCTCCTAAGCTCTGTTCTCGATTTTTTTTCTTTGTTCCCTAGACACATATAATCATTCTTGTCTGAGAATGAGATCTTGCAGGTTATACCAAGTCCCTTCCCACGCTGACTCTCCAGACCTCCTCTCTCTTATCTAGTCTCTTGAAAGCCAAGATCACTTTATTTCTGAAGGCTTTAGGGGGAACGGGCTGATCAGATTATATTAGTCATTCCTGCATCCAGTCTGACATTTTTTATTTGTTGCCTCCCGGTTTATGTGTTTTATGTTTGCTTGGGGGGGGGGGGCATACCTGCCTGCTAAATTTCAGTTTGATTTTTCCAATTGCTTGGTGACTTTGACTGCTTCTACATGGAGCATTCTTGTTGCTGCGGCCTGCTGAAAATGCAGAGGTGTTCGTAGTGGAGCCACTCATAGCGGTTTTTCTTGGACCTTCCTTGCCTAAGCTGCCCTTCTCCTCTCACCACTGGAGGGCTTTTAAAAAAAAAATCAGGAATTGCTAGGTTTCAATCTGTACCATATGGCAATAATCTACTAGTTTCTAGCTCTTAAATGGAATTTTAAGGGGAAACGTAAATGCAGAACCATTTGGAAGGTTAAAAGGTAAACTCAGATTAATGAACTGGGAGAGCTAGCGCAGTGCTTAAAATGTTGGAATATGATCCATGGTTCCTGGGTTCAGTCAGTAACCTTGTGCCAGTCATACTCTCTGTATCTTGCAGCCAGGGCCGGATTAACAATTAGGCAAATGAGGCACTTGCCTATGGGCCCCCTTGCCTTTGGGGCACCGGAGCCAGCTTTCCCCCCACCCCAGTTTCCCCGCCAAGGCCCGCAGCTATTTTGCCTCTTCCTCCGTCGACCCCTTCCCCTCAGCTTGCCTGCCTCGCCTCCACCCCATCGCCTCCCCCTTCGTCCGTCCGCCCGCCCCCTCCTTTCCCCTTGATTCCATCTTCACCTGACCCCTCCCACTTGTTTCATTCTTTGTCCGCCTGCCCCACCTCCTCCCCATCTGCCAGCCCAGCCCCAAAGAAACCCATCTCTGGAGCGGGAAAACTGCTTCTGTGCTTGCCGGGCTTTTGGCCGAGTCAGGAGGGGAGGAAAGGGAAGCCCTTGCAAAACTCCATCTGGGCTCTGGTTGAGTGGTGGGCAGTGGGCACAGGACACTTCCCCCCCGCCTCGAAGCAGAAATCCGAATCGCCTGCAGCAAAACAAAGTTGGAAAACCAGCCAGGCAAGCCGGCTCCATCAGGCTCGCCTGCCCTTCAGCAGCTCCTTAGCCCCTCTTCTGCGTCTGGCAATGCCAGGCCAGCCAACACTGGCTCTCACACAGCAATGGGACAGGGAGAGAGATGGTTTGGGCCAGCAAAATTGCTGCAAAGCTTCCTGCCTTGGGAGCTTGCTTCCCCACCCCCCTGGGTAACTTGCAGGCTGCCTCTGTCAGTAGCAAAGGACAGATTTATTTAAAAGTTCCCTTTGCTCTTTTGGCTGCCTCCGCTCTTTCTATCAAGTGCACATGAGGGGGTGGGGGACAACAACTTCCCTTTGTTCCCTGGGGAGAGGGAGGGGAAAGAGACAGCGGAAAGAGCAAGTTGTCCAGGAGTGCCTTGAGAACCCAGCGAAGCTTCCCTCCAGATTTTGTGCGCGGTGCTTCTCTGGGATGGCTGCTCCAGAGCCTGCAGTCAGTTCAGCAAGAAAGAGTCTTGATTGTTTCTGTGAGTCAGACTGCTTTGCAGGCTCTCTCTCTCTCTCTCCCTCTCTCTTTCTCTCAGTAGCAGAGGCAGGCCCTGCGCTAAGGGTGAAGCATGTTCAGGGGCGGGGTGGGAGAGGCGGAAGGTGGCCGCGGGAAGACAGTGGCGGCTGCGGGGAGGTGGCGGGAAGACAGCAGCAGCTGCATGAAGGCGACAGGAAGACAGCGGCGGCTGCGGGGAGGCGACCAGCCTTATTCATTGTGCGGCACGTGGCTCTCTCACTGGTCTCTCCAGTAATCCTGACTTTATTTTCCTGCTCTTCCCTGTGTGAGGGTCTGCTTGACATCGCTGTCCAGCTTTAGCCATTCCAGACAGTTCAGCAGAAGCGATATAGACTCTGTCAAGACTGGCCCTGCCTGGCAGCCAGCTATAATCAACGCTTCACATGAACACAGACATGAAACTGCCTTGTATAAGTGAAGGGGAAATATAAGGGGCTCCATTTTTTACTTTCGCCCTCCCTCAAAAAATACGTAGATCCTGCCCTTCCCCCGCAGCTTTGTCGAAGGGGCTTTTGAGGTTGCCTGCAGGCTGCAGAGGGGCAGGTGCTCTGTCTCTGACAAGGCCACCCCCCCCCCCCGAGTTTGACTGCCTAGGGGCGCGGGCAGTGGGGTGGGTGCTCCAACTCGGAGATAATTTGCGAGGGGAGCCCCAAGATTTCGACCGCCTAGGGGCCTGCACAGGGTTTAATCCGGCCCTGTTTGCGGCCTAGCTTATCTTGCGGGGCTCTGATGAGGATGAAATAGAGTGGAAGAACCATGAGCTCCTTGGAAGAAGGGCAGGGTTAAAATGTACTAGCTAGAGATATTGTGCTGTATTGTATTGTCCTTCAACCAGAGCTTTTTGTGAGAAGGAATGTACAGGAACACAGTTCCGACTGGCTTGGTGTCAGGGGGTGTGGCCTAATACGCAAATGAGTTCCTGCTGGGCTTTTTCTACAAAAAAAAAGCCCTCCCTTCAACACTTCAGAGGTGAAAACAAAGACATTCTTGTATCCTGGTCACACACCTCTCTGGCCCTCCTCACCATTGATGTCTGTGGCCAATGGCTGCTTTCCATGTCATCAGATCTGTTAATTAAATCTGCAATGGTTCGTCCAGCACTAAGTTCCAAAGCAGCGATTCACCAGGAACAGGCCCCGCTGCTCCACCAAATGAGGGTGATGGGAGTTTAGAAGAAGAAGAAGATATTGGATTTATATCCCACCCTCCACTCCAAAGAGTCTCAGAGCGGCTCACAATCTCCTTTACCTTCCTCCCCCACAACAGACACCCTGTGAGGTGGGTGGGGCTGGAGAGTGCTCTAACAGCAGCTGCCCTTTCAAGGACAACTTCTGCCAGAGCTATGGCTGACCCAAGGCCATTCCAGCAGGTGCAAGTGGAGGAGTGGGGAATCAAACCCGGTTCTCCCAGATAAGAGTCCGCACACTTAACCACTACACCAAACTGGCTCTCCAAGTTTACCATCTTGACCAAGGGGGGGGGGGGGGTTGGTGCTCTTTTCCTTGACAAGTCAGTGGTGAAAAGGGGATTTCTTTTCTGCCTTCCAGGTCTGAAAAGCTGTTTGGTTTCAGGCTTCCGAGGCAATGAAATCACATACCTCAAGCCCCAGGCAGACTTGGAAACTCAGCCTGTCTTGTTCATCCCAAATGTCCATTTTCCAAACCTCCAGAGATGTGGAACAGTAAGTCCCTTTTTAATGGCACTACCACAATGCTTTCAAAGTCCAGTCAAAGCATGGAGAAACTTGTTGTGTTATCAGAAGGCCTGTTTTATAGGAAATTTTAAAAGACTAAATTCTAGTTTATTTTAAGGAATCGTCGCTATTGGCTTGGGAGGGTTCTTGGTAGAAGACTTAAGCTATGGGAGTGTTCTGTGTAAGGAGTTAAACTGTAACTTTTAGATGGAAGAGAGATAGAGAAATCCAGTAGAAGAAAAGCATAACAACCATTGGATATATAAAACAGGCTGACAGAATGCATGTCTTCTTCATGGACTTAAGCAGGCTTTAATACTTATTTCCCCAATTCCTTGTGAAGAGGAAATGTCATGCTATGTTGGAGAGGAAAGTGATTTGTGATAGAAAGTTAAAGGCAGCCTTGAAGTAGAATTCTTAGGGCTAGTCTGGTCTGAAAGCAAGCTGTGCTTGTAATGTAGCTGTCTGACCGAAGATGTAGGAGGAACTTCTAAGAGGGAAAATGTGGGTTCTGAGGGGGAATTTGAAAGTGTCAGATTCAGAGCGTTCTGTGAAGTGCAAGCAGATTTTAATTAGAAGAGGGTGAATGAGAGTGGTTGTGTGTTTGCAGGCCAGAGATGTACCATTTTAGAGACTCTGGATATACTCAAGATTAAATTGCAGAAATGCAGGGGACAGTAAGAGTGCATGTGTCCATTTACCTCTGAATCACCATGGCAAAACCAGTTGCCCTAATTTTTATTTTTAACAAAGAGATTTCTGTCTGTGATATACCTGTGGTGACCTTTTAGTTTTAAACAAATAAACATTACCCCCCACTGGGAAGCATTGTGTGTACATAGGTCCTCTGCATGATCTCTAACAATAGTTAATTGGTGTAGAAATGCTGAATCAGCCAGAGATGTATATAGTCTTGAAGAATAACTATGCAGTGTCTGAAACAGGGTGGGGGAAGGCACAGGAGTCCAGTTCTTTTGTCCCCACAGAGCAGGGCATACTTTCATGTTGAAAGACACTCTTTTAAAGCTTCTCTCTCTCTCTTCAGCAGGCATTACCTACCACTGGTGTTCCACATGACCCTACTAGGTATGGAAAGAAATATTTCCTCTGGCTTGTCTTCCTAAAATCTTCTCACTTCTGTTTTTTTGCTTTTCTTCTGGGAATCTCAAGGCACACTGCATAGTTCCTGAGTGATCTCCTGTTTGGCCCTGTCCAAACCCAGATCTACTTGGCTTCTGTAAGGCTGGTATATCTGGCAAATCATGTCTGAGGCACAATCTGAGAAGAATCTTCTCAGTGAGCCTAATTTAAGGGAACTGCATGGGAGTTGTGGGGTTATAGGACTGTTGCCCGATTAGGCTAAGGTCTTGAAGATCTCCATAAACTCAGCCATGATGAATAAACCAGACCTTCTGTGTAGGAAGGGTCTGAGGACAGTCTTTAACAGAGGGTGCCAGAGTGTAGCTATACTTAACTGAACCACTGGTGTTGAATGTCAAATTTTGTACACCATGAAGGGTGGCAGAGAGAGACCAACAGATCTGATTCATGGGGCACTGGACAAATTTCTTCTTCATGGGCCCTATTGAAATGACTAGGCACGGCTCCTGATGCTTTAAATGAAGAGCACAACATTTGAGTCACTTTTTTATTTAGATATTTATACCTTCATTTTCTCCCCAGTAGGGACTCGATGACGTGGATTAGGTTTTCTGGAAAGTCAATGTACAAATGTCTAAATAAATAAGCAGCTTACAATATTATTTCCCCCTCCTCCGTGTTATCCTCACAACAACAGCCCTGTGAGGTGTGTTAGGGTTGAGAAGGAGTATTCTGACCATGGTCATCCAGTGAACTTTTGTGGCAGAGTTCAGATTTGAACCTGGGTCTCACTAGTCTAACTCTCTAGCCACTTAAGATTGCCAGCACTGCCTTGGCAAATGTGGGAGGACTTTGAGAATGGTGACTGAGGAGGGAGCACTTTGGGGAGGTTGTCATGTCACTTCCAGGTGATGCTTTAGGAATTTCCCTAATCTGTGTTGCAAAGACCACAGAGACATAGGGAAATTCCTAGACTATTAATATGGAGGCCATTTCCTGCTCATTTTCTCTCCTGGTCCTCAGTTTCTTGAGGGCAGGAGACTGGAACTAAGGACAGGGGAAATGGCAAGTTTCTAATGACTATACTGCCTTGAGTTCCTATAATTTGGTAAGACAGCTAATAAATGTTTTAAATAATAATCGGCTGTCATGGTAGAACAGCCTTTTGTATCTGAATATCAATCTGGGGCAGAGTCCATGCTTTAGAACCAGAAAGTCCTAGATTCAATCCCTGACACAGCAGCTGAAAAGCTGGAGGGAAATGTTCCTCTGCTGGAGATCTGTTGCCAGGCCTGTAGCTACAGGGGGTCCTGTAGGGGCCCTGCCGACCTTCCCTTCTTCCCCTCGACCTTCCCTCCCTTCCTTTGCCACCACCATGGGGAGGAAAGCTGAGAGGCTGGGGGTTGCCCCCTCCCTCCCCCTGTGATTTAAATGACATGGGAGGAGTTCCCAGGAGCAGCCGCTGCCCCTCCCATGCCATTTAAAGGGCCTGCTGATCAGAAGGGCTTCAATTTAAATCACGGGAGGAGGAAGGGGGTGGTCCCTAGCCTCTCAGTTTTCTCCTGTGGCCCCTCAAGCAGTGGCAGCAGCGGGAGGGAAGGTCAAGTACCCTGAGTCACGGCAGTGACAGCCAGGGGAGGGGAACCACTAAGTGCCCCCTGGCTTTTTTACATGCCCCCCCCCAACTTTTGAAATCCTGGCTACGGTCTGTTGCCAGTCAGAGTAGACAATACTCAACTAGTTAGACCTGTGGTTTGACTCCATGTAAAGAAGCTTCATGTTTTCATAGATTCAGTATGGGGGCCTGTCTGGACTTCTTCTGACCACCTGTTTTTCCTCACACAGGTTACCCTTGAAGCGGAGCTGCCCTTCATTCACAGACGAATTTGATCCTTTAGCTTCAAAACAAGTGAAGGAAGAAGACCCTCAGCGAGGTAATACTGGTGCTGGAGCTTCCCTTCCTCATTTTCTCCAGGCCTGTCATTAGGCAAGGGTTTCCAGCTGGTTTGGAGGGTTTCAGGTAAATAACGAGTGCAGTGAGCTTGTGGGACATAAGTGAGTAAGCTTGGTTTGGAGACAAAGGGAAGGCCAAAGATGTGTGGGGGGGGGTAGGGGGGTGGGAGGGGACTTGGGGCACCTGAGGAAAGAAAATGGCAGGATCAGTTAGGACTTGCTGATGCCCCTCAGAGTGCTCTGCATTCAGGGAGGGCTTCATTTTTAATATTTGTGGTCTCTTCCATCTTTCAGTCTTGCTTTATGTGCGGAGGGAATCAGAGGAGGTTTTTGATGCTCTCATGCTGAAGACGCCAGACCTGATAGGTCTGAGGAATGCTGTAAGTTTCCCCATTCTTATTTCTACATCCTAACATTTATAGTGCTACTGTAGTAAACACGTTAAGAGAGGGGATGGCTGACTGTGAGTTCCAGAAGATGAAGCCGGTTCTGGCCTTCCAGGCAGTTCCTCTGACCCCAGTGCATTTCACTGAGCTATGTTAAAGAAAATGGTTGCCCATGATTTTACTTGCGAAAAAAGGATTTTATGTTGCAAGAAACAGAGATTCTATGGTTGAACGTTACTGTTCTCTTTTTATTCGGTGTACAACTAGGGTTGCCAAGTCCAATTCAAGAAATATCTTTGGACTTTGAGGTTGGAGCCAGGAGACATTGGGGGTGGAGCCAGGAGTAAGGTTATGATAAGCATAATTGAACTCTCTTTGGAGTTCTGGCAATCACATTTCAAGGGTCCGCACACCATTTAAACGCCTTCCCTCCACTGGAAACAATTAAGGATGGGGCACCTTCTTTTGGGGCTCATAGAATTGGACTCCCTTGTCCAATCCTTTTGAAACTTGGAGGGTACTTTGGGGAGAGGCACTGGATGCTATGCTGAAAACCCTGAAGTGGGGGGAGGGCCTCCAAACTGGGGGATCCCCTGCCCCCCACCTGGGGATTAGCAACCCTACTGCAAAAGAAATCCTGATGGGCTAAACACTGAATATGCATGTGCTTATACATACTACCATACCATACCAAACCTTTAATGGCATAAAAGATTCAAATAAAAATACACAGAATATAAAAATTTAAACATTGGAGATAAAATCAAAATAAAACCGAGCTTACAGATGCATTCAAACATGGTCAGAATTAAATTTAAGGATGTCAGCCAGAAATTTTGCCACAGCCTCACTAACCACCCCCTCAGTATCACTCAATAAATAATAACAGGGTGGCAGAATAGACAAATCTGGGGGAAAAAGAAAGCTTGCCAAATAAATCTTTACGGAGGTTATGGTAAAAAGAACAATCAAGCAATATATGCTGGATTGAGTCAGAAGTATTCGCTCCACAGGAGCAAAGTCTGTCGGCTAAAGGGACTTGCTGATATCTCCCTGATATACATACTATGATTCTTGCATCATGCTTTTATTATTATTAGTCATATCATTTGCTGTTTTGGGGATGCATTTTAGTCCTGTCCCCCAACTGTCCCATTTTAGAAGATCTTAGTAAGAGTTAAAGGAATGACAAGGTATGCTTTTCTGCATGATGTCAAAGTAGTACTTAGGGAATGTTTGAAAAATACAGTTTGAAAAATACAGTTGTAGATAAAAAATCTTGAGTAAAAATTCCAGGTTGGGTAAAGCAGGAGTCCAGCGACATCTTGTGAATGAACACATTTCCCCCCCAGCATCAGCTTTCATGAGTCAGAGCTCACTTCATCAGATGTACTGGAGTGCATGTCTACCTAGCCGATGATGGAAAAAGCGCAGAAAAGGGCAACTAGAATGATTCAAGGTTTGGAACACTTTCCCTATGAAGAAAGGTTCAAACGCTTGGGGCTCTTTAGCTTGGAGAAACGTCGACTGCGGGGTGACATGATAGAGGTTTGCAAGATTATGCATGTGATAGAGAAGGTAGAGAAAGAAGTACTTTTCTCCCTTTCTCACAATACAAGAACTCGTGGGCATTCAATGAAATTGCCGAGCAGTCAGGTTAGAACGGATAAAAGGAAGTACTTCTTCACCCAAAGGGTGATTAACATGTGGAATTCACTGCCACAGGAGGTGGTGGCGGCTACAAGCATAGACAGCTTTAAGAGGGGATTGGATAAAAATATGGAGCAGAGGTCCATCAGTGGCTATTAGCTACAGTACGTGTGTGTGTATGTTTATATATATGTGTGTACGTGTGTGTACGTATATGTGTGTGTATATATATATATATATATATATATATATATATATACGCACACACACACATATATTGGCCACTGTATGACACAGAGTGTTGGACTGGATGGGCCATTGGCCTGATCCAACATGGCTTCTCTTAATGTTCTTATGACTTTATATTAAAGTCAACCAGAGCCTCTTTTTTTGTAGAAAAATCCTAGCAGGAACTCATTTGCATATTGGGTCACACCCCCTGACACCAAGCCAATCAGAGCTGTGTTCTTGTGCATTCCTGCTCAAAAAAAGCCCTGAAGCCAACAACAGTGGACTACCCAACAGGGCAGTTCATTGTTGTAGCAGCCTTGAATTGACATTCATCAGATTTATGGATGTGTACTCCAGGATATCCGATGAAGTGAGCCCTACCTCACCAGAATTTCTCCTGGAAGAAATTTGTGTTATTCTCTACAGTGCCAATGGAGTCCTGAAATGAGTTACTTGAATGTTTGCAAAAATGGCTGCCGTTTCCTACTGGAAATCAACAATGCCAGCTCTTTTAATAAAAAATTTTTTAAAGTATACTCTGCATCTTTGGTAACGAAATGAACACACCAGGGGAAAGAAGAAAAGATTTTCAGCCTATTTGTGGAAAAATGGACAATCCTCCAGAGTTCCATCCCTTCCCCAAGCTGTTTCCCCAGGCAGGCTCCAGGAATCTCCCACACAGGAACTGGGAACCCCACCTACACATTTATTTTTGACTATGAAAAACTGCTCCGTCTGTCACAGGAGTGGCCTTCATGAGAGGGAAAGTGAGGCAGCTATTCATGGCAGGAAGATTTTAGACACTGCTAAGGCCAGCAGTGGGACAGATGGATACAACCCCGCCCCCCCCTTGGAACTTTTCTCCTGCTCAAGCCCCACTGCAGTAAAGTGGAGGGCACGGGGTCACAGCAGACCCAATGAGCCTTGTGAGAACTTCCTGGGAGATTGTGCCCCACACTGAGGAATTCAGGGAGCCGGTAGATATTCTGCCTCCGTCTCTTGGTCCAACCCCAATACCACACACAATTTTGCAGCTGGTAGATTTGAATGCCTTTTGCGTGGAAAGGGTGGCACTGGATTGTCAACGTCCCACTCCTGTTCTAACCCCAGCCAAGGGCCATATTGCTCCAAATGTCACACAAACACAAGGAGCCAATTGCTGCTCTTCACTGAGGAGTGTAGCTGTGCATGTTTTGGGAATTTATTTTTATTGCTAAGATGGCATTTGTATTTTCCACTACCTGCATCCCCTCTCCAATCAAACTCCCAAGACTCTATCTCCAAGGGAAAGTGTTCCTGTTGATTCTCTCCCTCTGGCCACACCTCTCCCTCTTTCCCTTGGGCTGGCTGGAAACTCCCCCCTCCTCAATGTTTGAAGAGCACACAAGATATATCTGAGATTCCTATCGCCCAAATTCCTGATAACCCACAGCTCCATCTTTTCCGAGGTGGGGAAATAAAAGCAAACAATTCTCCAAAATTATCTGATAACCTTTCTGTTTTTTACGGCTGTGCTTTGGTGGGCGGAGCAGGGAGAGGGCTTGTCTGTGTGCCAATTTTGCACACTTTTAAAACAGAACAGAGGGCCAAAATAGGGTTGCCAACCTCCAGGAGCAGCCTGGAAATCTCTCAGGATTTCAGCTCATCTCCTGACAATAAAGATCTGTTCCCCTGCAGGAAAGAGTTGCTTTGGAGGGTGAACTTTATGGCATTTTACCTAAGGTTGCCAGGTCTGTATTGGAAAATACCTGGAGACTTTGGGGGTGGAGCTGGGAGAGGGTGGGGTTTGAGGAAGGATGGGAAGGAGCTTCAGCAATGTATGCCATAGAGCCCACCCTTCAAAACAGCCATTTTCTCCAAGGGAGCTGATCTCTGCCAGCAGGAGATCAATTGTAAAAACAGGAGATCTCCAGGCCCCACCTGGAGGTTAGCAACCTTAATACCCCACTGAGGTTCCTCCCCTTCTCATACCCTGAACTACCCTCAAATCTCAAGGAATTTCCCAACTTTCCCAGTTTCCCAACTTGGATTTAGGGTTGCCCGTGGATTAGGGTTGTCACATTGCAACTTGGATATAGGGTTGCCACGTCCCCCGCGGCCTCTGGAAGCTACATTGGTGGGGCGTGGTATCATAGAGTTTCCCTCCCAAATTGCTAGAGTGTCTGGGGAAATCGTAGAGTTTTTCCAGAAGCCCCTAGAGCGGCCAGCAATGTCAGGAGGGGGTCCCCCCTGCAAGCCCAATGCGGGCCGGTGGGTTGGGGACCTCCAGAGTGGGAGAACCCCCACCAGCCCTACTTGGATTTGGCAGCCCAAGCCAGGCTCAAAATGTCAATTTATAGAACAGCTTTTCCTCCACCTTCTTTTTGAAAGCAGTGGTGTTCTGAGGAAAAATAGCGATGAGGCTTTGGCTGGCCCCACAGATTTTAGAATCCTAGAATCTTACAGTTGAAATGTAGTCTAGTTGTCCTCCATATGTCCAGTTAAGATTATTTAATTTATTTTGAATAAATAAATGTACAGGAAATGCCTAAATATGTAATCCATATATAATAGTGTTTATAATAACATTCTATCACTGAAGAACTGGAGATGGGTCAGGAAATCCAGGGTTAATCCTACCTGTCTATGACCATTCCTAGTAGTGTAGCACTTTTGAATGTTCAAGAAGAAGAAGAAGATATTGGATTTATATCCCGCCCTCCACTCCGAAGAGTCTCAGAGCGGCTCACAATCTCCTTTACCTTCCTCCCCGCAACAGACGCCCTGTGAGGTAGATGAAGATATTGGCTTTATATCCCGCCCTCCACTCTGAAGAGTCTCAGAGCGGCTCACAATCTCCTTTCCCTTCCTCCCCCACAACAGACACCCTGTGAGGTAGATGAAGATATTGGATTTATATCCCGCCCTCCACTCCGAAGAGTCTCAGAGCGGCTCACAATCTCCTTTCCCTTCCTCCCCCGCAACAGACACCCTGTGAGGTAGATGAAGATATTGGATTTATATCCCGCCCTCCACTCCGAAGAGCCTCAGAGCGGCTCACAATCTCCTTTCCCTTCCTCCCCCACAACAGACACCCTGTGAGGTGGGTGGGGCTTAGAGGGCTCTCACAGCAGCTGCCCTTTCAAGGACAACCTCTGCCAGAGCTATGGCTGACCCAAGGCCATCCCAGCAGGTGCAAGTGGAGGAGTGGGGAATCAAACCCGGTTCTCCCACATAAGAGTCGGTACACTTAACCACTACACCAAACTGGCTCTCCCATAAAGTAGATCACCGTCATGATTCTAGGATTGCCAACCTCCAGGTGGGACCTGGAGTTCTCCCAAAATTACAACTGATTTCCAGATGACAGAGATCAGTTGCCCTGGAGGAAATGGCTGATTTGAGGGTGGGCTCTCTGGCATTGACTCTGTTGAGCTCCTTCCCAGGCTCCACCCCCCAAATCTCCAGGAATTTTCCAATCTGTAGCAGTCAACTGTATATGATCCCCATCCTGCAGACATGGAAAGTGATACTGCGTGGCTTCCTTATGGCCCAGTTTATTGATGGAATGAGATTTGAACTTGGGACTTGTACTTCAAGACGCACGTTGGTTCTGGCCTATGAGAAGTCTCAGGATTGATTAGTCTCACTCCTTCTCCCTGTACCTCTGTCACAACCATGTAAACTGGGGATAATAGTAGTGACCTACCTTACAGGGTTAGAAGAGCCCTGTGGCGCAGTGCGGTAAAGCTGCAGTACTGCAGTCCTAAGCTCTGCTCACGACCTGAGTTCGATCCTGGCGGAAGCTGGGTTCAGGTAGCCAGCTCGAGGTTGACTCAGCCTTCCATCCTTCCGAGGTTTGTAAAATGAGTCCCCAGCTTGCTGGGGCGAAAGTGTAGATGACTGGGGAAGGCAATGGCAAACCGCCCCGTAAAAAGTCTGCCATGAAAACGTTGTGAAAGCAATGTCACCCCAGAATCGGAAACAACTGGTGCTTGCACAGGGGACTACCTTTACCTTTATACCTCCTTCCCCTCCCCAAGACCCAGCGTTCCCAGGCTCCACCCCCCAAATCTCCAGGAATTTCCCATCTCATCATGAAGTGCCTGACAAACACATTGAGGTGACAATACAGCCCCTAATCACTTTGTTGGTGTGTACCCTGCGCTTTCTCTTGCCACCCAAGGAAAGAAACAGCAGGAAATAAAATATATATATAAAAAAATTAATTAAAACACAGAATTAAAAAACAACCATTGGTGCTACAAGATGGTGAATGCCTATTGTATTTCGATATCTGCAGTTTATTTCACTGTCGATATTTAGATGTTTGTCCCAGTAGGGAGACCGTAGTTTGTTGCTAGACCAACTAGACACGTATAGGTGGAGGGGGTGGGAAACAGAGACCGAGGAGAAAGTCCAGCAGGGGCTGTAAAAGAAAGACCAAAGAATAAAATCCTGCCTACCTGCGTCAGGCTACAAGGAGCCAGCCATGATTGGTGGGGCACTGCTCTCTGCCACACCAGTGCACAAGCAGATTTCTGGATCAGTGTGTCTGTCAACTGCTAGGGCTAAGTGCCCTTGACTGAATTCCTTCACACAACTCTGCATGCTCAGGTTGTGACCAACAGGGCTGTGCATGGGGTGTGCTTAGCTGGGATGCTTCTGGGCCTTGTGGCCAGTGGAAAAAACCCAGTGGCCTGATGGCTCCCACCTAATGCTGATGCCTTTGTGTGCAGAAGAATTCCCATGAGAAATTGCCATTCATAACAGTCTTACATTACAGCGTCCCCAGTGAGGACACGAGTGATTTTGTACAAATCTGAGTGTTTTCAAGAATATCGACATTATTTTTGTCTTTTCCCATTTCAGATTTCAGAAAAATATGGCTTGCCTGAAGAGAGCATCTACAAAGTGTACAAGAAATGCAAACGAGGGTAAGGAACGTTCTGTGCACACTTACTCTGTGCGTAAGATGTTTTGGAAGTAAAAAGGAAAAGCCAGCCAATGGACTCTCCAGGTTTTGAGGTTACACAGAACTCTTAACCAACCTTCCATAGTGTTGCTGTCTGACCAGAGGAAGAGCTGAGTATGGCTTGCTACGCTTTAGTTAATTATGTAACTTCACTGGTTTAGGGTGTTAGGCCTGAGGAAGAGAAATTTTAAGATCCTGGTTAGAGTTGTATCACATGTTATGTGGAGACCTGGTGTTACATATTGTGTGTTTATGCAGTGGACGTGTGCTATGGATCTGTGAACAATTGGTGTGCACCAGCTCATGTCCCACAGAATTTAGAAAACCCCATTTCACATATACACTTGACCTGCTTACTCTGTTAAGTGCAGACTGAGTGCTGCAGATACTGGAAGGGAGGTTACATTTGGTGTACTGGCTAAAGTGTGTTGGATGAGTTTCCCCATCCCTGTTCTGCTGGAAAGCTTGCTTGTGCCACTTACTCGCAGGTTTCTTGATTACACCTCTGAGCTGCTTGATACAAAAGCAGTGGGACTTGAATAAAATATTTTCTGTGCTCCTCTACCAGGAGAAGGTAGGCCAAAGAAGGATAGGACTTTATCCAGTTTGCGTTATCTGAATGATCATGTATACCTGAGGCAAAGAAGTGATTTTGCCCCCAGGCCACATTTCCTAGTAACCTTCAGATGAGTGGGAGCCCTACAAAGAAAAGGCAAACCAAAGACCTGTCCTTTGAGAGGCTCTTAAATAAGAACTGTGTTCTGTCAAGTCTTTTTCTGTCTGGAATACTCTGCTGGAATACTGATTTTATACTATTTGATGTTCAGTATATTATGATGTGCCCAGCTGAGCCTCCAAATTGTATTGTTTACTTTTATTGGTTTTAATGGCTGTTTTATTGTTTTAAAATGTTGTTATCCGCCCTGAGCCCGTCTGGGAAAGGGCAGAATATAAATTACCCAAAATAAATAAAAATAAATAAAGTTGCAACTGACTTATGGAGAACCTAGGATGGTGGGGTTCTCAAGGCAAAAGGTGAGCAAAGGTGGTTTGTCATTGCCAGCCCCTGCATAACAACTCTGGTCCTCCTGGGTGGTTTCCCATCCAAGCACCATCCGCGGCCAACCTTGGTTCGCTTCCAAGCTTGGGCTAGTCAGAGCTATTCAGGCTGCTGAGATGCTCTTAGGAGGGAGATTTTGGGATTTTTTTTTAAAGCAGTATGTTTTCCTATGGAAAAGGAATTAGCAGGTGTATGTGGCACCTGTGATGCAGAGTGGTCAAGCTGCAGTACTGCAGTCGGAGCCCTCTGCTCACAACCTGAGTTCGATCCCAGCGGAAGCTGGTTCAGGTAGCCGGCTCCAGGTTGACTCAGCCTTCCATCCTTCCGAGGTCGGTAAAATGAGTACCCAGCTTGCTGGGGGGGAAGTGTAGAGGACTGGGGAAGGCGATGGCAAACCACCCCGTAAAAAAAAAAGTCTGCTGTGAAAACGACTGGTGCTTGCACAGGGGATTACCTACCTTTACCTGTATGTGCCATAGGCTGGGTAGTTCCTGAATATTTTGCTCCTCCTCCTCCTAGCAGTTGCCTGAGGTCACAACAGATTTCCTTTATCTGGAACATCAGGACACCAGTGTTTGTTTACCAAAGCCAGCCCAATTTTGCAGGGACTCAGAGCAGGGTCAGAGTGACCTTTGGGCTTCTAGGGAGGGATGACAGCTGGTCCTTTGTGATAGCAAATGGAAGGCACAGAGTGTGAAAGCTGCAGTACTGCAGTCCTAAGCTCTGTCCACGACCTGAGTTCGATCCCAGCGGAAGCTGGGTTCGGGTAGCCGGCTCATGGTTGACTCAGCCTTCCATCCTTCCGAGGTCGATAAAATGAGTACCCAGCTTGCTGGGGAAAAAGTGTAGATGACTGGGGAAGGCAACGGCAAACCACCCCGTAAAAAGTCTGCTGCGAAAACATTGTGAGAGCAACGTCACCCCAGAGTCAGAAACGACTGGTGCTTGCACAGGGGGACTACCTTTACCTTTTTTACTGTGCTCGGAGGGTATTTTAGGGCTGGAGCAGCAGCCAATAGAGTCAAACCAACTCTGCCTTTGGTTAGAGGGATTAATGAGGTCTTGCCGCCTGATGGATTTCACTTATCTGTGAGCTACATGAGTCCTGGTGCCCCTAAGGGCACTTTTCTACCACTCTGATCCCTATCTTGCCTCAGAATTCAGAGCCATCACGTAGATTCGCATCCAGCAAGGGTGGGGAAATTGTGACTTGTGAGAAGGATGGCTCCGAATTATGAGCATCAAACACTATGGCTGGAGGATGTGGGTGGTTAACTGATCAGGGCCACTCATCTCTGGGTAGGGTCGGCGGCTCTGGGTTGGGAAATACCTGGAGATTTGGGGGTGGAGCCTGAGGAGGGCAGAGTTTGAGGAAGGACTTAAATGCGGTATAATGCCATAGACTCCACCTTCCAAAGCAGCTATTTCCTCCAGGTGAATAGATTTCTGTTGCCTGGAGATCAGTTGTATCCTAGGAGATCTCCAGGCACCGTCTGAGTGTTGGCAACCCTATTTCTGGGGCAAATATAATCTGCATTTTTGGTTGAGGTTATGGGTGAGTGGCAGTAAAAATCTTTTTTTATTGGGGTTTTACAGCCTGTTCTAAAGTGCGTGTGTGAGAGAATTGCAAGTGCAGGCTGCAGAACTATCAGCCTAGCACTGGCCCACCCTTTGTACCAGTTCTCAAAGCCAAGCCCTCCACCCCAGATCAGCTGGAGTTCTCCTCCTCCGCTCAGTTTTGGGGGAAAGAGATGGGCCAGATTTTTCTATGGTAATCTGCAAGCCCTGCTTGGCTTGGCTCTCTTCCACACCACACCTTTTTGAAGAAGTCAATTAGATGAACCGAACATACCCAGCCCTGAGGACTAGAAGCTTACTGTTTATTTTTAAAAAGTGAAAGCAGAGGTCCTTTTTCAAAGGGCAAGTCAAATGTTAGGTTCCTTGCTTCTGTGACAGTGTTAAAGACACAAAAAGCCAAGGAACAGGAGTTTGGAGAATAGGAATAGTAAGCCAGTTGCTTTGCCCCGCCCCCCGCACCTTCAGTTTGTGCTTAGTGATTTCCCCCCCTAACCAATTTATCTCCAAGCCCAAAAACTGAACAATCTCACCCCTTTCCCAACACTAGTTAGAAACTATATCCTCCCCCAATGCATTTCACTTCTTACTATTTGGGACTGGGGCGTAACAAACAGATCAATTGAAGGTGTGAGGCAGCTACTAATCTCTCCCCAGGCATTCCCCCCACCTTGCCAGACAAGGAAAATCTTTGGTAATGGGGCCCCTGCCCTCTTCTGACCTATCCCCTAATCTTGTTGTGTCTAGAAAACTGCAGTTCTTTGGTCCATTGTGGAAGCTGGAGGTTTCGTTCCTACAGCCAGCAAGCTTCTCTCTCAACAAAGTCTTCCTGGGATTTTGTGGAAATGAGCTTTCTGTGGAGTTGTACAGAATGGTTCTTAATGTCACAAGATCCCTGCAGGCTGTTCTCCACCCCCACCCCCACCCCCATCAGGGATGCAGGCATCCTTAGTTTAAAGAATTGCTGAGTTCTCTTACTTGCTTGTTTAAAAAACCCCAAACCTGGCAGCTGTAGGAAGCCAGGGGGATTTTAGGGCTAAGTGGCCAACAGAAGGGGAACCTGGCCCTTGGGACGCACTCTACTGCGAAACCCTTTTGAGCAAGCCCCTTGGAGATAGATAGAAGAAGAAAATATTGGATTTATATCCCGCCCTCCACTCCAAAGAGTCTCAGAGCGGCTCACAATCTCCTTTACCTTCCTCTCCCACAACGGACACCCTGTGAGGTAGTTGAAGATATTGGATTTATATCCCGCCCTCCACTCCAAAGAGTCTCAGAGCGGCTCACAATCTCCTTTACCGTCCTCCCCCACAACAGACACCCTGTGAGGTAGTTGAAGATATTGGATTTATATCCCGCCCTCCACTCCGAAGAGTCTCAGAGCGGATCACAATCTCCTTTACCTTCCTCTCCCACAACGGACACCCTGTGAGGTAGTTGAAGATATTGGATTTATATCCCGCCCTCCACTCCAAAGAGTCTCAGAGCGGCTCACAATCTTCTTTACCTTCCTCCCCCACAGCAGACACCCTGTGAGGTAGATGAAGATATTGGATTTATATCCCGCCCTCCACTCCGAAGAGTCTCAGAGCGGCTCACAATCTCCTTTACCTTCCTCCCCCACAACGGACACCCTGTGAGGTAGATGAAGATATTAGATTTATATCCCGCCCTCCACTCCGAAGAGTCTCAGAGCGGCTCACAATCTCCTTTACCTTCCTCTCCCACAACGGACACCCTGTGAGGTAGTTGAAGATATTGGATTTATATTCCGCCCTCCACTCCAAAGAGTCTCAGAGCAGCTCACAATCTCCTTTACCTTCCTCCCCCACAGCAGACACCCTGTGTGAGGTAGATGAAGATATTGGATTTATATCCCGCCCTCCGCTCCGAAAGTTTCAGAGCGGCTCACAATCTCCTTTACCTTCCTCCCCCACAACGGACACCCTGTGAGGTAGATGAAGATATTGGATTTATATCCCGCCCTCCACTCCGAAGAGTCTCAGAGTGGCTCACAATCTCCTTTACGTTCCTCTCCCACAACGGACACCCTGTGAGGTAGATGAAGATATTGGATTTATATCCCGCCCTCCACTCCGAAGAGTCTCAGAGCGGCTCACAATCTCCTTTACCTTCCTCTCCCACAACGGACACCCTGTGAGGTAGATGAAGATATTGGATTTATATCCCACCCTCCACTCCGAAGAGTCTCAGAGCGGCTCACAATCTCCTTTACCTTCCTCCCCCCCACAACAGACACCCTTTGAGGTGGGTGGGGCTGGAGAGGGCTCTCACAGCAGCTGCCTTTTGAGCAAGCCCCTTGGAGATAGAGCTCCTATGCCTTTTGTTGTGGCTTGTGTCAGAGAACTCCACAGCAGAATGTGGCCCTGTTTAAATCAATAATTTACATGTAATTGAAGGTTTTGAATTTTTGTGGGGGCTGAATCTGTGAAAGGCTGATTACCTGACTATTTTTAGTCTGATGTCTTGAGAGGGTGGGGGGGGGAGCTGCTGTTGTTATGTTTTGTTTTGTTTTTGGAAACTAACAAGTATGAGGCAGGAGTGAGTGAGAAGGTCTTAAAGAAGTACATTTTTACTAAGCGGAAAAGGAGTCATTTTGGAATTTCTGCCTGAGGCACTGAACTACCTTGAGGTGAATTTGAGAAGTACGGCCTGTCTTCTGTGGATAAACCCAGAAACAGAAAAAAGCCATTTAAAAGGGAAACAAAAGAGTACTATATTTGCATATGCTGATTGATTGTCACAGGTGCAAATTTTCTGATGTAGGACTAGGATCTGGAAGACCCAGGTTCAAATTCACCCTGCCATGGAAACTTGCTGGGTGACCTTGAGCCAGTCACATACTCCCATCCTAGCCTACCACACAGAGTTGCTATGAGGAGAAACAGAGCGGAGGAGAATGATATAAGCTGCTTTAGGTGGCAACTGGGGAGAAAGGTAAAATCATTATCATCACAAAATATCAAGACCTACGAATAGGGTTAGAGCACCTCTGGGAGAAGAAGGTTATCATTGTGCCAGCTGTGATTAGAGCCCTTGGAGCAGGTCTCAAGAAACCCCTGAACATTGACCAAATAACACCAGCTCAGCCCCAAAAGACAGTGTCGCTTGGAACAGCAAATGTCCTGCACAGATACATCTGCAATTCCGAAGAACTTGGCTAGGTCTCAAATTGCAGAACACCGTCTACCAGTCAAATATCTGACTGCGACAATCCATGACAAGAATTTAACAAGAATTAAAAATAACAATTTAAGTACAGCTCTCCACAGTGCCAGCTCTATCAGGGCAGCAAGTGGAGCTCAGCTGCTTGAAGGGCAACCTGTTGCTCAAATATCTTACCCCTTAAATTCTTCAGCAGCCCCCTCACCAATCACCTAATTTAAAGGCAGGGTTTGTGGAAGGGTGGGGAGTGTGGCAGGGATGTGGTGGCATAGAGTCAGCTGCTGTTTCCTCCCAGGGACCAATCTCTGCTGTCAGTTGAAATTCCAGGAGAACTCCAGGTCCTAGCTGGAGGTTGGTAGCCCTGCAGTGTAGCTGCTTTGCACAGGCCAGGCTGGTTGAGACAAGCCACTGGGCGTGTGCAGAGTCCCACGGGAGAGTTCCTTTTGCCTGTGCCAACAGTGTCACGTTGAATCAGGCCTCAGCGTGAAGAAGTGTAGAGTGACCCTGCCCTTTCTGCGTCACAGTCTTGCCACTTGGATACTGCTCAGAGCATGTGCAGACTCAAATTGCCAGGCAGAAAGAGACTGTGGATCCTTCCCTTTTGTGATGGAAGAGAGCCAGGAGGAGATGGAGGATGGGCACAGAAACAGAAGGCCTGCCTGTTCTCTCCAGGCAAGTGGAGAAATCACTGGGATTTAAAAAAAAAAAAAAAACCCTCCACCTCTCTGTGACAGTTTCTATCTTGCAATTGTCTTCTTTTCCCCTTTGGTTGGTTTTAATAAAAGGGATTATGTAGGGTTTGCATGTAGATTTTCCCTTTTTCCACATTGCACTTAACTGACAAAGTTGTATATGCTAAAATCACCTCAAGTTCTGGCCTGGGGAGAGGGGAGTAAAGTGAAACTGAGTTTCTCTCTTACCTGTTCTGTGCCTCCCAGTAGAAACCTCAGGGAGCCAAAGCTCTTTGTGAAACAGCAAGCTAAGCACAGGTGAAGGTGTGAAGTTCTTTTGTGTACAAACAAGCTCATTATCCCAATTGTGCTATAATTAAATGTGTGTACAGGCACTCATTTATAAACCAAGCCAGGGACCAAAATGGGGGGGAGGGGGACAGCTATCCCAAATTGGTCATCTGGAGGTTGAAATGGAAAGTGATTGATGGACACCAGCAACTTCCTAAACAGACAGATGTTTGGCAGCACGTCAAAGGCTGCCAGTGATTTATCCCAGAAGTTTCATGGGATAAAGCCCACTTGACTATAGTCCACAAATGTTTGACTTTAGGCACTTTATTTTTTGCTGAAGCAAACTAATGGCAACTACCCCTCAGCATCTTCCAAAAGGACGGGAATGGAGTTCCGCAAATTAAGAATATAAAAGGTACCCTATTGGTTCAGACTAGTGAACCATCTTGACTACGGTCCTCTTTCACCCATGAGCCAGCCCTAGAAGGTGGTGGGAACTGCAGTTGTCCCAGAATTACAACTGCTCTCCAGACTACAGAGATCAGTTCTCCTGGATGAAATCAAGGTGGGCCATGTTAACCTGTCTGGAGAAGATTAAGCACCTGTATGGGCGCTTTTTGGATTCTTAAAAATGAGCTGGTACAAAGTACTTCACCCATCTGGCCATTCAAAGCTGGAATTCACTGGCAATGAATGTAGTGATGAGCACAGGTGGCTTTAAAAGGGCATCAGATTGAGGGAGGAGAAACACTAGACATGGCGACTGAAGGGAGCCTCCACAACAGAGGCAGCAAACCTTTGAATACCAGTGCCAGGAGGCAACCTCTGGGAACACCTTGGCCCATGGTTGCCAGCTTCAAGTTGGGAAATTCCTGTAGATTTTGAGGCAGAGCTTGGGGTTTGTGGAGTATGCAGAATAGAGGGAACTCAGCAGGGATGTGATGCCATAGAGACCACTCTCCAAAGCTGCCTTGTTCTCCAGGATTAGAAAAGAGAAAGAGTCCAGTAGCAGTTTAAAGACTAACAAAATTTGTGGCATGGTATGAGCTCTCGTGAGCCACTGCACACTTCAGATACAGCTAGAATGTGAGTCTGTCCGTCCTATATATCGGAAAGCGGAGAGATTTCAGAAGCCAAATGACAATAGGTGTGATTGGATTAGTTGTGATAATGAGGTAGTCGGTGTGGAGAAATTGGCATTGGTAATGAGACAAGAAACCTAGGTCTCGGTTCAGTCCAGGTGGATGCATTGTCTTGTATCTGAAGAAGTGAGCATTGACTCACAAAAGCGCATACCCTGCCACAAATTTTGTTAGTCTTTAAGGTGCTACTGGACTTTTACTGTTTTCTAATCCTGGAGAACAAGGCAGCTTTGGAGAGTGGTCTCTATGGCATCACATCCCCGCTGAGTTCCCTCTGTTCTGCATACTCCACAAACCCCAAACTCTGCCTCAAAAATCTACAGGAATTTCCCGACTTGAAGCTGGCAACCATGGGCCAAGGTGTTCCCAGAGGTTGCCTCCTGGCACTGGTATTCAAAGGTTTGCTGCCTCTGTTGTGGAGGCTCCCTTCAGTCGCCATGTCTAGTAACCACTAATGAAGTGTTTCTCCTCCCTCAATCTGATGCCCTTTTAAAGCCACCTGTGCTCATCACTACATTCATTGCCAGTGAATTCCAGCTTTTAATGGCCAGATGGGTGAAGTACTTTGTACCAGCTCATTTTTAAGAATCCAAAAAGCACCCATACAGGTGCTTAATCTTCTCCCACAAATGAATCCCCTCCATAGTCAGAAAAGACCTGACATTACATAATGAGCTGGGAAGTTTCTGTTCTTACAAGTGTGGATGCCTATTGGATACTGCCCGTGCATCACTGCTAAAGATGCAGATACCTTCTCCCCTCCTTTGCCCATGCAGTTTTTGACTTTCTTTTGTTTTTAAGTAGGTGATGTTTTAGAAAGTACTCTCAAGAATAAAAACAGAGAAAGTACTCTCCAGTTCTGCCCCCCCCCCCCCGCACATGCTCTCATGTAGCCCTTTCGTTATTGGGGGTGGGGGTGGGGGGTGGGAAGGAAAATAAGGTTATCACACTTATTTGGATTTTGTTTAGATTGTTCTTCTTTGAAGGATGTGTGTTCCAGTGTCACCCTGCCCCCCCCCCAAAAAAACCCCCCTGCAGTTTACATCTCCTGTTTCTTCATTTTAAAGCACAAACTTGCTTCTATAAAGTCTCAAGTAGGGATGTTGACCAATTAAAGAATTGCTAGCTGATTAGTTGATTAAATCATATTGATGAAGACTTTAAACCTCTGTATGGGTAATTTTGGCCAGGTGCAAGATACCAATCAATTCCTCATGTTCACTATTAGAAAGATAAAGCTATCTTTAATATTTTCATTTAGCTCCCTTACAAAATCCCGCCTAAACTTTAGTTGCCTATTATATACCTTTTATAAAATTGGTCTACAAGGGTGTTGCCCTGTTTTATCCTCACAACAACCTTGCAAGTTGGACAAGATTGAGAGAGTAAGGATGTTTCTGGCCCGCGCTCACCCAGTGTAGTTGTCATTTGAATTCAAGCCTTATGCAGGCTGCCCACTAGAGCAAAAGGTTGTGGCTGTCCTTGCAGCCTCTAGTTCTTTGATAGCAGCGTGAGAATTGAAACGGCTGCTGCTGTGCTTCAAAACAAACATCTGTATGAGCTTGGCGAGAAGTTGCTTGTTCTTCTCCTTCAGGGACTTGCTTGCTGCCAAAGCTGGGTTGTCTCAGAGACATAGGGCTGTTTCATCTGCAGAACTGGCCAAGAGGCCCTCCTGTTCCGGGAAGGCGGGGTGGGGGGGGGGGAGCTTAATTCCCTGGGAACGAGCTAGCAGTGGTTTTCCAGGATCTGAAAAGAACAGCTGTCTCTCTGAATCGCCTCAGGTCCTCTTTACCAAACCACAGCCTTCTCCCCTCAATGGAAGGGGATTGTCTCCTCCGTTGGCAGCCTTTTGCCTTTCTTTTCTTAGAGCTGTCCTTGCCAGCAAGATACGATCAAGCACCCCGAGTGTCTGCCCCCCGCCTCATTTCAAAATCGATGCTTGGGAGATGAGCTCATTATTTTCCTTGGCTCCAGTCCAAACCTGTTGCTGGAAAGTGAGGCCGGGAGCTGAGTTGAAGGTGCGCCTGACACAGCTCAGCAAGGCTTTAGACGAGGGGACAGAATGCCTAGGCAGGTGGGAGCATTTGGATTGAGAGCCTAGAGAGGAGATGGTTCAAGTTTGGCCAGTTTGTATCCCCCCCCCCGCAAGACCAATCGATTCCTCTAGCACCATATATCAAGAGCTATCGGGTCGTCTGTCCAGTCTTGAGATCTAATGACCGTGGCCTTTGTCAGGTGATAAATGCAGTTTTGTTATTGGGAGGGTGTCTAGATGGCTGCCTGCAGTGAGTGGAAAGCACCAAGAGAGAGCGCTCGATAGGAAGCCCACCGAAAGGGAGTACTGTCTGGTATTGGGGGGCTGACATGATTGCAGCTTGACTGGATATTACTTCTGCATTGTCAAAGAGCTCAAACAGACCAATTGTGGCTTGTAGGTGCCAGGCGTGCGGACTGAGCGTGTCTGATGTTCTCAGATAGTCTTATCTGGAAGCACAGTGACATGTGGCACCCAAACCAGACTGTTCTTAAAATAGCAGCTTCTTGTATATGATCCAGCTGTGTCCAATTAGTCTATCAGATGCATTAAAAAAAATCTGGCCCTTCCAAGTTCAGGCCAATCCATAAGGTTCTCCTTTTCCCATTTTTATCCCCACAACAACCCTGTAAAACCCACCTTGAGCTAACAGGAAAGATGGGGCATCAATGAACGAAGTAGGTTAGGTTGAAAGGGTGTGACTGATCCAAGGCCACCCAAGTGCTCTCTGTGGGAGAGCAAGGATTTCTAATTGGGTGTCATATGAACATATGAAGCTGCCTTATACTGAATCAGACCTTTGGTCCATCAAAGTCAGTATTGTCTTCTCAGACTGGCTGCGGCTCTCCAGGGTCTCGAGCTGAGGTTTTTCACACCTCTTTGCCTGGACCCTTTTTGGGAGATGCCAGGGATTGAACCTGGGACCTTCTGCTTCCCAAGCAGATGCTCTACCACTGAGCCACCATCCCTCCTACATATGAAGCTGCCTTCTACTGAATCAGACCCTGGGTCCATCAAAGTCAGTATCGTCTTCTCAGACTGGCAGCAGTTCTCCAGGGTCTCAAGCTGAGGTTTTTCACACCTATTTGCCTGGACCCTTTTTGGAGATGCCAGGGATTGATCCTGGGACCTTCTGCTTCCCAAGCAGATGCTCTACCACTGAGCCACGGTCCCTCCCTGCTGAATGGCACTGGAGTCACACCAAACTGCTTTGGGTCCCATTGGGAGAAGAGCAAGGTACTACATATAAATATATTATTTGAGTATATTTGTCATGTCACTGAGATGAAAGGCGATTCTGTAATGTGTACTATATGCCACAAGTTTGACTTCTCTATCACAATCACTCCCATCTTGGGAGTATCTTGTCCACAGGGGAAGATCCAGTTGCAAATTGCTGAATATTACGCTGCCGTTGCACTGTAGCAACGATATGTGGATGCAACCATGGTTGAACAAAATGGGTCTTTTCTTTTTATGACAGGGAAATGTTGCCATAATATGAGGAATTCCTAGCATTCTGTTATCTCATGGCTTCCATTGCTAGTGTTCTGTAGAAAACACACCTCTGTGCAGTGAAGAGGGAATGAGAGCTGACAATCACCCATGCAGTTTAGAAAATGCAAAACATGACGATAATTTACCTGGTTTCTGGCTTTGTAAGCCGAGGATTTTCCCTCTTGTGTTTGGGGGCGGCTGGCATTCTTTACATTTTAGTGTGAAAGGGTGCAGCGCTTGTTGGTTAAGATGACATTTGAACAGGGAGTTGGAGTGCTTCAGGAGAAGCGAGTGTGAGCACCAGGAAGTCCTGCGTTTAAATGTCTGATTTGTCACAAATTCAGCCAGTAGGCCTACCCTTGTAGATTAGGCTGAGAGAGAGAGGGACTAGCCCAAAGTCACTGAATGAGCTCCCTTGGCAGAGTGGAGATCAGAACCTGAGTCTCACAGATCCTGTCCCATGTAGGGTTGCCAATCCCCAGGTGGCGGCAGGGGATCCCCTGGTTTGGAGACCCTCCCCCCGCTTCAGCGTCGTCAGAAAGCGGGGGGAAGGGGAGGGAAATGTCTGCTGGGAACTCTATTATTCCCATAAAAAAATCATGGAGAATTGATCTGCAGGTATCTGAGGGGGCTGTATTTTGGGGTAGAAGCACCAAATTTTCAGTATAGCATCTAGTGCCTCTCCCCAAAATACCCCCCAAGTTTCAAAACGTTTGGACCAGGGGGTCCAATTCTATGAGCCCCAAAAGAAGGTGCCCCTATCCTTCATTATTTCCTATGAAAGGAAGGAATTGAAAAGGTGGGCCGTCCCTTTAAATGTGATGGCCAGAACCCCCTTTGGAGTTCAATTATGCTTGTCAAAGCCTTGATCTTGGCTCCACCCCAATGTCTCCTGGCTCCACCCCCAAAGTCCCCAGATATTTCTTGAATTGGACTTGGCAACCCTAGTCCCATGACATGCTGCAGAACTTTTCTCTCTGCACTTCGGAAAGGAATCCTGTACTCATCCATTGTTCTCTCTGCTTCTCCTCCAGGATCCTGGTGAATATGGATAACAACATCATCCAGCACTACAGCAACCATATGGCCTTTTTACTTGATGTAGTGGAGGCTGAAGAAAAGTTCCAAGTGACCCTCAAGGAGCTCTAAGGACTCAAGAGACTGGGATTCCTGGAATGTCACTTGCAAAGCTGAGGAGTTTGACATACACACCTCCACCCCAGCATGAACCATCAGCTCCATGCATTGGACTTGAGCATAGTCCCACTGAAGGGGGAAGAGAGAAAGAGAAGGGGAGAAACTCCACTGCATGGCTCTGGTGGCCAAGGGACCTTGCTTATATCATCCATGCTCAATGTGAATGTGGAACTTCTCTCCGTTGAGTCGTTGCTGATATTTTATACCTTGTTGTTGTTATTATTATTAATATACACCTCTACCATGAATTCTGACTTGTTTCACAGTCTCACACTCAGGAAATCAACACGTTCCTTCAGGTAGTTGTCGAGGCAGGTGTGGGATACGATGCTGGGGAAAAGCCAAACCTGCCAGTTGTGCCAAACCATCACGTTGGATCCAAAGGGACTCTCACAACTGCCTTTGAACACTGCCAAAGAGGTGGTGTGTGCACACACACACACGCAGTCTCACTGCCTTATTCCTTGCCTTTCCAATTCTGGATGTAAATAGCCCCCAAGAGAGAAGAGCCTGGCTAGAGTGACTGTTTTATACATTTCCAATTTCCTTTTGGTATTTTATAAATATAAATATATATATATATATATAAGCTGTGTATGTATAAATATACTTTGTTTTGTATTGAACAAGTGGAGGAAGGTAGAGCATTTCAAAACCAGGCTGCTTCACATTTCCCCAGTGAATTTGTTTTAATTGTGGGTTTTTGTCTCTGTTTTGTCCATTTTTGTAACTTTTTGTTTTGTATATTCTATGGAAATAAAGACTCAGAGACAGAAAAAAATGTCAGTGTCAGAGTAAATCTTGGAGGAGTTTTGTTTGAGTGTGTTTTGAAAACCAAAATGGTGAGATAGACTGTGGTTCTTTGAGGTGAGGTTGCGGCCCAGCAAAGGTAGCAGAATCAACTCCAAATTTAACTGCCAGGATAGCACTTAGTGGTGCAACAGTGTGTTTCAGGCAGGCCCCCTCTAGAAAAGCCCCTCTGTGCTTCTAGTTATAAGCCAAGAGTCTCCAACAAGTAGCTCATGAGTGACCAGTAGACTGCTGCCTGCTACAAAATAACTCATGTATTGCCTAGAAGATCCAGGAAGATCCTTTAGGGTTGGTTTGATTTTTAAACCTTGTATTTCATAGGATTTTTTTTATGTGCATGCTGGTGAGGCAGAATAAAACCTGATAATGTCACGTCAGGTGGAAGGGACATAGCTTGGGATATTTTCCATTTCTCTCGGTTGGCAAATTCCTGGCAATTTGGGGTGGAGCCTGGAAAGGGCAGGGGTTTGGCGGGGGGCGGGATGCTCAGCAGGGATGTGATGCCATAGAGCCCATCCTCTAAAGTTGCCATTTCCTTCATGGGAACTGATCTATGTTGTGCACAGATCAGTAGGTAATTCCAGGAAAGCCTCAAGCCCTATTTGGACCTAAGTGGTCCAAGTAAACTCATTGCTGATCCTTGCTATAAGCCATCCTTGGTAGCACTAAAACTGACAGCAATGGAGGTGTTATTTGACATAAAGGTTTGGAGTTGCTGCTGCTGGTCAGATATTTCTCCAAAAAGAACTGATTGACATCTACAGTCACAGATCAGTCAAGCTGAGCCAAAATGTGAAGAATACACACTCTGTAATCATTCCCCTTCCCTATCCTGAAGCACAATATACATCCCACTTAGTGCATGCTTGCTAACTCTGAGTTAGGAAATTCCTGAAAATTTGGGAATGGAGCTTGGGGAGGGAAGGGACCTATGTGGGGGATAATGTCACAGAGTCCACCCTTTAAAGTTGAAGCCGTCAAGAAATAGAAAGGAGACTGCAAGGGGGAAGAACTATGACGTAAAATAGTGTGGTGGGAATGGCAATGAAATCAGAGAAAGGAGAGACAAGGTGGTTTTTCCTACTACCTCCTCTGACCTCAGCTCAGTGAGGATTGGCAAAGTCACTACATAAATGCTGGGGGAGGGGGAGGGGGGTTGGCAGAAGCAGGCATGGTTTGCTAACAAAGGGATGGGGTTGGCAGAGAAGAGAGGAGGTGGAGGACAAGTGCATGGATTGTCTTGTGCATGCTGCTCTGAGGGGGAAGATATCCAAGCCTTGGAAGTGAGTGGAGGAACGAAGTGAAAAGGGGAAGCTGCTGTCTCCAAAATGGGAATCTGGCATATCTGGGAAGCAGCCTTGCACTTTCCAAATGCAGTTAAAATCAGCAGGGCTGGGGTGGAAAATTGCCTGTAATTAGCTTGTTTGTCTTTTTTTGTTTTAGCTCTGGTAGCTAGGAGTTGCCAACTCCAGGTCAGAAGACTGCTGATGATCTGGAAGTGAAGACCAGGGGAGGGTCCTCAGGTAGGGGCTGGAAATCTGGAATTAGAACTGATCTCCAGACAACAAAAGTCAGTCCTCCTGAGTCTTCAGGCAACAGAAGTCATATCGCACTGAAGTCCCTCCCTCCCCAGTCTTCACCTCCAAAATCTCCAGGTATTTCTCAACCTAGAGGTCCTTAGCAGGGTATGATGCCATACAGTCCACCCTCCCAAGCAGCCATTTTCTCCAAGGGAGCTGGTCTCTGGAGATCAGCTCTAATTCCAGGAGATCTTCAGGCCCCCCACCTGAAGGCTGGCAACCCCACCTAGATCCTTATCTCTGGTAGGACATGCTGTGGCCTTGGATTCAACCTGGGGCAATTCACACAACTGCTTTATTTAGTGCAAAACTCTGCACCGCTGTGAGCTCAGCCTACATGCCCTGCAATCGCATTTGGTCCGTGAATGCCACCCGCCAATGTCACAAATGAACTCATGTCAAATGAACTGAAGAATCTGATGTCACCCTAATGCCATTCCAGGCCAGTTCACACCACCTGACACAGAAGGGCTGTTGGGATAATTTAAGGGAGGTACCGGTAGATCTGGAAGCATGAGGAGTGGCTTTCAAGGCCAAGGCCGGCCTGCCCACTAGGCAAACTAGGCCGTTGCCCAGGACACCAGCAGAGTGGGGGCGCTGAATTTGGCCTCCCCCCTAGGCAAACACCTATTTTGCCTGCTCCCCAACCTCCTCCTCTCTCCCTCCCCCCAAAGTCTATTTAAACACCTGGAACCGGCAGTGGAGCGCCGTGCTCTGGGCTATCTAAAGGCACCCCCCACACACAATCAGTTGATCGGCAGGTAAAACCACCCGGCACTGACGCTGCCTCCTCCCTACTTCCTGGATGGAAAGGAAGTGGAGAGGGGGCAGCGCCGTGACTGCCCTTTCAGGCTCTGTGGTCTGCTGCTGCTGGCCTGCCCGGGCATTGACAGTGTGCCGCGTGGTTTTACCCGTCGATCAGCTGATCGGCAGGGGATGGCCCTGTGCTTTTACATAGCCCAGAGCGCCCCCCCCCCACATTGTTTTAAAGTAGACCATGCAGGCAAGGTGCATCTTGCACAACAAATGGTTGCATGTTTCACTTTCCCCCCAGAGCCTACTGAAGGTGAACATGCAGCTCCTGAGATGACCAGAATGGCCATGAGTCCTGTGGTTGTCCCATGTGATGTTCAAGGATTCCTAACTCTAGTGGAAGCAGCAATATTACAATCAGCGCAAGGAGGTGGCTGGTTTGGACTGCTCTGAAGTTATTTCTCTCTGGCTTACTCCAAAAATATTAGGCATTCAGGGTAACCTGTACTCTGGTATTCATTGGAGACTATTTGATGCCTTTATGGAAAGTCTGAGGATGATAATGACTCTATTCATGGCATGATCGCTATAGGCACCAGAGCTGACCGTAGAGTTTTCCCCCAAATGATAGAGCGTCCCCTGCGATGTGCCCAGCGCAATGACATCACCTCAATGTGAAATCATTGCACCATGTACTCAAAGCATGTGAGGGAAAAAACCTCCTGGACAGAGGGCAAAACTCCACTGGCAGCCAGGTAAGACCTGACGTGACTTCCCGCATCCCTAGCTCTTACCCTGCCACAAATTTTGTTAGTCTATAAGGTGCTGCTGGACTCTTGCTCTTCTACTGCTACAAACCAACATGGCTACCCATCTCTATCTCTTTTCTTACAACAAAGGCGATCTTCGTAATCTAGGCCTGCGACTGCCCAGTAAAGGGCAGGGAGGGGGTCCTTGCCAATCCTGGTGGCCAAAGGAAGAAGGCCTCTGCGGAGGCAAATAACTACAGCCAGTTTGGTTAAGAACGGTAGGCTCTGATCTGAAGAACTGGGTTTGATTTCCCACTCCTCCACATGGAGCAACTGGGTGACCTTGGGTCAATCACAGTTTTCTCAGAGCTGATCTCTCAAGAGCAGCTCTTTGAGAGTTCTCTCAGCCCCACACAGGGTGTCTGTTGTGGGGAGAGGAAAAGAAGATTATTAACTGCTCTGAGTCTCCGAGTGAAGGGTGGGGTATAAATCCTATTCCCCCTCCTCCTGCTGCTCCTCCTCCCCTCACTCGCATAGGTGGGGCAATGTGCACAGCCATCCTTCCATAGTAACTTCATGCAACGTTATGTGGGCTTCGTTATGGTTCTGCTTCCAAAAGGCAGACAGCTTTTCAGTGCAAGTTGTCCCTCCTCCCATCTTAGTTTTGGACTTAGCCTCCCAACTCCTATTCCAGAGATGACCACATTGCTTTAAGAGATTTGTAAATGAAGAGGCCAATGCTGGACCTCCTCCCCAGCTCCGAGCGCAGACCAGGAGGGCAGGCAGGAGAACCAGCAGCCATTCCTGCTTTAGAACAGCTTCCCCTTTTTGCTGGCCCTACTCCTGGCCAGCAGAAGTGAAGCAAGGGATGACTCATTGATCCACTAAAAGGAAATACAGGATTTCAATCAGATGGATTATTATTATTTTTTTGCTTGTCTGTTCACAGGCAAAAGAAATCCTTACAAGGTCTTCTGCATCAAAGTACTGGCACCCATTTGTTCTTGGTGTTGTAGATGAAGGACTGCTTCTGGGGTATTGGTAAGTCATATGCTCCTACAATGGGAAAAAATATCAAGCATGAAAGGTTTCAAGATTAAGATTGCATAACATTAATGGCTGCTTCTCGCTGTTCTGAATACACAGCATGGTTGCACCACCTCATATATTTCCTGGAAAAGCCATTCCACTCTTTACTCCTCCACTTGCACCTGCTGGAATGGCCTTGGGTCCGCCATAGCTCTGGCAGAGGTTGTCCTTGAAAGGGCAGCTGCTGTGAGAGCCTCTCCAGCCCCACCCACCTCACAGGGTGTCTGTTGTGGGGGAGGAAGGGAAAGGAGATTGTGAGCCGCTCTGAGACTCTTCGGAGTGGAGGGCAGGATATAAATCCAATATCTTCATCTACCTCACAGGGTGTCCGTTGTGGGGGAGGAAGGGAAAGGAGATTGTGAGCCGCTCTGAGACTCTTCGGAGTGGAGGGAGGGATATAAATCCAATATCTTCATCTACCTCACAGGGTGTCTGTTGTGGGGGAGGAAGGGAAAGGAGATTGTGAGCCGCTCTGAGACTCTTCGGAGTGGAGGGAGGGATATAAATCCAATATCTTCATCTACCTCACAGGGTGTCCGTTGTGGGGGAGGAAGGGAAAGGAGATTGTGAGCCGCTCTGAGACTCTTCAGAGTGGAGGGCGGGATATAAATCCAATATCTTCATTTACCTCACAGGGTGTCTGTTGTGGGGGAGGAAGGTAAAGGAGATTGTGAGCCGCTCTGAGACTCTTCGGAGTGGAGGGCAGGATATAAATCCAATATCTTCATCTACCTCACAGGGTGTCCGTTGTGGGGGAGGAAGGGAAAGGAGATTGTGAGCTGCTCTGAGACTCTTCGGAGTGGAGGGAGGGATATAAATCCAATATCTTCATCTACCTCACAGGGTGTCTGTTGTGGGGGAGGAAGGGAAAGGAGATTGTGAGCCGCTCTGAGACTCTTCGGAGTGGAGGGAGGGATATAAATCCAATATCTTCATCTACCTCACAGGGTGTCCGTTGTGGGGGAGGAAGGGAAAGGAGATTGTGAGCCGCTCTGAGACTCTTCAGAGTGGAGGGCGGGATATAAATCCAATATCTTCATTTACCTCACAGGGTGTCTGTTGTGGGGGAGGAAGGTAAAGGAGATTGTGAGCCGCTCTGAGACTCTTCGGAGTGGAGGGCGGGATATAAATCCAATATCATCTTCTTCTTTACAATGAGCAATTAGTTAGAAAATACAGAGGAGATTTTAACTAGGGTGACCAGACTACTGAGGAACTTCCCATGCCTTTTAACAGGTATGCAGAGGAGGGGTGTCAGCAAGTGTTATTTTTCTCTGCAGGCCTCTTGTATCCTGCTGCATGGGGAAGACGCTTTCCCTACTGCAGCCTTTGCAGGGAGAAAAGAAATCGTCATTTCTGCCCTCCACATACCTGCCTTGCCATACAGGAGTCTTGCCAGAATGTAAGGGTTGCCAACCTTGTCAGGGCCCACAGGAAATAAGAAGTACAACTGCCACCTTCTTGTCAAGCCTGCTCCTGCCTCCTAAATCTGTGTCCATCATGGCTGGTGAAAGCCAGTGGAGATGGAATATGGGACCCCCAGCCAATATTATAAATCTGTCTCTGAGTTCAGGGATGTTTCTGGGAGCTTTAAAGAAAGCAGTAGTGAGGCTGCTCTTAAAGAAATCATCTCTGGATCCCACTGATCCATCCAACTACTGCCCAGTTTTGAATCTTTCGTTCCTGGGCAAAGTAGTTGAGAGAGAGGCTGCTGAACAGCTCCAGATGTTCATGGGTGACACCTCAGTTCTTGATCCCTTCCAATCCGGTTTTCACCCTGGCTATGGGATGGAGACGGTTTTGGTTGCCCTCAACGATGACATCTGTAGACATCTGGATCGAGGTGGGTCAGCACTGCTGTTTTTGCTTGACCTTACAGCAGCGCTGGACACAGTTGATTATGATCTAATGACCCACTGCTGCCTCACCGACATGGGGATTTGTGGGATAGCCCTGGAATGGTTTGTCATGTTTTTCCATAGCCGGGGACAGAGGGTGACGCTTGGGGTCATCTCAGTGCAGCACCCTCTGGCGTGCAGTGTCTCTCAGGGGGCAGCCCAATGTTATTTAACATCTATATGCGCCATCTCACTTAGCTGACACCAGGCTTTGGGCTGGTGACACTCAGGTGCATCTGTAGATGGATGGAGGGCCAAATGCCGCCCCAGACAATCTGGCCAGGGGACTAGAGGCTATGGCTGGTTGGTTGAAACAGAGCTAGCTGAAACCAAATCCTTCAAAGATGGATGTCTTTGGGCTGAGTTGGGGAAATCCCAAGCTGTGATGCTTACTTCCAGCCCTTGACGGTGAGCCACTAACACTAAGGCCACTTGTAAAGAGCTTAGGCGTGATTCTGAATGCCTCCCTTTCAGTGGAGTCCCAGATCACTAATACTGCTAGACTGGCATTTTCCCATCTGTGCCAAGTTCAGCAATTGGTTCCCTTTCTGTCTCACCATGACACAGTGATCCATGCAATGGTCACCTCCAGACTAGGCTACTGCAACTCGCTCTAGGCAGGGCTCCTTAAGACTGACCCAGAAACGGCAACTGGTCCACAATGCAGCTGCACGAGTGCTTATAAGCACTCCACAGAGCCCACATTCAACTGGTGCTCTGCCAGCTGCACTGGCTTAAAGTTGAATACTGGGTCAGGTTCAAGGTTCTGGTTCTAACCTTCAGAGTCCTACACAGTCTGGGACCAATATATCCTCAGGACCATCTCTCCTGGTACACCGCCCAGAGAGCATTGTGCTTTATGAATAACAATCTTCTGGTGGTCCCCAGCCCCAAAAGTATTAGTCTTGCCGCAACCTGGCCCAGAGCCGTCTCAGCTCTGGCTCCAGTCTGGCCGAATGATCTTCCAGATGAGATCTGGGTCCTGCAGAACCTGCAGGGCCTGCAAAACAGAAAGATTCTGCCAGGCACATGGCTGAGGGAACAAAGTTCCATTTTTATTGCCCTCCCCCCCCCCCCATTCAATGCATTGCGTACCAGCTTTAAGCACACAGCTTGTACAACTTCACTTGGATAAACTTAGTGCCTATGCTGCCATCTAATCTTATCTGTTATGATATGATATGATATGATATGATAAATTTATTGTCATTGTTCTCAAAAAAGGAAAATGAGAGCAACGAAATGAGGTGCTCTTCCACAAACATACCAACACATCAACACTAAAGAAAAGGACATATACATAAACCATTTAAATACATCTAAAACAAATAACCATTCATGACCCTACATTTAGCCTACATCTAAAACAAATAACCATTCATAGCCCTGCATTTAGCCTAACCACAGCACTTGGACAGAAGCTGCCCTTAAATCTATTTGTCTTAGCCTTCAACACTCTGTATCGTCTGCCCGACGGTAAGATCTCAAATAGCAAGTGGCCCGGATGTGAAGGGTCCTGTTATTATGTTAAAATGTTTTAATTCCAAATTATGACATGGTTTTAACCTGTTGTCAGCAACCCTGAACCCTGCGCTGAAGGGGAGGGCAAGTTAGACTAGCAGCAGCAGTAGAAGAAGAAGAAGTAGCGGCGGCAGCAGCCGCCACCACCTCACTTGGAAATGTCGCAAGTGAAGCTTTCCCCGCTACTTATTCCCATGCCAGGAAAAGTTTCCCCAGCTCTACCTGCATGCATTTGCAGCAGCCTGTTAAAGGCACGAGAGCAAGGCCAGTTAACAGGGGAGGGGCAGTGAGGATTTTCATCATTCTCTCTAGGGTAGGGGACGGGCAGTGAGGATTTTGACCAACTCTGGCTTGGGAAATACTTGGAAATAATGGGATGGAGCTTACAGAGGGTAGAGGTTGGGCAGGGAGAGAGCTTAGCAGGGGCGTGATACCTCTGGAGCTGCATTTCCTCCTCTGTTATTTGGAGACCAGCTGGGGGCTGGCAGTCCCAGTCTCCATGGAATGCTCACCCTCACCTTCTCAGAGTCCAAGGCCCCTGAAACCTAGCCCCATCACAAGGCAGCCTTGCAAGCAGGGTTGCCAACTTCCAGGTGGGGACTAGAGATCTCCTGCTATTACAATTGATCTGAAGATGACAGATTTGATTTCTAGCCCGCCCTTCCCAAGAATGAGCTCAGGGTGGGTTACAACATAGCCATAAAAACAGCAGAATAAGCATTCGATATACTTTAAAATCATAGTAATATAAAACCGTTTATCTACAGTAAAACGATGGCATTCAGAATTAATCGCATTATATTCCAGTGATCCGGTAAAGTGTAAATGGCCCCAATAAGTTGTCTTCGGTTCCTAAGGGACCGAATATGTATAATGATACTCATTCTCAAGAGGTAACTGTATAACAGATAGCCGTACGGCGAAGGGGCCTGATGGAAATAACACCCACTGCCTCATTCAAAAGCCCAGTGGAAGAGCTCTGTCAGTTTCCTGGGATAAAACGGCTGTTCTGCAGGGCAGACTCTATGGCATTATACCCTGCTGAGGTCCCTACCATCCAACCCCAAACCCTGCCCTTTCCAGACTCCACCTCCAAAAACTCCAGGTATTTTCCTACCTAAAGCTGGCAACCCAAACTACAAGATCAAGGAGGAAACCAGTCAAAGGTAAATCCTTTAGAAAAGATGTGGGTGCAAGCAGCTAATACATTGAAGGACTAATAGCATGGGCTCTCCCCCGCCAATGGACAGTACACAGCTGCCTTTCTTCATAGTCTGAGCATTGGCCCGACTAATTCAGGATGGCTTCCTCTAACTGGGAGCAGCTATCTGGGTCACAATACTAGTAGAACTGCAACCAATAGGGTTGCCAACTCCAGGTTGAGAAATTCCTAGGGATCTGGAGCCCGGGGTGTGGTTAGAGGAGGGACCTCAGTGAGCTAAACACCATTAAGTCCACCCTCCAAAGCAGCCGTTTTCTCGGAGGGAGCTGATCTATCTAATTTTGCAGATCTGTTGCCATTCTGGGAAATCTCCAGACTCTGCTTGGAGGTTGGCAGCCAACCCTAGTTGAATGAGACAGGAAGGGGAGATGCCAGTGATTTTCCATGGCAGAGTTTGGATTTGAACATGGGTCTCCCAGATCGTACGTTGACCTAGGGAGGCCAGGTCTCCCGCTTCAGTTAAATCAAAGAGTTCTGGCCAAATGCTAGAACATCGCTAGTGACGTGATGATGTCATTTCAGGCATGACCCAAAGTGACATCACCATATAGACAGTAATGTCATCATGTGATTGGCAAGACCCTCCCCCCACAGGTGGATCTCCTACTAGCTGCCAACCCCCTGCTGGCATAGTCTGACCTTCTAACCCCTGGATGACACTGGTGCTCTTCATTCTGAAGAATCAGGCAAACATATTTCCCACGGAAGGCTTTTGTTTTATATGTCTCCCTTGGATTCCAAAGGAGGACTCGAAGGTCCTGTTCTTGTCCCTTTCTGCACAACGGAACTGTTGCCTGAAAACAGCCATGCGCATCAATATGAATCTGCCTCGTGCCCAATCAGTCCATTGGCATGACTTGCTCAACATGGTCTGTCCTGGCACAGAAAACCTTCTCTCAGCACCTGCTGTCTGGGAGTCCTTAATTACAGATACCAGAGAACGAACCTGGGTCCTTCCATGTGCAGGACCGCCCTGAGCCACTGCAGTCAGGGCCCCAGACAAAGACTCCCTCTGGGGCCCTCTCACAATGCCCAGATCCAAACCAAAGATCAGATGAAAAGAGATCACCTGACGTATAAGCAGAGCTCCTGGAATTTAGTCCCTCTAGGACCCACTGTCAGCAGCTCTCTCTGCATTCAAAGCAGGTGCTTTGCTGTGGAGTGGCAGCCCTTCCCTTGGCCCCCAAGGGCTGCTTTTGAAAGGGTGTCAGACTGTAGGTGAAATGCTCCCCTGCTGTAATTTGCAGCCTCTTCGTCTTGCTGGAGCCACCTTTGCCATGTTTAAAATAGCAATTAATAAAGAAGATATTAACTTTGTATCTTAAAAACTAGCAGAAGTGTCTTCTCTGTTGTATTTTACAGGTTACTGAAAATCAGCCTGTACAAGAACATTAGCTTAGACACAATCCAATGAGACTCTTCATAGTATCTGTATTTTGGATCATTTTTTTCCCTGTGAATATTGTATATAGGCTATTTAGAGACATGTATATTGTTTTGCTACTTGTTTAGACATAGGGATATGTTGCCTTGTTGCTTTATGCCTCAGGGATGTCAGCCTCCAGGTGAGGCCTGGGGACCCCCTGGAATTACAGCTCATCTCCAGATTACAGAGATCAGTTCTCCTGAAGAAAATGGCTGCTTTGGAGGGGGGGTTGTATGGCATTGTGCCCCACTGAGTTCCCTGTCCTCCCCAGGGTTCATCCACAAATCCCCAGGAGTTTCCCAACCTAGATCTGGCAGCCCTACCCCCCCAATCCCCTATAGGGAGATCTAAAGCACCTTAAATTGTTTTCTCCATTTTATCCCCACAAGAATCCTATGACGTAGGTTAGGCTGAGAAAGAATAACTGGCCCAAGGTCACCCAGGGAGCTTCCATGGCAGTGTGGGGATTTTAACCTAGTTCTAGATCCTAGTCTAGCACTCTAACCACTACCTATTTCCTGGCTACGGGCCTGCCACCAGGGCCAGTCCTAGACAGTCCTAATGGGAGGGACGGTGGCTCAGTGGTAGAGCATCTGCTTGGGAAGCAGAAGGTCCCAGTTCAATCCCTGGCATCCCCAAAAAAGGGTCCAGGCAAAAAGGCGTGAAAAACCTCAGCCTGAGACCCTGGAGAGCCGCTGCCAGTCTGAGTAGACAATACCGACTTTGATGGACCGAGGGTCTGATTCAGTATAAGGCAGCTTCATATGTAGGAGGGACGGTGGCTCAGCGGTAGAGCATCTGCTTGGGAAGCAGAAGGTCCCAGGTTCAATCCCCGGCATCTCCAAAAAAAGGTCCAGGCAAAAAGGCGTGAAAAACCTCAGCCTGAGACCCTGGAGAGCCGCTGCCAGTCTGAGTAGACAATACTGACTTTGATGGACCGAGGGTCTGATTCAGTATAAGGCAGCTTCATATGTAGGCGGGACGGTGGCTCAGTGGTAGAGCATCTGCTTGGGAAGCAGAAGGTCCCAGGTTCAATCCCCGGCATCTCCAAAAAAGGGTCCAGGCAAATAGGTGTGAAAAACCTCAGCTTGAGACCCTGGAGAGCCGCTGCCAGTCTGAGTAGACAATACTGACTTTGATGGACCGAGGGTCTGATTCAGTATAAGGCAGCTTCATATGTTCATAGACAGTCTGACACCTTCTGGCACTGATAACGTCACCGAGTCACATGGGGAGGCACCCGATTTGGCACCCCCAGAAGACTGGCCCCCTAGGCAATTGCCTAGTTTGCCTAGTGGAAGAACCGGCCCTGCCTGCCGCTATCCTACACGGACACATCCGTAGGATGATTTTGTGATACTGCTGTTTATTTATTAAAAAAACACATTTTGCCCATATTTTATTATATATTTTTAACCAACAGATTTATAGCTACCTCCTTCGGCTTTTTCAATTTATGTCTAGGTTGCAGGTCTATCCCGCCCCCCCTTTCCTATACATAGGGGCACCGTGGGTCAGGAAAGTGGTGGCTGGGGAGCTTAAACAACATCTCCATGAGTGCTTTGGTTCCAATGTTAGTTGGGCTTAAGTTCCCAGTGAGGAACTGGAAGACTTAAGAGACTTAAGTTCCCAGTGGTGGACTCCAGGCAAATATCTGACCCCACGTGCCCATCACATGAAGATGAAGAAGAAGATATTGGATTTATACTCTCCATTCCGAAGAGTCTCAGAGCGGCTCACAATCTCCTTTACCTTCCTCCCCCACAACAGACACCCTGTGAGGTAGATGAAGATATGGGATTTATATCCCGCCCTCCACTCCGAAGAGTCTCAGAGCAGCTCACAATCTCCTTTACCTTCCTCCCCCACAACAGACACCCTGTGAGGTGGGTGGGGCTGAAGAGGGCTCTCCCAGTAGCTGCCCTTTCAAGGACAACCTCTGCCAGAGCTATGGCTGACCCAAGGCCATGCTAGCAGGTGCAAGTGGAGAAGTGGGGGAATCAAACCCGGTTCTCCCAGATAAGAGTCCGCACACTTCACCACTACACCAAACTGGCTCTCCATGGACTTTATAACATGTGAACTGTCTCTTGAGTGTGAACCAGAACTTGGTAGAGTTTTGGCTCATGCTTAGGATGTAAGTTGCAAATCTCAAATTATACCTAGAGGAGCAGGTCTAGTTAGAAAAGTTACATCAGGCTCTGCTCTTTGGAATAAACTTTAAGCGCATTTTCTGTTTATCTCTCTTCAGGATGTGATGTTGGGTGGGGGAAAAAATACAGCTACTAACCTAGATCACTGTCGGGAAACAGCTGGCAGGTGCACTGTTTTATAGTTTGGGAAATTATCATCGGCAGCTGAAAATCCATTTGCATGGGGTTCCAATTACTTCTACGGGATGTAAGGGAAACATTGATTTATTTGCTCTTTTCCCTGTCTTCCACTTGCTCTCTCATCTTTAATTTCTTCATTTAAATCTTTAATTTGTTTTCACCTCAGTAGACTCCATTCAGATTCACCAGACACCATGCTCCCTAGGCAAGGGCCCTACATTAAACCTTTCTGTGTTCCAAGCTCACATGCCTGAAACCATTTTTTTCCTTTACACTCTTGGACGTTCTTATCGCAAGTCCCCTGCTCTCTTGCCTGTTCTGACTGATCCTGCATCCTGTCTGTTTCCTTCTTTAATTCTGACTCCAATTCACACATTAGGGAATACAGTAGGATCGGGAAGCCCCACACTCTTGTTACCCTCACCCAAGAATTATAGGTTCTCCTCAGTTCCTGCATGTACAGTGCCCAATTCACATCAAAACTGTGGTAAGCATTGAGAAACTTGGAGGGTGTTTTGAGGAAAGGCACAGGATGCTATGCTGCAAATTTGGTGCATCTACCTCAAAAAACAGCCCCCCCCCCCGATCTATTCTCCATAATTCCCTATGAGAATAGGTCTTCATAGCAAATAATGGAGTGTGCAGCAGGCATTCCACTCTGTGAGAAAAATACCCCTAATTCCAGAACATCATAGTCACCCGTTTCGTTGCAGGGTGCCTGGAGACTCAATTCACACACATCTGCCAGGAGAACGTGCGTTTTGTCTACCAGACTGGAAGGGACTTATGAGTACTAACAGCCACAACGTTGCAGCAGCACTCCGTGTCTCTCGAGGAGTGCTAATCAGGAGAACAGATGGTTTCCAGTCGCTCTGTGCGATCCCCATCTTGGCCGTTGTAGCAGAAGAAGTTGCACCGCCAGGAACTGTCCAGGCAAGCGGTTTCCAGCCTTGACCAGAGACTCCATCTTGGAAGGCTAACACCACCAGCAGCTATTTTCCTGCAGTGCCAGACTCCACAGCAGCGAAGCGGGAGGCTCACGTACTCAACAGATGTCACCTATGCATAAAGCCATCAAGCTTATCTCAGGCGTGGATCCTGCCAGACCGCCTAAGCCTTTGTCCAACGGAACCCAAGACAAAGACTGGTGCCAGTAGAGGGATGAAGAGGAGGAAGAACATCTTCACCTAGAGCCAAGTGTCTTTGTCCAGACAGGGTGTTACCTTAGGTAGCAATTTGGCCATCTATTGTCACCTTTCTAGATAAGTTTGATAGTTTTAATCACCCCCACCCCAATCATTTCTCCCATTCTTTCCCTTAATGGTCATCCTGGAGCCTCCCACTTTGTCCCATTGTTACCTGGAAGTCCAATCAGGTAACCAAGGCCAAGGCAGCCCATTGGTCAGGTAGGGGCATCCAATCAGGTGCCCCCAATAAACTGGCTATTGGCTACCTCATAAGTCCAGCCCTTATGGTCATTGCAGATCCACCCCTTTTTCTGAGGTCATGTACCAGCTGACCACTGTTATCCGCCCCTGTACCTCCCATCCCCTAAGGGCTCAAGGTAGTCCTTATAACCTGTGGTCCCGTATACATAGATTCTAGATCCTTTTTAAGCCAATGGTGCCCACCTGTCAATTCCCAAACCTCTTTTGAGGGCATTTTGGCTTACAACTCCCCCCCACCACTTTATGATGATCCTGAAGTGGGGGGAGGGCCTCCAAATGGGGGATCCTCTGCCCCCACCTGGGGATTGGCGGCTCTATTTAGAATTCTGACTCAGCGTAGTGGGTGTTGCCACAAAATGGCTGCCACAAAATGGCTATATCAGGAGGCAAAGCCAGCCACAAAATGGCTGCCACAAAATGGCTATATCAGGAGGCAAAGCCAGCCACAAAATGGCTGCCACAAAATGGCTATTTCAGGAGGCAAAGCCAGCCACAAAATGGCTGCCACAAAATGGCTATATCAGGAGGCAAAGCCAGCCACAAAATGGCTATATCAGGAGGCAAAGCCAGCCACAAAATGGCTGCCACAAAATGGCTATTTCAGGAGGCAAAGCCAGCCACAAAATGGCTGCCACAAAATGGCTATATCAGGAGGCAAAGCCAGCCACAAAATGGCTGCCACAAAATGGCTATTTCAGGAGGCAAAGCCAGCCACAAAATGGCTATATCAGGAGGCAAAGCCAGCCACAAAATGGCTATATCAGGAGGCAAAGCCAGCCACAAAATGGCTGCCACAAAATGGCTATTTCAGGAGGCAAAGCCAGCCACAAAATGGCTGCCACAAAATGGCTATATCAGGAGGCAAAGCCAGCCACAAAATAGCTGCCACAACTTTCCTTTAGTCACACAACCAAGATCCTCATGCTGTGGTAGCAGCTGCTGCAGACTAATGTGTTTTTTAAAAAAAATCTACGCAACCAATCAAATCTCCAATGGTCAACCAGAAGCCCTGCTGAACAAAAGCCTCACCTGGCACACCACCCACTTTGCAGGCACCAGGAAAGGTGTTGGTGGGCACCATGGCATCCGTGAGCCCCATGTTGGGAACTTCTAGTCTAGGACTTTGTTTCTACTGGAAATACCCTTCAAAGATGCCATCTCCTCCAGAGGAACTGATCTCTGTAGTCCGGATATCATTTGCAATTCAAGAAAAATCCCATGCTGCACCTGGAGGTTGGTTCTCCTAGCCATGACTGTTGTGATTTTCAGTCACACTCATTCATTCTGAGCGCCTTGTCAAACTGCTCATTCACACATGCAGGAATACCTGCCCAGAATTAGGAAAACCAGGCATTTCACACAGAATGCATAATAAAACTTTTTATTCCTATAATTTATACAGATATTTACAGCAGCAGGATGTGGTTGCCATATGCTTACTGGAGGTGGGAGATCTCCTGCCCCCAGTGGCCATTGCCTGTTGACACTTCATGGGCCAGGGGAGGAGGAAAACCGCCACAGGTGACAGACATCACTTCCAGGGGGGCAAATGAAACAGGAGTGATGTCCGTCTTCCTAGCAATTGACGAAAATTCTATGCTGATGTCACTTCTGGGAAAACCTAGAAGGGGAGGGACAGTTTGGGGAGGGACGGTGGCTCAGCGGTAGAGCATCTGCTTGGTAAGCAGAAGGTCCCAGGTTCAATGCCTGGCATCTCCAACTAAAAGAGTCCAGGCAAATAGGTGTGAAAAACCTCAGCTTGAGACCCTGGAGAGCTGCTGCCAGTCAGGGGAGGGACGGTGGCTCAGTGGTAGAGCATCTGCTTGGTAAGCAGAAGGTCCCAGGTTCAATGCCTGGCATCTCCAACTAAAAGGGTCCAGGCAAATAGCTGTGAAAAACCTCAGCTTGAGACCCTGGAGAGACACAGGGAGGGGCTGTGGCTCAGTGGTAGAGCATCTGCTTGGTAAGCAGAAGGTCCCAGGTTCAATCCCTGGCATCTCCAACTAAAAGGGTCCAGGCAAATAGGTGTGAAAAACCTCAGCTTGAGACCCTGGAGAGACACAGGGAGGGGCTGTGGCTCAGTGGTAGAGCATCTGCTTGGTAAGCAGAAGGTCCCAGGTTCAATCCCTAGCATCTCCAAAAAAGGGTCCAGGCAAATAGGTGTGAAAAAACCTCAGCTTGAGATCCTGGAGAGCCGCTGCCAGTCTGAGAAGACAATACTGACTTTGATGGACCGAGGGTCTGATTCAGTATAAGGCAGCTTCATATGTCCATATGATGTCAGTCCTCCTTAGCTGTTGTTGGAAAAGCTGTCATTTCCCCGGAAGTGACATAAACCACTGCTGACAGTGCCCCAATGACCCTGCCCCCCAAAACTCCTGTCAATTGCCAGGCATGGCTTTGCAACTCTACATACTGCCAGTTACGTACCGGGTTCGTTACAAAGTGCTGGTCATTACCTTTAAAGCCCTATATGGCCGAGGACCTGCCTACCTTAGGGACCGTCTCTCCTCATATGAACCCCAGAGAGCACTGAGGTCAGCCGGGAAAAACCTGCTGACTATCCCCGGACCGAGAGAGGTGAAGCTGCAAAGCACCCGTAACCGGGCCTTCTCCTCTATAGCCCCGAGCCTATGGAACCAACTTCCAGAGGAAATGCGGGCCCTGCGGGACCTAGAACAGTTCCGCAGGGCCTGCAAGACCTTCCTCTTCAGACTGGCCTTCCCTGATGAAAATGGAAATTGCGAAGGAAACCGCCATCAGAAAAAGTAACATAGCACTAGCACTTTTAAAAATTAACTAATTTAATTTTAAAGCTTAACCAGATTTTAACTAAATGCTGATAATGTTTAATGTAGTTTATTTACTTGTATAATTTAACTCTGAACCATGTTGTTAGCCGCCCTGAGCCTGCTCCGGCGGGGAGGGCGGGATACAAATAAAATTTGTTGTTGTTGTTGTTAAAAAAAAAAAAACCTCTACATTGGGATTATGGTTCACCTGGAGCTTCAGCCTTCCCTCCTGTGCCTTTTTCCCAACCAAAAACAATCCAGGAGGGGCACTATTTGAGGAAACCCATGTATCCAACGTATGGGTTTCCTGAACAAGCCCAATAGTGGTTCCTGTTAGGGTTGCCACTCCTCAGTTGGGGGCAGGGGATCCCCCGGTTTGAAGGCCCTCCCCCCCCCACTTCAGGGTCATCAGAATGCAGGGGGGGAGGGAAATGTCTGATGGACACTCCATTATACCCAATGGAGACCAATTCCCATAGGGTATAATGGAGAATTGATCCATGGGTATCTGGGGCTCTGGTGGGGCTGGGGTTTTTTTAGGTAGAGGCGCTAAATTTTCAGCATAGCATCCAGCGCACCTCCTCAAAACACCCTCCAAGTTTCAAAAAGATTGGGACGGGGGGTCCAATTCTGTGAGCCCTAAAAGAAGGTGCCCCTATCCTTCATCGTTTCCAATGGAGGGAAGGCATTTAAAAGGTGTGCGGTCCCTTTGTCATCCTGTCACCTGCCCTGTGCTTCGATGAACAGGGCGGGTTCCAGCTTAAAGAAAGAAAGCCAAAATAAATAAATACGAAGGCAGCCTTGGACAGCTGACAGAAAGTGAAGCTAGCTATTAAAAGCACTTCCTGGCTGGGCAAGTCAAGCATTACAAGGCCTCAGAATCACTTGCTTGTCATCCTCCTTCTCCTCTGCCGCCCCCTCCACCCTTTCTACTTCATTGTGAATGAAATGAGTGAAATAAGTTTGCTGCCATGGCAACACAAAAAGTCATGTTGTTGTTTTCCCAAAAGTGGCTTTTTTTTGTTGTTTTTTTGCTCTAACGACGGCAAACCTGTTTGTGTGTCAAAAGCTCTCCCTACCTGGTGACATGCTAATGGGACTTACTGAGCAAATGTTCTCATGAAAAATGTAATTGGGCCGAAGCTAACACAGCTGGAGTCATTTGGCAAGAATAAACTTGTAGGTGAGTATCAGCTTCCTAATGTGGAAAAGCACATTTTCTAGTGATGCCCCAACCCCTTTTTCCTTTCCTTTTTTTTTTTTTTTTATTCCCACCTCTGGCTAATTCACTTTGCTTTTGGTACAGCCTCTATTCAAATGGAAGATATCGGGTTTATTTTAAAAGAAGCTGTTAGAACTCTCTGAGGACTGAACCCCAAAATGTGCTTGTTCAGAAGGGCCGTGGAGGTATTGCCCACCCAGAGTACTCATGGAACCCACCCCAAATTAATTTTCAAAATAGTGGTTTAATTCGTGAGACGGGCCCAAAACAGATGTGAAAGAGGTCACAGATCTCTGTTCATCTGGGGAAAAAAATTAATTGCAAGAGGACATAATTGTGATTTGGATTGGGGCCAGCCCCAACTCTCTTAATGCCATCCAAAACCTTCAGTCCTGGCAGCCACCTGGAACTGCTTTGTGTTTGGGGAAGGAAAAAACCCACCCTGATGGTCCATAGATCTCTATCTGCATCAGTCCACTCTCAGATTCATAGTAAACTATCATTATTGCTAAACAAAGGAATGTGCTACCTAATTTTTGTAAATGCTGTAAAAAAACTTTAAAAATAATTATACTCTTACCTGGGCCAGGTATTTCTTGGTGGTATTTATCTCTGAAACAACGGTCTGTGTTTGAGACAAATACAGCACTGGAAATGTAATGCTTGCTGGGTCCTTCAAAGTCTACTATTTCATACTGGCCAGGTCCAGGAGAAGGGGGTGGTTTGGGACGAGGGGCAGGTGAGGCTGAGAAGTTCAAGGTGTGCTTTCGCCTAGGAGAAGCAAACAGAGATGTTGTTCGAACAGACTTTAAACAGAGTGTGCTTTAAAACCAATGATCGCATGTTAAATTGCAGATGTAGATCGCATGTTAAATTGCAGATGTAGAATAGATTCCCAGAGAAGCATCATGTCAAATTGTAGTAGGGTGCTCTTGGGTGCATAATTGAAGGCAAGCAACTGTTGTTGTAGATATATCCATAGCAGTGTCCCCTAGTGCCTTTTGACATCAGAAGAGGGGATGCCTTTGATAGGTCACTCAATTCAGTTGCATCTGGAAGACCAAACACAAACTATCAACTCTGGATAGAAATTAAGGATAAAGATTGGTGCTCAAACCACTGTGCCTGAAACTCACCAGGAAACTCCTGAGTGATGACCTCTAATTCACACATGACAAAGATCTTATGTCCCCACAAGACAACAAAAAGTCCTGTCAATCAGACACATACCTGGAACGCTGTACTCAGAACTTAATTCTCATGTACACACAGCCCAGTTCAGATCAGGATTGTGGCACTTGGGAAAAGGGGGCTTAAGTAATCTGGCCCATGCCATTTCCCTGTCCAGGAAAAGGGTGCATTAGTGAATGCTTAAATCCCCATCTTGCATATACCATGGTCCCGATCTGAATTGGGGCCCCATGCCCCGCGGGATTAAGTTCCCAGCACTGACCTCCCCAACTACATCTATTGACAGATCATATGTCTACCATGTGGACTTCATAACACATGAACTGGCTCCCAGAGTGTTTACCTCCTGAGAGCGCTTATCATTCTGCTTCCATCTTGATCACCAAAGAAACCAGCACTGTTGGAAGGCAGCTCACTGATCTCTGTTAGAACAGAACTGTAGATTTCAGGTTTTCTACATTCAGGCCACTTTCCACATTGAGTTGTCTGCTGAAAGAGTCCCCCTGTGCATTGCAGAGTTTTGAGACATGTTTTCAACCAGACACGCCCTCAGTTCACAAAGACTAAGCCTAAATTTCTAGGATGTGTATCTGTTCCACTTTTTGTTCTACATTTTATTTTGTCCATTTATTCAACAAGCTGGAATATGCTTTGACAAGGGAAAGGGAAGTGGCTTCCTGATCAGGGGTCTACTAGGTAGCCCTAAGTGATTGCCTAAGGCAGCAATGATGGAAGAGGACCAACCAGCCCTGTTGTCCCCTCCCAGGCATCAATGGGTGGCCAGCGGGAAGCCTCTGTTGGGGGTAGGGGCAGGGCAGTCCTGGCCCTCTTCCTCCTCACTTCTGCCTTGTCTATTGGAGGAGCAAGGAGAGCCAGCAGCTTCTCCTTTCACTGACAGGCACATGAGCCAATCAATGCTGTGCACAGCTCCAAGAAAAGATGAGAGCCTGTGACGGAACCAGCCCGATTTGGCCTTCAGACCAAGTCTCATCAACTCCCTTTTGGGTTGCCAACTCCTGGAGGGAGCTAATCTTTCTCCTGCCACTTGGGCACACTGCCACCACCTGCTCAATTTAGGGGTTCCTGACTGAGAGGAAAAGGACTCCCAATCCCCTTTGCCAGTTCTGAGGTCTCAAGGTCCTCTGCCATCCCGGCATCTGGTTAACACAGAGACCAAAGTCCTTCTTTGGGAGACCTTCTTTTAAAAAGTGAACAGAAGAAACAAATCATAGTAGGAAGAAAACAACGCTCCTTCTCTCCCTATTACACTACTTGCCCTCACTAGATGACCTGCAGGGCAGGCACCTCACTTGAACTGTTGCAATCCAGACTCCAACTCTGAGACTGAGCTCCACTGACTGCCCAGCTTTTACTGTCTTCCAAGACCATATTCAAACTCTAGGTTTCCTGCCAAAAATCTCTAATATCCAACCCAGTTCCCACCCAGGAACTGGTTTACCCTCCTGCAGCTTTCTGGGAGACCAGCCTGAAAGACTTCCTGTCTCTAGGAGGCCTCCTCAGAAGTGCTGCTTCCAGACAGGAGGGGAGGGGGAAGGAGGAAGGAACTAGGCCCCACTCCAGTTTGAAGGCCTCTTCCTGCCAACTCCCAGATAACCATAGCCTAAAATGGCATTTTTCCACAGAGCCGCTTCACAATTCAGTCACCCTTTGGTTACTTGGGGCTGTCCAAAGCTGGTTTCCACTCTAAGCTAGAACAGCAGATTCCTCACTAAGCCTACCGCTTAAAAGTGGCACTGAATACATTTCTACTATGGGTTTACCACAGAAATTATGGCTTCACAGATTCTCTCTTGGAATAATTGTGAAAATGATTAGTTTGAAGTAATACAGGCGTGAGGTGGGGACTATCTTACATAAATGATGTCCAGTTTGCTTTGTACGCCAAGCAAGTCCCATGCATCTGCTACAGAACCTTTCTACTTCGCAAAGGGAAGTGCCTTGCGTCAGACCAACGGTCCATCTAGTCCAGCATCCCATTTCCCATAGTGGCCAACCCAGTGCCCTGGAAGATCCACAAGCAGGGTGGCAAAGGCTCCCCCCTCATGTTGCACCACACAAGTGGCCTCTGGACAAGAACTCCTTTTAGCTAAAATACCCCAAATAATTCCTTTTAGCTCTCAATAAACCTATCAGCCAGGAATTTGCTTTTCCACTTCTAAAGCATGGGTGCTACAGTCCCACACTTTATCTACTTGTTGCTGGATTCTACAGAAAGTTATGTGGTACATTCTCAATTTTGTGTGGGGTGCAGGATAGTCTTGCTGAGCCCTCAGTAAACAGAACGTGCGGCGTAGAATGCACTGTAATAAATTGCATTATATTGAGGATTCCCTTGGTAAGCTTCCAAGGATCCCCAGAGCCAGTGTGGTGTAGTGGTTAAGAGCAGCAGACTTTAATCAGGAGAACCTGGTTTGATTCCCCACTCCTCCTCTGCGTGAAAGACCTAGGGGACCTTAGGCCAGGCACAGCTCTCTTAGTATTTCCTCAGCCCCACTTACCTCACAAGGTACTTGTTGTGGGGAAAAGAAGAGAAGGTGATTGTAAGCCACTTTGAGACTCCTCAAAGGTAGAGAAAAGAAGGTATCAAAATCTAGTTTTCGTCTTCCTAGGAGCACAGGGTACACACCACTATAATAGGCAGCACATATGCTATTGTGGAGCATGAAGTGTGTACCCTTTGCGGTGGTGGTAGCAGCCTCTTTAGGACATGCTGAGGTCCTAAACTCTAACAAATTCAAGGGGCTCCATACCATTACCAAACATAGTGATTTAGGGTTTTGTTTTGCATTCTGAGAGGCCCTCATTACTTGAGGCCCTAAATTGTAGCTTACTTAGTGCTTCTGCTTAAATTCAGCTCTGCCTCCGTCACCTTTTGTGTTTGCTAAGGCGAACGACTGCAGATCAGTCTCTCTTACTTTTTCGTCCTAAACTGAAGCTGGCACAGCCAAGTTAACTCTGCTGCAATGCCTGTAACGCCAAAGCCAACCAAGTCAATAGGGAAGACTGACAACGGGCTGAGTCTTTTCTGACCAGTCTAGTCCTGTTCTGGCTGAGAGCTGCAGCTGGGGCTTTGGTGAGAATGAACCAGAAGCGACACATTGAAATCCATGGGACTGATGCTCATCTGGAGCAAACTGGTCTTGACTCCCTGTTGGAGTTGATGGCTTTTCACCAGCTGCTGCTCTGGCCCCAGAGGCATTAATCACCTTGACATAAATGGTAGTTGGATCGGCCTCCATGAGGCTGATAGGGCTGGTATTTTTTGCCAGCCCAGATGGATGTTCCTTTGCCCCGTCAGGTTTGATTTACATCTTCCCTAAGTCATGTTGGTTTATTACATGCTAAGCCGGTGCCAGCTCTCCCTCCCTCTTCCTCGACAAAGACCTGCATTTAGAAAAAGGCATGAGATGTAGTAAAGATACCCCTGACCACGTGCAGAGGGCTCCAGCTATGAGGAGTACAGGGGCAGGAATGCAGGGGAGTTAGATCTTAATCTTATCTCAAGCAAACCAACATGGCTGTTTACAGGACCGGTTGCCATAAAAATGGCTTGGTTGAGTAACTGACTGATAAAACAAAGTTCTGCTGCTTCAGACCAACACGGCTACCCACCTGAATCTAATGATTGATAGATTTATTAGACCTGGGGGTGGGGTGGGGGGTTTGTGACCAGGGAAGTGAGTGTGTGTGCATGTGTGCATGGCCACGGAAGTGAGACTCCTTGCAGAATGAAAGTAGATCTTCACCTTCTTACTTGCCATAATGCAGCTGAGACTCCTGCAGGTCTGGCTTCCTAATCTTTTTTTACCTTCCACTCCCATTTTTTACCTTCTGCTCCCATATTGCAGCTCAGCTATGGACAGGGAAACTTATCTGTGCAGTCTGAGGTAGCTGTAACTCTGGGAATTCTCCAAGCATCACATGGAGGTTGATAAATATATATGAAGTTATAATAGAAAGTGTCTCCAAAATGGGCAGAGTGCCTTTCTCTCATTACTGAGCAACCACCATCAGACCTACACATCTGAGTTCAGAAAGAAATCAGGGCAGAGAGGGGGAGAATCTGAACCCAGCCCTTACTGATATTCTTCCACTGAACTGAACTGAAAGGCCTCTAAGGCTTTCACCAGAGAGCACCTTTCCTGGTGCCCACCAAGGGTAGGGTTGGGCAGCCCCAGGTGGGAATAGGGGATCCCCTGGTTTTGCAGGCTCCTGCCTGGAGGGGAAGCCCCACACTCAACAGCCACAACCAAGTGTGATGTCCTCAATGCAATAACATCACACAGACGTGACTTTATCACATCAGGGACGCTGAATGGCAATACTCTGGTACTCTGACCCAAAATACCAGAGTGTCACCATAACATCCTCACAAAGTGATGTGGCCTCACCTTCCCACTCCTTGAAAGCTCCCTCCCACCCTCTGCTAGAGAAAGCCAAGGGTCTGGGCAATCCTTGTTTTTAAAAAGTGAGTGGGCTGGGTGGGGGGGCTTTTGCTCAGCAAGGCTTCTGATTGACCACTGGGGATTTGATTGGCTGTACAGATTTTTTTAAAACATTAGTCTGGCAGCCACTGCCACCATAGTACAAGGATCTTCACTATGTGACTGAAGGTCAGCTTTGCCTCCTGCTATATCCATTTTGTAGCAGCCATTTTATGACTACAACCACCATGCTGAGTCCAGGATTCTAAAGGTGCCCAGAGGCTCAAAAAGGTTGGGGACTGTTGCCATAGGGGTGCAGAGACAAAGTGAATCCTCTCGTCCTCTCCCACACAGAATAATGACATTTTTAGTTCCTGTTCAGGTCATATGCGACAGCAGTTCCAAGATAGCTTTCTTTGGTCTCATTGTTTTCTGTCTTCTTTGAAAGTGAAACTAACCATAATTAATTAATTATGTTCCCAAAGTCATGTTTCCTGCTCTTCCCACAAACCCAGAACTAGATTGCCCTAGAGTGCCTTGTAATACTGTGTTTTTTTTTATTATTTACTTGTAAAGTTTATTTATTTATAGCCTACTTTTCTCCCCAACAGAGAGCCAAAGCGGTTTACATCATTCTTCCCTCCATTTATCCTCACAGCAACCCTGGGAGGTTGGATAGGCTGAGAGTGACTTCCCTAACATCACCCAGTGAGCCTTCCACAGCAGAACCCAGGACTGCCAGATCTTAGTCTGACTCTCTGAACCCCATACCACCAAGGCTCTGCCTTTATTTTATTATTTTATTTAGCTTCTAGCCTGCTCTACCCTGCAATCAGGCTTAGGGCAGGTTGCAACAGCATAAACACAGCATAATATCAACCAATAAAAACATAATAATTTTAAAGTACCATATCACAATTTACACTATGCTAGTCGTTCACTATTGATAGCACTGATAATATATCTACTACTGGCAGAGTAGCCAGGTCTAGTTACCTGGTAGGGTTGCCAATCCCCAGGTGGGGGGCAGGGATCCCCCGGTTTGGAGGCCCTCCCCCCGCTTCAGGGTCATCAGAAAGCAGGGGGAGGGAAGGGAGATGTCTGCTGGGAACTCTATTATTCCCCATGGAGATTTATTCTCATAGAAAATAATGGAGAATTGATCCGCGGGTATCTGGGGCTCGGGGGGGGGGGGCTGTTTTTTGAGGTTGAGGCACCAAATTTTCAGTGCAGCATCTAGTGCCTCTCCCAAAAATATCCCCCAAGTTTCAAAACGATTGGACCAGGGGGTCCAATTCTATGAGCCCCAAAAGAAGGTGCCCCTATCCTTCATTATTTCCTATGGAAGGAATGCATTGAAAAGGTGTGCCGTCCCTTTAAATGTGATGGCCAGAACTCCCTTTGGAGTTCTATTATGCTTGTCACAGCCTTGATCTTGGCCCTACCCCTAATGTCTCCTGGCTCCACCCTCAAAGTATCCTGACGCCACCCCCAAAGTCCCCAGATATTTCTTAAATTGGACTTGGCAACCCTATTACCTGGCCTGTGGGGGGTGGGAGGGAGCCTTCTGGGAGTGGGGATGATGTCATCACACAGGGCATGTTGAGCAGTGACCCTCTAGTATTTTGGTCAAAACTCTATCGTTTTGACCAAAATGCTCGAGTGTAATCAAGTGACATGCCAAGTGTTATGACATCACTTCCACGTGACATCAACACGCCGACAGTGTCATTGTGGGAGGGGCTACCTGGCTGCCAACAGATTAGAGCCCCCCAAATCAGAGGATCCCCTGCCCCAACCGGTGGTCTGGCAACCCTAACTTCCAGGTTTCCTATACGGGTACAGGTAGAGGTAACTAAAGCTGGGATGAGAGGCAAGCAGACAAAAACAGTGCCAAATGGAACCAATGCAGATCAGGGAAAGGCCAATACAGTTCAAATTCCTGCCACCTCAACCATAGGCTCAGCCTAGGGTTGCCAAGCCCAATTTAAGAAATATCTGGGGACTTTGGGGGTGGAGCCAGGAGACTTTGGGGGTGGAGCCAAGATCAAGGCTGTGATAAGCATAATTGAACTCCAAAGGGAGTTCTGGCCATTACATTTAAAGGGACGGCACACCTTTTCAATTCCTTCCATAGGAAATAATGAAGGATAGGGGCACCTTCTTTTGGGGCTCATAGAATTGGACCCCCCCTGGTCCAATCTTTTTGAAACTTGGGGGTTATTTTGGGGAGAGGCACTAGATGCTATACTGAAAATTTGGCGCCTCTACCCCAAAAAACAGCCCCCCCAGAGCCCCAGATACCCGCGGATCAATTCTCCATGATTTTCTATGGGAATAAATCTCCATAGGGAATAACAGAGTTCCCAGCAGAGATTTCCCTCCCCTCCCCCCGCTTTCTGACGACCCTAAAGCAGGGGGAGGGCCTCCAAACCGGGAGATCCCCTGCCCCCACCTGGGGATTGGCAACCCTAGCTCAGCCAAACATTTCTGCTTTACAGACCCTGCAGAACTGCATTAAGTCCCACAGGGCCCAGAACTTGCTTGGGAGACTGTTCCATCAGGTCTTCTGAAAAGGGCTAAGTGGACTTCCTTCTAGGCTTCCCAATCCCCAGGTCCCAGCGGGGGATCCCCTGGTTTTACAGGCTTCCCCCCTCCCCCAGCCAGCTGGCCAGCGGGGGAAGCTCCACCCCCACAGCCATTATGCACCTCCAGGAACAATTCCCATAGGGAATGATGGGGAATTGATCCGCGGGTGTCAGGGGCTCTGGGGGGGCTGTTTTTTGAGGTAGAGGTGCCAAATTTTCTGTATAGCATCTAGTGCCTCTCCCCAAAATACTTCCCAAGTTTCAAAAGGATTGGACCAGGGGGTCCAATTCTATGAGCCCCAAAAGAAGGTGCCCCTATGCTTCATTATTTTCTATGGAAGGAAGGCATTCTAAAAGGTGTGCTGTCCCTTTAAATGTGATGGCCAGAACTCCCTTGGAGTTCAATTATGCTTTTCACACCCTTGCTCCTGGCTCCGCCCCGCAATGTCTCCTGGCTCCACCCCCAAAGTCCCCAGATATTTCTTGAATTGGACTTGGCAACCCTACTTCCTTCAGGCCAAGATCACCGGTAAATGTAGGTCTGTAACGCGTAATGCTCTGTGGGGGACCTTCAATGTACATGGTGCTCTGGTCTAGAGTGACGCAACAAAATACCGTAAGTCTTTGCCCCAAGAAACTTCTAAATAAGTTAAAACCGTTCCTTCCACTGTTATTTTTAATATCTCCAGATGAGAGCACCCCACCTTTTAGAACACATCTGGACCAGATATTTTTCCACTCATGTCAGTAATGCGGATCAGAACTCACATGCAAGCAACTTCCGCTGTACTGGGATGGGGCTCCCCTCTGCTGATAGGCTGCAGGTCCTGGGCTCAGGAACTCTGTTTTTGTTTCACGAGTAGTTCTAGACTTGAAGCCAGGACACCAGTACTGCAGGTGACTGCCGGACAAAAGAGTCTTTAATTTGGTAATGACCTGCATTTAAAACAGATATGGAAACTGTCACCAAATTGGCCTATCCAAGTTTTTGTGCAGCAATTGCCCTCTGGTGATAAACTAGTGTATAGTGGATACCTTGAACAGATATCCCCAACTTTGTTGAAACTGTGCACATCATGGTATTTAAAAACAGGTTGTTGTACTACAACAAAATGGCTGCTGAGGGCAGAACCAATAGGGTTCCCAATCCCCAGGTGGGGGCAGGGGATTCCCCGGTTTGGAGGCCCCTCCCCCACCACTTCAGTGTCATCAGAAAGAGGGGGGAAGTGAGAGAAATGTCTGCTGGGAAATCTGTTATTCCCACAGAAAATCATGGAGAATTCAACCGCAGGTATCTGAGGCTCTGGGGGGGAGCTGTTGTTTGAGGTAGAAGCACCAAATTCTCAGCATACCATCCAGTGCCTCTCCCAAAATGCCCCCCAAGTTTCAAAAAGATTGGACCAGATGGTCCAATTCTATGAGCCCCAAAAGAAGGTGCCTCTATCCATTATTTCCTATGGAAGGAAGGCATTTTAAAAGGTATGCGGTCCCTTTAAATGTGATGGGCAGAACTTCCTTTGGAGTTCAATTATGCTTGCCACACCCTCGCTCCTAGCTCCACTCCAATGTCTCCTAGCTGCACCCCCAAAGTCTCCTGGCTCCACCCCCAAAGTCCAGTTTGGTGTAGTGGTTAAGTGTGCGGACTCTATCTGGGAGAACCAGGTTTGATTCCCCACGCCTCCACTTGCACCTGCTAGCATGGCCTTGGGTCAGCCATAGCTCTGGCAGAGGTTGTCCTTGAAAGGGCAGCTGCTGTGAGAGCCCTCTCCAGCCCCACCCCACCTCACAGGGTGTTTGTTGTGGGGGAGGAAGGTAAAGGAGATTATATAGAGAGAGAGGGGTGGGATAACTCTTACCCTGGCAGAGACCACCTCCCTCACTTTGGTTGGAGAAAAGAGAGGAAACTCCTTTATCACATTATGCTTTTGCTTTCTGATGTACTTTTGGGAGCTATAAAAAGAAAGAGGGTGAAGATTACTCACAAGGAGAAGGAACTCTGTCCTTGCTACTGACTGGCAACTCCCGTCTTGTTTTGGATGAGAACACAGACTTGGCGCCTATGTTCTGGCTCCCCTTGCAGGCATCCAAGGAGACCTGTGAATGGAAATGAGGTTTCTGCAGAAAAAATTTCTGGTGTTCATTTTAACAAACAATCAGAAGTTGACTGTCTTAATACAATGGCATTTGATATCAGATCACCAAACTGGAATTATGGCAGTACATGGTTCAAGTGTAATTTGTGAAGTGTGTGTGGATGCATTTACTCTGAATTAAATTTCAAGACCCAGCTGGCTACCAATGGAATCCTCACTAGCTGACTTGGGCTGTTTCTACACTTGACATCTCTCAATGCACATTTAAAATGCTCATCTGCATTGCATACCGCAGTCACTTCTGTCTTGCTTTGCATCATCTTAAGTTGTTTATGCTCATTTTCTTGAATTGGCACTGGAAGCGGTTTCACCCTGGATAGGGTTGCCAAATCCAATTTAAGAAATATCTGGGGACTTTGGGGGTGGAGCCAGGAGACATTAGGGGTGGAGCCAAGATCAAGGCTGTGACAAGCATAATTGAACTCCAAAGGGAGTTCTGGCCATCACATTTCAAGGGACGGCACACCTTTTCAATGCCTTCCTTCCATAGGAAATAATGAAGGATAGGGGCACCTTCTTTTGGGGCTCATAGAATTGGGCCCCCTGGTCTAATCATTTTGAAACTTGGGGGATATTTTGGGGAGAGGCACTAGATGCTGTAATGAAAATATCGTGCCTCTACCTCAAAAAACAGGGGGCCACCCAGAGCCCCAGATACCCGCAGATCAATTCTCCATGATTTTCTATGGGAATAAATCTCCATAGGGAATAACAGAGTTCCCAGCAGACATTTCCCTCCCCTCCCCCCACTTTCTGATGATCCTGAAGCGGGGGGAGGGCCTCCAAACCAGGGGATCCCCTGCCCACACCTGGGGATTGGCAACCCTAACCCCGGAGTTGCTCCTCACTTTACAAGAGTGCTTTTGAACAGGAGTTTTCTGCAGGCGGATTCAATGCTCATAAAATCAGAATCAACCCTGAGTGTTGAAACAGCCCAATTGGCTTGTATCTACACAACACTGGTATTATATCGTTGCATTATAGTAATCACTTGTATCTGGATTTTCCTGTGTGGACAAATCCAATCCAGTTGTGAACAGCAACAATAGCATAAAAGCTGATAGTGTGCAGCCCCTGGACAGTCTAGGAGCAAACTAAGCAGATCTGCTCAGAATAATGCCCCATTTTATTCCATGGCACTTATTCCCAATGAAGCGCTTTTGGGATTGTAGCCTCTTGTTTTGTACTAAAAGCTAGTGGCCACAATCCAGTAATGACTACTAAGGGATAGTATGTCACAGCAAATAAAAAGTCTAATATCAATGAAAAGATTAACAGCATTTATCTCAGTATGTGTTTTCATGGGTTAAATAGATATGTGATGGAGAATCATAAGCACTGGGGGACAGAGGTTAGCATCTAGAGAGATCTCCTGGTATCACAACTGAACTTCAGACAACAGATCTCTCCCCCCCCCCGGAGAAAATAACTGCTTTGGAGGGTGGACTCTATGGCATTATATTCAGCTGAGGCCTCTCCCATTACTGACAGAACCAAGCTTGGTTGCCTAGCAACAGCCACTGTAGCAGCTTCCCCAGTGGCCCAATTTTTTTCTGACCTGGGGCGAGAAAAACAAATTGATGCTTAGGGACTGTATGGTACCACATCCCTGCTGAGATCCCACCCCAAGTTCCTCCCCCAAATCTCCAGGAATTTCCTAGCCTGCAGTTGGCAACCCTATTTTTAGGTTGCTCTGACTAACAACCATTCTATCCTTCTTGTGAGATGGCATTTTAACTATTCTTTTAATTTTAGGTCCTGAGCCAGCAGCCCTAAGGCAGATCACCTGCTGTTACTTTATTTTATTTTTCAAATAGCAGTTTTGCCTGAGTTAGGGTTGCCAACTTCAGATAGGGAATTTTGTGGAGATTTGGGGTTGGAATCTGTGGGGGATGGGCTTGGGGAGGGGAGGGAGCTCAGCAAGGTAAAATGTCATAGATACAAATCTCCAGAGCAGCCATTATCTCCAGGGGAACTGATCTTTGTACTCTGGATATCAGCTGTAATTCCTGGATATCTAAAAGCTCCACCTGGAGATTGGCAACCCAACAGACTGAAAAGCTGGGCCCTCAGTTTCTTCCCATGATTTTTCTCTTGCCCATAGCCATAAATTATCCCAGCCCTGGTGCCTTATGAATGGATCATTTCCTGTTTGGCTTGGCCAAAAGGTTACACATTGTCGTTCTGAGTAAATCATGGGTTAGTGTAATTAACTCCAGAAGGTCCTTCCCAGAAGAAATCCTGTTTAGAATATTAAAATATAACCATAGTATTTTTATAATGGGTGTGGCTGGCAAGACGGTAATAAGAACCTGCAAAAATAGGGAATGTCTTCGGGGTGGGGGGAAGGTACTTAGCCTCTTAACTTCAGCGAAATGGTAATGAAGGGCTGGTGCCATCAGCAAGGTAGATGACTCAGGACTGAAAGACACATAATGGGAAGAGCAAAGATGATGTTTCCTGGCATGGGGCTTTTCTGCTCCTGGTTTTTGTTTGGCTTCTTAACTGCATCCTTTCTGGCATCTTTTTTCCATTTTAAGTTTCTCCTCTATTTTTTTTTTCAGACCTCTGCAAAAATGGTTAGGAAAAACTCATGGACAAAGCAGAAAACCAATGCATTTAACTGGAGCGAAAACCTGTACCAGAAAACTTGGTAACTTAAAAACCTTAAATAGCCACGGGCAGGTGGGGGCCCTATGGGGAGAAACCCCAAGGTTGTGGCGCTGGGGGATGAAAAGGTTAACCATCACCTTCACTTGGGGTTGCCAACTCTAGGTTGGGAAATTCCTGGTATTTTAAGTGGAGCCTGAGGAGGGTAGAGTTTGAGGAGGGGAGGGAGCTCAGGAGGGATGTGATGCCATAGAGTCCACCCTCCAAAGCAGCCATTTTCTCCAGGGGAACAGATCTTTGTAGCCTGCAGATCAGCTATAATTCCAGGAGATCTCCAGGCCCCACTTGGAGACTGGCAACCCTACACTCACTGAAATCTTCTACCACCATCTCTAGTAGGGGGGAAAGACGGGATCAGTACAGTGCTTACTTTTCTCTATATGTTGGAATAACAGGAGACTTTCCATCGGGAAGACATTGGATAGAAGGTAATTTAGGTTACCAACCTCCAAGTAGCGCCTGGAATTCATCCAGAATTATAACCGATCTCCAAGCTACTGATATCAGTTCCCCTGGAGAAAATGACAGCTTTGGAGGCTAAACTCTACGGTATCATGTCGCCATTGAGCTCCCTCCCTAAACTTCATCCTCCCAAGGAGCTGCTCCCCAAATTTCCAGGAATTTTTCAAGCTTCCCAACCCATAGTTGACAACCCTATCCTGATAGTTTAGCCTCCTGCAGCACCACAGAATGGACTCCAGACAACCCTCCTCTCCTCACTTGCTTTTAAGATTTAAAATGCACAGATTTCCCATATGATGTCTGGTCTGACTCTTGACTACATCACTCCGGTTCATTTGTGATTTGTCTCTTTTGTAGAAGCAGTTTCTTTTCTTGGATTTCATACTACAAATTGTCTCCATTGACAGGGGGAGTCTTGCTCTGATCCAAGGAGTCTCTTGCATGGGAGAAAGAGGCTCCTTGCGCTGGAGGAAGGCTCTACTGGATTCACAGTATCCACTGCCTTGGTTGTTTTGTACCGGCTTTCTTTTAAACTGATTGTAACACGGCAATTCTAAACTGAATTATACTCTCCAAAGTCTACTGAAGCCTACAGGCATAGAAGGGTGTAGCTGTGCTTAGCATTGGGAGCAAAACATTCTTTTAAAATGGAAATACCTGTGGGGACAGAATCTGGGCAGTGAGTCACCAGTTCTGGCCCACTGCAATGTGTTCTACGTGGAGAGGCCCCTGAAGAATGTCCAAAATCTATAGCTAGTATACAATGCTGCAGCCAGAATGCTGACTGGCGTGTAGGGTTACCATTCCTCAAGCGGGGGGCGGCGATCACCTGCTTTTGAGGGCTTCTGCCTACTGGCAGCCAGCTGGCCAGCTGGAGGAACTTCCTCCCACCCCCCACCCCCAAACAGCAGTGTCATGTGTGACACAGTGACATCACCCAAAAGTGATGGAGGTGCATGGGTGAATTATCTGGTTGTTGGGCAAAGCTCTATGGTATGAAGACGATTTTACCATATTTCCCCCCCAAAAAACAGAGTGTCATCACTGAAGAAGATGAAGAAAATATTGGATTTATATCCCGCCCTCCACTCCCAAGAGTCTCAGAGCAGCTCACAATCTCCTTTACCTTCCCCCCCCCCCACAACAGACACCCTGTGAGGTAGATGAAGATATTGGATTTATATCCCGCCCTCCACTCCGAAGAGTCTCAGAGCGGCTGACAATCTCCTTTACCTTCCTCCCCCACAACAGACACCCTGTGAGGTGGGTGGGGCTGGAGAGGGCTCTCACAGCAGCTGCCCTTTCAAGGACAACCTCTGCCAGAGCTATGGCTGACCCAAGGCCATTCTAGCAGGTGCAAGTGGAGGAGTGGGGAATCAAACCCGGTTCTCCCAGATAAGAGTCCGCACACTTAACCACTACACCAAACTGGCTCTCCCAGTCTCTCATCACTGGCATGCCTATGTCACTTCCGGGTGGTACATGCGTGTTGCAAGGCGTACCCGTCCACTCCCAGAATGCTCCCCACCAATCCTCCCGCAGGCCTGACAAGTGGACTTGGCAACCCTACTGGATCATAGCGACTGTTATCACTCCAGTCTTGTTCCATCCACACTGGTTCCCAATTTGCTTCTGGACCCAAGGTGTTGGTATTTACCTTTTAAGCCCTATACAGCTTGAGGCCAGCATATTGGAAGGACAACTTATTTCCGTATAAGGCTAACTGACCACTACAGTCATCTTCCAAGGCCCTGCTTTGACTGCCTGTGCCTTCTGAGGCTAGAGGGGGGCGACCAGAGAAACGGCCTTCTTGGTTATGGCATCAGAACTCGGGAACTCCCTCCCTCTATTGTTGCCTTTCACTAGCAGGTAACATTTTCTTCCCTTTTGTTTGAGATTTCCTCACTAACTCTTATCAGCCATCCTCCCTGTTTGTGTTTTTATGTGTCTAATTTTTATGTGTTTATCTTATGTTTTATTAATTTGTCTAAAATACTTTATATATCTTTGTGTTTAAAATGCTTTGATAATGTCTGAAATGTTTTAATGCTTGCCTCCTTTGAGTCTTTGAATTGGGCAGAAAGACAGCATAGATATGTTTTGAATAAATGATTTGCCATTCCTTGAAGAGACCATGGGAACAACCTCAGAGACCTAGGGCAGGGGAGAAGTAAGGGACTGCTAGGGGATATGCTATATGATAATCATAGGGGACTGGAATGCAAAAGTAGGAAACAATGCAGAATTAAACAGTGTTGGAAGATTTGGGCTAGAAGCATGAAACGAAGCAACTCAATAGAATTCTGTGAAGACAACAATTTGTTCCTTGCAAATACATATTTCAGGTAACCAAGCTGACAACTGAATATGTGGACATCATCAGAGATATTATCAATGAAAAATGCATGACTATTTCCATAGCCAAAAGAAATGAAAAGCCTTGATGGATGACTGATGAAACTTAAAATTGCTAAAAACAGAGAAGCAAAAGGTGACAGAAACAATCAAAAGCCTGAATGCAAAGTTCCAATAAGTCATATGTACAAAGAGAATTATTATAATATACAAAGTAAAGCAATAGAAGAGAACAACAAAAAAGGAAGGATAAGATATCTGTTTCACCAGATCCAAGAAACCAAAGGGAAATTTAAAGTACATTTAGGCATACTAAAAGATCAATGTGAAAATGCATTAATTGAACAGGACAAAATAAAGAAAAGATGGGGAGAATACACTGAAGAACTATACAAAAGAGATGAAATGATGACAGATTCCTTCCAAGAATATTTTGAAGAAGAACCTATTGTTTTAGAAATTGAAGTGAAAGCTGCATTGATAGTAATTGGGAGAAACAAATCACCAAGAGTAGATGGGATATCAATAGTTATTCCAGACCACAGAAACTGTCCATCAAAAACTTAACAAGATTGTGCCAACAAATATGGAAAACAAAACAATGGCTCACAGACTGGAAATGTTCAATTTACATTCCAGTCCTGAAAAAAGATGTCAAAGGCTGTGGCAATGACCATCACATTAATTTCTCACACCTGTTTAGTGATACTAAAAATATTACAACAAAGACTACCATATATGAAACAAGAAATGCCAGATATTCAAAAAGAAGAGGCACTAGAGATCATAGTGCAAATTTACATTGGTTATTGGAACATACGAGAGAATTTCAGAAGAAAATTGGCTTGTGTTTCATAAATGACAGCAGAGCTTTTGACTATGGATCATGAAAAGTGATGGTTAGTTTTAAAATAAATTAGTGGGCTACAGCATATGATTGTTTTGGTGCACAACCTGTATTCTGGACAGAGTAAGAGACCAGTAGCACCTTAAAAACTAACAAAATTTGTGATAGGGTATGAGCTTTCATGAGTCGCTACTCAGTTCTTCAGATACCAGTGACTCATGAAAGCTTAAACCCTACTACAATCAATCAGTCAATCAATCAATTCTTTATTACGGTCCAAGGCCCAGCCAGTTTGGAGCAAATAGAAAGCAGGTTTGTAAATGTACATAAAAATAAATTCTAAGTCAATTACATTCCGTTACTCATAGAGTTCCTTTTCCTAAGAGCTAATACACAGAATTTTGCTACCGTACGTGTTACCCATTTCTGGCTATCCCTTAACAAGAATGTCTGCAATATCTCCCTGTTTCCTTGCTCTATATGCAGAATGGAAAGACAGATAAGAAAAGACGGATTAGATTTAGATGAAGGTGGAGTGAAAATTAGTGGAAGGAATATTAACAGTTTAAGATATGCAGATGACACCATGTTACGCGCAGAAAACATTAAACTCCTGAAACAATTACTGCTGAAGGTTCAAGCAGAAAGTGCCAAAGCAGGGTTGCACCTGAACATCAAGAAGACAAAAGTAATGACCACTTGGGAATTATACAACTTTAACGTTGACAATTAAGAAATTGAAATTGTTCAAGATTTCCTGTTCTGATTGCACCCAAGAAATCAAAAAATTGAAACTGGGAAGGGCAACCATGAAGGAGCTAGAAAAGATTGTTAAGTGAAAGAATGTGTTGCTGGCAACCAAGATCAATTTAATTCATTCCATGATATTCCCCGTTAACTATTTGTGGGTATGAAAGTTGAACAATGAAGACTGTAGAAAGGAAGAAAGTAGATTCCTTTGAAATGCAGCGTTGGAGGAGAATTTTATGAATAACATGCACTGCCAAAAAGACAAATAAGTGGGTTCTAGAAGAAATCTAAATGAACTCTCCCTGGAAGCTAAAATGACTAAACAGAGGCTGTTGTACTTTGGTCATATTACGAGAAGACAAGAATCATTAGAAAAGAAAATAACGTTAGGAAAAGTTGAAGGAAGTAGAAGAGGAAGAGTCGAGATGAGGTGGATTGACTCAATCAAGGAAGCCACGGCTTAGTTTGCAAGACCCGAGCAAGGCTGTTAATGATAGCCGATTTACCTGACTGGCCTCCTGTCCCTCCAGAGGAAATAAAAGAATTACACAACTGAAATTAGGAAAGGCTCCTGGCCCAGATTTCCTCCAAAATCTTAAAATTAGACCCAGACTGGTGGGCTTCTCCCCTTGCATCTCTGTTTACAATTGTAGATCGAACTGGCATAATTCCCTTGGCATGGTTGAATGCAATAGTGGTCCCGCTATACAAAAAGGTGATCACACTAACCCTGCCAATTACAGGCCGATTAGCCTACTCTCCATCATTAGCAATCTTTACTCCAAACATCTATTAGTCAAGTTCAATCTCTGGATGTTGCAGGAAAAAATTCTAGGCCCTGAACAGTTGGGCTTCTGCAAAGGGAAGACCACTTTATTTATATTCAACGCTTTTGTACAAGAAATGTCAAAGATACCGTAGAGGGAAAATACAATATACTCACAACATCCAGTACTTAAATATTCACTATACACACACACTCATTTAACAATAAATAAATAAATAAAAATATTTTGAGAAGGAAACAATCATGAAAGGATAATTCTTTTATGAATTACCCACTGGTTAAGTGAAGAGGAAAGGGTGAGGTCAATGTCTATCTTATCCAGAATTGGATACCACTTTACATAAAAATTTTTAGCTGCCTTTACTGGGTCTAAAATGTCAATATCAGCAGTGATTTTCTCCATCATGATAAAGTCCCAAATTTTAAGGATCCAACTGTCTATAGACAAATTGAGTGAAGATTTCCAATTCTGGGCTATTATAGTTTTGCTGCTGTTATAAGCGAAATAATACTTTGGAAACCAAAGCCTTAACAGTTGCCAGTTATTTAGAATAATGGTAATCACTTGATGTGGAATGCTAATGCCAGATATGGTTTCTACTTGAGTTATAACCTTTTGCCAAAAAGAATTAATGATCGGGCATTCCCACTAACAATGAACTAGAGAGGCCTTCCTGCCGCAGTTACACCAACGAAGTGGGGAATTATTATTATTTGGGTCAATGCTAGCAAAATGGGTAGGAGTGCGATACCATCTTGACATTGTTTTGTAATTTTGTTGAAACGTGGCTATTGATTTGGTCCTACAAGCTTCAGATTCCCATATGGCCTCCCATTGTGCTGTTGTAAGTGTGACCTTGCTATCTTGGTGCCATTTATCACAGTAAGAGGGTAAAGAGTTACAGACCTGCTGTAAGAGGATACGATAGATTTTAGAAATCAGACACTTAGGTTTTAGAGAAGAATGGGAAATCAAGTATTCAAAATCAGTTTTAGGTCCCAAGGCTGTCATACTATAAAAAGAACTATTAACAAAATGGCAGATTTGTAGATACTCAAACCATGGGATCTTGATGGATGCTGAACTTTCCAGCTGAGCTTTGGTCTTAATTTTATTAATGCTGAAGAGCTGAAAGAGAAAGACCAGCGAGGCAGACTCCCATGAATAAAATGAAGGAAACTGAAGAGCTGGGGGGAACCAAAGCTGTTTTTAAAAAAGAAGAAAGAATAGATAGATTAGGGGCCAAGACCCTCCGGACTTGGTTCCAAATAACAACAACAACAACAATTTTTTATTTGTATCCCGCCCTCCCCACCGGAGCAGGCTCAGGGCGGCTAACAACATTATTTCATACATTGGTCATACAATATTAATAAAACTACATTGACAGTTTAATTAAAATTCTGATTAAAATTCTAAAATTAATAAAATTAATAAAATACATTAGTGCTATAATTACATTTACGTTTATGATGGCGAGTTCTTTACCAGTTTCCCTGGTAGTGATTAAGGCCTGACTGAATGGATTGATTATCGTCCAGGAGGGACAATCTTTTTTCTTTAACCATAGAAATTCATGATATTTGTAAGGGGTTATGTGGGTCTCCTCGATGTGAATCCATAACGGGCACGGTCGTGTGTATAGTACAGTGACCATGGAGGAAAGAACAGAAGCTTTATAAGTCAGGGAAAGCTAGCCCACCCTTATTTTTGGGTCTTCTAATTGTAACAAAGCAGATTCTTGGAGGTTTATCATTCCATATAAAGTTTGTCAGTAAGGCCTGCCACTTCCTAAATAGGGCAGCAGGGATGTTAATGAGAAGAGCCCGAAATAAATAAATACATTTTGGGAAAATAAACGACTTAATTGTATTAATCCGTTCTATCCAAGACAGAGCTAAAGAATTCCAGGAGTGAAGAGTTGTAGAAATTTGGTGGTATACCGCAGAATAATTAATTTTGAGAAGATCCACAGAAATCAGTACTCCCAGATATGACCAAGAGGAACTGACCCAATGATAAGGGTAAGAGGCTTTAAGAGAGGATTGGGTAGCTGCTGAAATGTTTATTGGAAAAATAATGGATTTAGATTAAAAGATAAACCAGAATATTTTCTAAAATCTAGGAAAAAAGGAGACAGTGCTGACAATGGCATTAAAGGGTCCCTCAGGTAAAGGGCCATATCGTCAGCAAACAGGCTGATTTTATATTCAGTACTGTTGATGTTAAAGCCACGGATTAATGAGGAATGTCTGATGTAGTTCGCTAACGGTTCAATTGCTATGGCGAACAACAGAGAAAGAGGATCCCCTTGGTGAGTCCCCCTAGAGAGAGAGAAATCAGGAGTTGGGACCCCATTGATATATAGCAGAGCTTTGGGAGAAGAGTAGAGAGATTTTATAATTGAGATAAATTTAGGGCCAAATCCCATTGTTTTCAAAACTAAGAGTAAGTAAGTGGGTTCTACGCTATCAAAAGCTTTCTCAATATCTAAAGCTAAAATACAAAGATTCATACGGTTGGAATTTGCCGTATTGGATGATATTTAATGTTTGACGAATGTTGTCTGTACATTGTCGTCAGGGGATGAAGCCAGTCTGGTTCTCATGAATATACTGGCCTATAAAAGAATTCAAACGGGCAGTTAGAATAGAAGTTAAAAACTTATAATCAGTGTTGAGAAGTGAGATTGGGCGGAACGATTTTGGGTCTAAAAGATCCCTCTCTTTTTTAGGTAATAATATTATTTTTGCTAGCTTCCAACTCCCAGGAATTATACCAAAATCCAGGGCGTGGTTGCAGATTTCTGTGAATGGCATGAGAATGTTTTGGGAAAATTTCTTATAAAACTCAGATTGAAAACCATATCTCCCCGGGGTCTTATTAATTTTAGCATTTTTAATGGTGGAGTGAACTTCCAAAGATATAATTGGAGAGTCCATACAAGATTGATGAGCTGTATCCAATTTTTAAAGAATTTCATGTTTATTAAGGAAGTTGTTTATGGAGACTGGGTCAGGGTTCTCAGAGGTGTATAGTTTTTGAAAAAATTCTAAGAAAATTTGTCGAATTTTGGGAGAGGAGGAATGGGTTTTCCCTGCCAAATCTCTAATTAAATTAATTTGACGGTCTGCAATTTCAGTTCTGAGTTTCCACGAAAGAATTTTTAAGGATCTAGGATGATTAAACCAATACTTTTGCTTAGTAAACAAAAGATTTTTCTTGATGGTATTGGACTCCAGTAATTCTAGTTTTTTGCGTTCAATTAATAATTTTTTATAGACCTTGTTAGCACATGTGCGTTTATGTAAAGTTTCCAGCTCTTGAATGGAGTTTTGCAATGCTAATCTGGTTTCCTGTCTTCTCTTGTTGTAGGCCGCACTCAGTGAAATACACTTACCGTGGAGGACTGCCTTAAACGCATCCCAGATTACAGGTTTCAAAACAGTCTGAATTTAATTCTAAGAAATTTTGGATTTCCTTTTCAATTTCTTTGCAAGCATTGGAATCTAATAAAATAGCTTTGTTAAAAGACCATGATCGTGAGTGTGGTTCTTGTGTGATTGTGTTTAATCGGCACTCCAACCAAGCATGGTTAGATAAAGTTTGAAGACCAATATTTGAATAACTAAGCTGGGGGATCAATGAATTTGAAATCAGAAAATAATCTATACGGGTAAAAATATTATGTTGTGAGGAGAAATATGTATAGTCCTTCACTCCATCATGCTAGAGGCACCAGATGTCGCACAAATTATGTTGATTTATTAAAGAATGAAGGGGAGTGCATACCTCCTTAGGGGATTTCCAGTGAGGATGAGATCTATCCCAAGAATTATGCATTATATAATTAAGGTCCCCACCTATTACCACGTGTTCCTCTTGAAAAAGAGACAGTTTGGCAAGAATGTTCTGCATGAATACGATCTGATTGTCATTTGGGGCATATAAGCAAGCAAAGGTATACAGAGAGCCCTCCAGAAGACCTTTAATGAACAGGTAGCGCCCTGTAGGGTCTGCTTCTTGAGCCAATAATGAAAAGCGTACCTTATTGGAAATAAGAATGGCTACCCCACGAGATTTGGATGAGCCTGCCGCTTGGAATTGAAGGGGGAAGCGTTTAGACCGAAAAACTGGATGCCCCGTGTTCTTCAAATGAGTCTCTTGCAAAAAGAGAACGTCAGGTGAAAGTCTGAGAAGGGCTGATTGAGATTTTCTTTTTTATAACATTATTGAGGACACAACAGTTTAGAGAAATTAGCTTGATGTCTCCTGCCATATCACCAAATAAGAAAGGGAGAGTTAAGTGGAGAATTAATCCAATATAATAAAAAATAATGTGACCAACTCATTTTTGCCAACCTCCTTGCCACAATATTAAGAAACAATCGAAAAAATTCCCTCCTGAGTCTAAAAAGTGCAATATAATCATACTGCCATACCAAAAAATAAAAAGGATAAAACAGATGCACCCACCCAATCCTCTTCACTATAAGGATTGCAGTAGATAAATATATGCCAATTAGCTTTAAGAGTGAAATAGTAATAGTAATACAGGGGATCACATAAGAACATAAGAGAAGCCATGTTAGATCAGGCCAATGGCCCATCCAGTCCAACACTGTGTCACACAGTGGCAAAATTTATATATATATATATATATATATATATATATATATATATATACACACACATACACACACACACTGTGGCTAATAGCCACTGATGGACCTCTGCTCCATATTTTTATCTTGAAGGTGGCTATGCTTGTGGCCGCCACCACCTCCTGTGGCAGTGAATTCCACATGTTAATCACCCTTTGGGTGAAGAAGTATTTCCTTTTATCCGTTTTAATCTGTTTGCTCAGCAATTTCATCGAATGCCCACAAGTTCTTGTATTGTGAGAAAGGGAGAAAAGTACTTCTTTCTCTACTTTCTACATACCATGCATTATCTTGTAAACCTCTATCATGTCACCCCGCAGTCAACATTTCTCCAAGCTAAAGAGTCCCAAGCGTTTCAACCTTTCTTCATAGGGAAAGTGTTCCAGCCCTTTAATCATTCTAGTTGCCCTTTTCTGGACTTTCTCCAGTGCTATAATATCCTTTTTGAGGTGCGGCGACCAGAACTGCACACAGTACTCCAAATGAGACCACACCATCGATTTATACAGGGGCATTATGATACTGGCTGATTTGTTTTCAATTCCCTTCCAAATAATTCCCAGCATGGCGTTATAGAATGCTAGGAAAATATATAGTCTTACAGGGGATAACCATATAAAAGGCTTGGGCAGGCTGCTGTGAGTTATACCAGAAAAGCGTATACAAAAAAGTACCATAAAGCTGACTAAATAAGATGTAATATTCTCCAGAGGTCTGTAGGTGGTTATATAACTACAGGGGATCCTCTTTTGAATAGCTCCGGAGACTTAGCAATGGGAATCAAAGCTAAGCTCGTAAGAACATACACCCTTAGAAATGGAAAATATGATAGAGTAAGAACAGGAATATCATCTTGCCATACCAAAAAATAATAATAAAGCAGATGAATCCACCTAGACCTCTTCATTATAAGGATTGTCATAGATAAATATACCCCAAGTAGCCTTAAGAGTGGAATAGTAATAATAATACAGGGGATCACCATATAAAATGCTTGGAAAGTATACAGTCTTACAGGGGATAACCATATAAAAAGTTTGGGCAGGCTCTTCTGAGTCATACCAGAGAAGCATATACAAACAAGTACCATGAAGCTGACTAAGTAAGATGTAATACTCTCAAGAGGCCTATAGGTGGCTATATAACATATGATGGCTACAGGGGATCCTCTTTTGAATAACTCAGAAGGAATAGCAATGGGAATCAAAGCTGAGCTCTTAAGAACATATGCCATTAGCTGAGAGGAAAAGCACGTTAAAGCATGGACAGGAATATAAAGCCATTTAGAGACAAATCGACCCACAGACGATAAAGAAGAATAAAAAGAGAAATAAGAGTAAGATGAACCAACAGGTCTGACAGTAAATATCAAAAGTGAAGAAAGAGTAACAAGAAGTAAAGCGTGAATAAGGACAGAACATGCAATCGAAACTCCCCCCATTCCCCACCCCCCACCCCCCAAAAAAACCCTTTAACAACCCCCCCGCGCCCCCCAACACATATAAAACCAACACACAACCATTCTTATCATTTTCTGTTGTAACAAAAATCAACTCTAGCTATAAAATTCAAATAACACAATGTAAGGGGGAGAACAACCCTTCTCAATCCAACACAGTAATAAGCCATGTGTAAAATACCCTAACTCCGGCCTAGATCAATTATATTAACTGAAGTCTCCACCATGCTGCTATGCATACTAAATACCCTAATGGGAGAATACTAAAAAAAAAAGTCAAATAACAGTAGAATTAGGACTTTCTTCACTGGCTTGGAGATGCCCGTCTTGCCCCAGACCGTCTGGCAGATGAATCGGAATGATCAGATGAAGATGACACTGGAGAAGCGGGCCGCTCAAGATGGAGGGTGGCAAGAAGCTCCTGTCCCAAGGTAAGATCAGAAGCTGTCAGGCGTTGGCCCTGATGCACTACAAGAAGTTGAACAGGTGTAGACCAGTGAAATTGAATCTTGTCCATTAGGCAAGAAACAATCGGGCGTAGTTCTTTACGGTGCTATAAAGTTTCAGGAGATAGGTCCAGAAGGACAAGGATCTTCTTGTTGTTGTATCGCAATCCTTTTTCAGAACGAGCTTTGTTAAGGATACTTTCCCTGGTGCGGGCATCAGGAAAGGTACGTAGCTATAATATCTCAAGGAATGTCTGCCGCAAGGTTTAAGGGGCCCCAGGCGAAAAGCAGTCTCAATGATTAGGGCGATGCCATTTTCTAAATTGAAGGAGGAAGCAAGTCAATTAATCAAAAAAGTGCGTGCTCCCTGGTTTTCTTCCGCCTTTTCCACTATTCCCATAAGTTTGAGATTGCGTTCCCATAATTTGTTTTCTAAAAATATAATTTTTTCTTTAGCCCATGTCTCTGCTTTGGATAGAGTCATAAAATCGTTTTGGGCTTGAGTAGCTATTTCGTAGGCTAAATTCGCCGTCTGCGCCACTTCAGAGATGGTATCGTTTAATTTTTTAAGTTCATCTTGAATAGGGGATGTAGCCTGCATGATACGGGCCAAAAGATTTTTTTCAAGTTTGGAGATTGCTGCAAAAAAAGTCTGACTTGAAAGAGCAGTGTTCCCTTCAGCTGAAGGGGGATTTTCTCCCGCCATTTTTTCTGAGGCTTCTTGGGCCCGGAGAGAGTCACAGCGTAGTTCTCCTGAATGGAGAAATTTGGTCAGATTTTGGGAAGCTCTAGTAGTTTTGGACTTACCAAGGGTTCGTCTGACCATGTCTTTGAGGCAGGAAGAGGTCCAGATACCGGAGGAAGGAAAATTTGTTTGGATTAGAGAAGGAGCCGTTCTTTCAGGTGTCCGCCATCTACCACGACACCCCGCCCCCTCTGGGAAGACCACTTTAGACCACTGCATTACCCTATCCCATCTTGTCAACAAGTACACTGTGCATAATAACCAGAAATTATTTGTTGCTTTTTTAGATTTAAAAGGCACATTTGAGTCAGTTGACAGGGACCGCCTCTGGATTAAGCTAGATAAACGAAACATGGATAAAAGACTCCTTATGCTTATTAAGAGATTACACACTTCTACCACCTGCCAGATCAAATGCTCATTAGCAGGCAACCTAACATCAAAGATTGCTGCCAATAAGGGTGTCAAACAGGGTTGCACTTTGGCTCCCTTTTTATTCAATCTCTTCCTTAATGACCTGGCTATTCAGTTGTCTGGTCCTGACTGCCATAGTCCAAAACTCGGTGCATTACATGTACCCTTGTTACTTTATGCTGACGATACGGTGCTGTTGTCCTGCTCTTTTCTTTTCTTTTTTTAAACCAACCTGCTCTTTTCTTTTCTTTTTTTAAACCAATTTGCTCTGATATATATATCTATATATTTTATGCCAATAAAGGCTAACTTGACTTGAACGAACTTGATAGGGCATTTTGGAGGACATTAACTCACAGGGCTGCCATAAATTGGAAGAGACTTGACAGCACTTAACACACACATAGGGCAGGGGTGGCCAACGGTAGCTCTCCAGACGTTTTTTTGCCTACAACTCCCATCAGCCCCAGGGGAACACAGGGCCTATTCAACTTTTTCCTCTGCTTACCCCTCCCCCCATCCCAACTGGGGAAAACTGTTATTGTTTTTCTTTCCCCTAAAAGGAGTAAAAGCACCTCGCAGATGGTGTTCTTCATTGGATAAATGACTGTGGAACAAGTGGTCAAAGAATCCCTTACCTGTGCATTGTAACCTATGCATTTGAAAACTGTTACATTGGAAAAAATAAAAGTATTTTTGAAACACTTTTCCTTATAAAATTTCAGAACCACCACCACCACCACCACTTCTACTCTTAGCTAGTGAAATAATCCCACTCTTGCCTAAATTAAACATGCTCAGGGCTTTTTTTGAGCAGGAACACACAGGAAAGCAGATCTGGCTGGCTTGGCATTGGGGTGTGTGGCCTAATATGCAAATGAGTTCCCACTGAGCTTTTTTTCTACAAAAACCCTGTGTTAAATAATGGTGATGTCAGGGTGTGTGGCCTAATACGCAAATGAGTTCTTGCTGGGGGTTTTCTACAAAGGAAGTCCTGAACAGGCTCAGCTGCCATTCTATCCGTGCAATTAATGGGGCACAAACTTTGTTCTGTTCTTAATACAGTAAAGACAGATTAGTCAGACACAGGGGGGAAAGTGAATTTTCAACTCCATCAAACCGAATGACATCTTATTGGTTTTTTTTTTTAAACTGATCTAACTTTAGCAGCTAATGGTTCAAAGCCTTCACGTGGGCTTATTCAGATATGTTTGAATGAATGTATATGTTCATTGTGTGGAACCAAATCCCTCACTAGTCTAAACGGGTGTGTAAGCCGCCCTGAGCCTGCTTTCAAGGGGAGGGCGGGATATGAATTGAATAAAATGAATAAATAAATAAACCAATGAATGAACAGATCCTGATGGAAATGGCACATGAATGAGTAGAAGTGTGGGGGAGAGGGGGGAGGGAGGTCAAAATAGCACTAACTGGACAATCCCAAGCAGAGTTATACTCTTCTAAATACACTGACTTCAGTGAACTCCAAAGGATTTAACTCTGTTTAGGATTGCATTGTGTATACACACACTCAGTGGCTTTCCCATCCCAGTTTTTGTCAGCAATCTGAAATCTGGCCTGGATTTCATCATTTTTTGATGGCTCTCCCTCCCCTTTCCACTTCCACATACGTTATATTGGTTGGGGGCTGGAGTAGCTGCTTTGCGTATCTTCCTAGCTATTGGTTGTTGAAACATGCTGGAATATCCCAAGCTAAAATCATGCTTGGACTGGAGAGTAGTTGGAAGGCTGTAGGCATTTGCAGCAGGATAGCTGGGGACTCTGTGCCGAGCAACACGTACATCCTGGAAAGAAGAAAACAAAAATTGGGTTGGTTTATACTGCTTGCTAACCTAAGAAAATGCCCAGGCTAGTCTGATCTCATCAGATATTGGAAGCTAAGCAGTGTTCCCTAGGGTTGCCAAGTCCAATTTAAGAAATATCTGGGGACTTTGGGGAGGGGAGGGAAATGTCTGCTGGGAACTCTGTTATTCCCTATGGAGATTTATTCCCTTAGAAAATCATGGAGAATTGATCCGCAGGAATCTGGGGCTCTGGGGGGCCTGTTTTTTGGGGTAGATGCACCAAATTTTCAGTATAGCATCTAGTGCCCCTCCCCAAAATACCCCCCAAGTTTCCAAAAGATTGGACCAGGGGGTTCCAATTCTATGAGCCCCAAAAGAAGGTGCCCCTATCCTTCATTAATTCCTATGGAAGGAAGGCATTGAAAAGGTTTGCCGTCCCTTTAAATCTGATGGCCAGAACTCCCTTTGGAGTTCAATTATGCTTGTCACAGCCTTGATCTTGGCCCCACCCCTAATGTCTCCTGGCTCCACCCCCAAAGTCCCCAGATATTTCTTGAATTGGACTTGGCAACCCTGGCCGATGGTGCTGCAGACTAGCTCTATGACTCCTTATTGGTTTCATCTGCTCCTCCAGCAAACTGTCCCAGATACCGAGACTAATGGCTGCTTCACATGATATGAATGCTGGGAGTTTTGTGCTTCCTAGTCGTATGAGGGCTGTATTATGGTTACAACCATGGTTATGTGGGGAGAGGGGGCTTCCAGACTTCCCCCTCACTGTTTTCACAGGAAGAATAGGGGCTTGATAGAGTCACAAAGGTATCCTTACATGGCAGCCATCTGACATTGAAATGCTATATCTTTCAGCTTTGTCTGTGAGAAAACAGAAAGTATAGATGTTGTGGTCTTTTAGTTTCCATTTGCCAGCACACTTCCAGTCTTTGCCTGGAATTAAATCTCATTAGTTTCAGAAATACTTGCCTTCCAAGGGTAAGCTGAGGGTAGAATTCATGTTTAATTACAGCCATCTCAGCCATAATTAATTATCTCTCTTTATCTCATAAGTCTGATCCTGACAATAGTAAATGCTATTATTACTGTAGCTCTATTATGCTTGCAGCAAGAAAAAAATGCTAAGGTGTGACCATTTACGATTTTAATAATGGAAAGAATGACAAGGGCTTCATACCCCTGGCCTTTTCTTCTTGACATTAAACATTTCTTGATTTGTTTACTTTAGTTGTACTCTCCCTTTTTCATTAAGGCTCAAGGCAGATTACAAAACTAGAAAACAATGCAATAGAAACAGTACAAGACATGACATATCATTAAACAATGCAAAAACAGCATTACAGAAATTAGAAAACAGCAAGCAAGGAACCCACAAGGTCTTACAAGGGATATCTCATTTTACACTATTTCCTCCTTCCCTTCCCTGAAAGCCCCCCCCCCCTTTTCCTGTTTCCTCCTTTCCACCCACCAGCCAACTTACTTTATCTGCTCCATTGTCTTCAGTTTTCACTCACCCTGGAGCCTCTCCCCAGCTGCACACTGGGGAACCTGCAAGAACTAGCTGGGGGACTGCACTTCTCCTTGTAGCCCCCTCTCCATACTATTTATTCTTTTCCTCCTTCTTGTAACCCCCATATCCTCACCTTTCCATGTCTTCTTTTATTGTTCCCACCTACCAATCAACCTACCTTTTATCTGCCCCCCATCTTCAGCCATATTTATTCTTTATTCATTTCCCCCCCTCTACACTGGGGACCCAAAGTAGTTTTAGCATTTTCCTCTCCTCCATCTTATCCCCACAATAACCCTGTGAGGTAAGTTAGGCTGAGAATGTGAAACTGTCCTGAAATCACCCAGTGAGCTTCCAAGGCAGAATAGGAATTTGAGCCTCAGTATTCCAATCCTACCGTGATCTGGATGGCCCAGACTAGCCCAATCGTTGGAAGCTAAGAAGGGTCGACCCTGGATAGTATATGGATGGAGGACCATCAAGGAAGTCCAGGGTCACTATGCAGAGGCAGGTAACAGCAAACCACTTCTGAATCTCATTGCCTTGAAACCCCTATGAGGTTGCCACAAGTTGGCTTTGACTTGATGGCACTTTCCAGCACCACCATCTCTATCCTAGTCTGAAACTCTAACTACTGCATAACACTGGCTTTTATGGGGTGGCTGCTGTTGAACAGTAGTGACCAGCCTGGTCTCAGTGAGTCATGCAAATTGTGGGGTATCATGTCACCTGGTGGCTGCTACCAGGCCTGGCCCCAGAGTCCTCCTTTAAAGGCCAAAACAGCTCTGAAAATGGTCCTGCCCTCTCCCTTCCTTTTACTAATAAAAACAAAGCTTGGCAGGCTAACAATGTTATTATTTTTGATTAGCAATAGCCACTGAGGGCATTTACTTCTTAAAGCTACAGGCACTACTTTTATCATTTTGTGGGGTTTTTAACATCCTCTATTTTTTTTTTTTTAGATTTCAGATTTTTCTGCAAACATGGTGCTTTTTTTTCAAGTTTGCAGAAGGATCTGTCTTGTCTGTCTATGGCTCCACTCTCCAGATTTAAGACTCCACAGACTGAGCCACGTTGCAAATTAGATATACTGATGCTGTAAGAATAGCAAATTAGATATACTGATGCTGTAAGAATGTCTTTTCCTCCCCTGTGTTGGATAACCCTCCAGCCTTGACCCCAATCCCCTATTCTTGAGAAATTGAGGAACAGGAGAAAAATGGCCTCCATAGTGATGCTCCAGGAATTTCCGCATTTTTTAAAATTTTATTTTGGGGATTTATATCCCACCCTACCCTGTGCATAGGCTGCGGGAGGCTCACATCATATTACAACACAATAAAACAATATCTTAGCACAACCATGCAATAAAACATCAATTTATACAAATTTATAAAAGTTTAAAATTAAATACCCAGTTTAAAATGCCTGACGGCTGCATGAATGTGAGGCTCATTTCACTGCAAGCTACGCTCATGCCAGGATGGATGGGAGAGGGGAGAAACGCTCTGATGGAATATGTCAGTTGCTCCAAGTTCCATGGAGAAGACAGTATCATGGAGCAAGTGAAGTAGATGAAGTAGAGGAGGCAGATGTTACTTGATGTCCACCACCTCAGCCAAAGGCCTGGCAGAATAGCTCCGTTTTACAGCCCCTGCGGAATTGCAACAGATCCCACAGAGCCCTGATCTCTATCAGGAACATGTTCTACCAGGCCGGGACCAGGGCCAAAAAGACTCCAGCCCTGGTCAAGGCAAAGCAGAAATATTCTGGGCTGGGGATTACTATACGGTGCTGGTCCGAAGACTGCAAAGCTCTTTGGGGCACACATGGGGAGAGATGATCCTGCAGGTACGCTGGTCCCTGGCTACATAGGACCTTAAAATGTATTACCATAACCTTGAACCTGACTCAGTACTCAACTGGTGCAGCACTGGCTGAATGTGCACCTGCGTAGATGTCCCAGTCCGTCAGTAGGCATGCTGCTGCATTCCGTACCCACTGGAGCTTTTGGATCAGATTCAAGGGTAGGCATGTGTACAGCAAGTTGCAGTAATCAAGTCTGGAAGTAATAATTGCATGGATCGCTGTCGTCAAGTTCCAGGAGGAAAGGTAGGGGACCAGCCAAAGATGGTAAAACATTGATCTGGCAACCACGTTGATCTAGGCCTTGACGGAAAAGGGGGCATCCAGGATCATTCCTAAACTCTTCACCATTGGTGTCAGTGGCATCCCACCCCAAGAGCTGGGAGTTGGATTTCCGCACCCATCTCCCCATGACTCAGAAATGAGACCTCTGCTTTTGCTGGATTAAGTTTCAGCCAACTCTGTCATAACCAATCAGCCACAGCCTCTAAGGCCCTAGCCAAGGTATCCAGTGTGGAGTCCATCCATCTGTTCACCAGCAGACACAGCTGGATGTCATCCACATATTGATGGCAACTCAGCCCTAACCTCTGGATTAACTGGGCAAGGGGACACATACAGATGTTAAACAACTTGCAGGATGCCACATACTATAGGGTAACATGCCAAGATTCTCTCCCCAAGCACTGACCATAAAGAAAGGAGCAAAGCCACTGCAAAGCCGCCCTGAGCCACTCGTGGGAAGGGCGGGATATAAATCCCGAATAAATAAATAAATAATAAAAAAAGGCCATTCCCCATATCAGCATGTTGGCAAGGTGGTAGGTCAAAACTGAGTCCGCTTTTGGAATGGGCGGGATATAAATTGAAGGTAAGTAAATAAATTTAAAAAGATCACTGTTAGATCAAGTAACAACAGCAGCACCAACCCTCCTCGATCCAGATGTCTCTGGAGGTTATCCATGAGGGTGACCAGTGCGGTATCCATTCCATGGCCAGGCCAGAAGCTGGACTGAGATGGATCCAGGATAGAGACATCATCCAAGAATGCCAGGAGCTGCTCAGCTACTGCTCTCTCAACTACCTTACCCAGGAATGGAAGGCTTGATGCTGAACAGTAGTTGACTAGGACCATGGGGTCCAAAGATGGTTCTTTCAAGAGCAGTCGCACCACCACCTCCTTTAGGTTCCTTGGGAACATCCCTTACAATAGGGACAAGTTGATAACGTCTCCCAGGGGAACCCGAATTCCGTCTCCACAGGCTTTAACAAGCCAAAATGGGCACAGATCAAGCGTTGGGTTTCAGAGCTACTGGAGTTTTGTCAACCTCTTCCTGGGAGATGGCTGAATTGGTCCAACACTAGACCAAAAGATGGCCAAGAAGCTTCTGTTTCCCTTACTGTTTCAACTGTGGCAGGGAGGTCCTGGTGGAGCTACAAGACTTTATCCACAAAGTAGCTTGCAATTGCCTCACAGCCAATAGCCAATTCCTTATCATTTTGTTTCCCTTCTGGCAGGGAAGTTTATGATCTAATTGTCCTAAAGAATTGGGCTGGGTGAGAGCTAGTGGATGCGATGGAGGCCACACAGAATTCCTTCTTAGCAGCCTTCACTGCCACCTCACAGGGCCGGATCTAGGGGGAAGCAGAGGGGGTGCTTGCCCAGGTGCCACCGAAAGGGGGGGGCACCAAATTTGGTATGGAGTCCATTCTATTCTATGGGCCCATAAGGTGGCATCATTTTTTAATCTTGCCCTCCTCAAAAAAAAAGTAGATCCGGTCCTGTCATCTCATAAAGGTAAAGGTAGTCCCCTGTGCAAGCACCAGTCGTTTCCGACTCTGGGGTGATGTCGCATCATGACGTTTTCATAGCAGAGTTTTTTAACGGGGTGGTTTGCCATTGCCTTCCCCAGTCATCTACACTTTCCCCCCAGCACGCTGGGTACTCATTTTACCGACCTTGGAAGGATGGAAGGTTGAGTCATCCTTGAGCCACCACCTGAACCCAGCTTCCACTGGGATCGAACTCAGGTCGTGAGCAGAGAGCTCGGACTACAGTACTGCAGGTTTACCACTCTGTGCCACGGGGCTTCTGCACCATCTCATAGGCTTTCATAAATGTCCCAAAAGATGCTCTTGTTGCTTTGTCACAAGTACACTGCCACCCTCACTCTCTTAGCTCCCGCTTCATCCTCCAGAGCTCCGGTGCATACCACGAAGCTTGTCTGTTGCAGAGGTGAAGAGGTCACTGGAGAGCAATTTCATCGATGGCTTCTGGGAGGCGGCCCTGCCAGTCCTCCACTAGCTCATCCAATGAATCACCAGGTGCCCTCAGATCCCACAAGCATTCTGGAAACCATTTTAAGAAGAAGATATTGGATTTATATCCCGCCCTCCACTCCGAAGAGTCTCAGAGCGGCTCACAATCTCCTTTCCCTTCCTCCCCCGCAACAGACACCCTGTGAGGTGGATGAAGATATTGGATTTATATCCCGCCCTCCACTCCGAAGAGTCTCAGAGCGGCTCACAATTTCCTTTACCTTCCCCCCCACCGCCACAACACACCCTGTGAGGTAGATGAAGATATTGGATTTATATCCTGCCCTCCACTCCGAAGAGTCTCAGAGCAGCTCACAATCTCCTTTACCTTCCTCCCCCACAACAGACACCCTGTGAGGTAGATGAAGATATTGGATTTATATCCCGCCCTCCACTCCAAAGAGTCTCAGAGTGGCTCACAATCTCCTTTCCCTTCCTCCCCCACAACAGACACCCTGTGAGGTAGATGAAGATATTGGATTTATATCCCGCCCTCCACTCCGTAGAGTCTCAGAGCGGCTCACAATCTCCTTTACCTTCCTCCCCCACAGCAGACACCCTGTGAGGTAGATGAAGATATTGGATTTATATCCTGCCCTCCACTCCGAAGAGTCTCAGAGCGGCTCACAATCTCCTTTACCTTCCTCCCCCACAGCAGACACCCTGTGAGGTAGATGAAGATATTGGATTTATATCCTGCCCTCCACTCCGAAGAGTCTCAGAGCGGCTCACAATCTCCTTTACCTTCCTCCCCCACAGCAGACACCCTGTGAGGTAGATGAAGATATTGGATTTATATCCTGCCCTCCACTCCGAAGAGTCTCAGAGCGGCTCACAATCTCCTTTCCCTTCCTCCCCCACAACAGACACCCTGTGAGGTGGGTGGGGCTGGAGAGGGCTCCCACAGCAGCTGCCCTTTCAAGGACAACCTCTGCCAGAGCTATGGCTGACCCAAGGCCATGCCAGCAGCTGCAAGTGGAGAAGTGGGGAATCAAACCCGGTTCTCCCAGATAAGAGTCCGCACACTTCACCACTACACCAAACTGACTCTCCCACAGAGATTGGGGAAATTCCCAGAGAATGCATCCTTAACCCCACCAGGAAATGACCTGGAAGTGGCATCATAATTCTCCCCAAACTCCACCCTTCCCAGTCACAACCCTCAAAATTTTGGCATTGCTGAGGCAGTGCTGGCAGCCTACCATACAGTGAACAATGCAACTGGCTGCAGCCCTATTCCTTTTATATTAGCGTCCTCCTCAACCATTCTATTTTACTACAAGCCTACCATTTCCCTTACCAAGGAAGGAAAAGAACAGGTTCCTTTCCGCGACTGGGAGACATTGTTCCGAACCGTAGATGGATGCGTGACATTATAACATCCCGGGCCTGGATTGTCATTCTAGGAAAAACACAACACATCATCATGATTAGGCGGAGTGATATTGTGAAGTTATACTGCCAATACACAGGAAATTTCTGATGGCTGAGTTTTCTGAAACCCAATGAACCCTTTTCTGTTGTGAAACTCACGAATTGGTTAGGTGTTAAGCTGATCAACCGAGAATTCTATAAATGATTGTTAACCCTATAAGAAAAGGCACTGAATGTCAAAAGCGAGGGCAAGTTGTTTTCCTCCATCCAGCATATGCGTGACACGAGCATGACCTTTTGGGTGGAGTTCCATACAATGGTATTATAATGTGGGTTCGATGCATCTCCTCCCATGACTTAAATCTCTGGATTTGGGGCTGGTTTTTGTCAATTGTCACTGTACACTAAGCAGGCTCTCTGCTTGTTTCAAAATCAAAATAATCTCATTTTAATGGGTAGTCTCAAATTGCATGGCAAAATGGGTCTAAAACGGAGGATTAGATTTCTCCGGTGTCTGTGCAGCAGCAACAGAGAGGCTCTGGGAGTTCAACTCCATTGCATTCCTAATCCCACCTTTACATCTTGATTTGGCCAAAATTATTTCAGTGTGTGGGCAGAGTGTATTATTTCGCCCCTCCCTGACTCAACCTCACTTCCAAAGATGCCTTTTCTTTTTATTCCAGGATGATTTCTGGGTGGGATTTCTATTTATAGAATGAAAGAAAACAAAACTGTCCAGGACACCACCTTGCAGACAAACAAACAGGACTTAAGTAGGGGCAGGGCTCATGTCAAAGAGTTGAGGGTCAATCGAGTTGTCTTGATAGAGTGACTCTTACAATCAAGCTACTGAGAGGAGATGGGCAGCCAAACATTTCGCTATCCGTTCCATCTGGCAAGGCAGCCATTTTGTTGTGGCAGTCTTTACCAGTTCTTAAAACTCCAAAATTGCCAGAAGGTTCTCATGGACCAAAGAACCAACTCCTCTTCTCTAAGCAAAGAGATCAAATATGCAGGTGAGAAGGGGGTGAAGTCTCCAGAAGGAGGCAGCAATGACACCCCCTTTGATGCAGGAGGAGTCCCAAAAGTCTGTGTCAGCCCACTCACTCTGGGATACAATCCTGCCTTCTAACTCAAACTTGGACCCTGAACCCTCCCTCATCCCAGAGCCCACTGAAGCACGTGAAGTCTCACCCCAAGCCACTGCCAACCTTGCCAGAGAGCTCACAGACATAAGCAGGTGAGATCCTTTTAAAAACTAGCAGTCTGCTCCTGGAGGGCTGCGGCTTACATCGCCACCTCCTTGTTGGAGTTAGGGTTGCCAATCCCCAGGTGGAGGCAGGGGATCCCCCGGTTTGGAGGCCCTCCCCCTGCTTTAGAGTCATCAGAAAGCGGGGGGAGGGGAGGGAAATGTCTGCTGGGAACTCTGTTATTCCCTATGCAGACTTATTCCCATTGAAAATAATGGAGAATTGATCTGCAGGTATCTGGGGCTCGGGGGGGGGCACTGCTTTTTGAGGAAGAGGCACCAAAGTTGCAGCATAGCATCCAGTGCCTCTCCCCAAAATACCCCCCAAGTTTCAAAAAGATTGGACCAGGGGGTCCAATTCTATGAGCCCCAAAAGAAGGTGCCCCTATCCTTCATTAATTCCTATGGAAGGAAGGCATTTAAAAGGTGTGCAGCCCCTTTAAATATGATGGCCCGGCCAGAACTCCCTTTGGAGTTCAATTATACTTGTGACACCCTTGCTCCTGGCTCCACCCCCCATGTCTCCTGGCTCCACCCCCAAAGTCCCCAGATATTTCTTGAACTGGACTTGGCAACCCTCGCTGGAGTATTTAAGGCCTCAGTTCATACAGCAGTTCTTGGAGCAACATCTCAGCTCTGATACTGTTGGTGCCTTGGCTTTTTGACATCAGCCTTGAGCAGAACGAGAATGGGGTTGGAGGCAACTGGTGTAATAGAAAGAAGGCCTGGTCATCTGGCTGGCCACTATGGGAAGCAGGATCAGGGATGCCAGGTGTTTGTTGGAAAATACCTGGAGACTTTGGGGGTGGCTCTAAGAAAGGACGGGGTTTGTGGAGGGGCCTCAGCATGGTGCAGTGCCACAGAGTCCACCCTTCAAAGCAGCCATTTTCTCCAGGGGAGCTGATTTCTGCCAGCTGGAGATCAGTTGAAAAAGTGGAAGGTCTCCAGACCCCACCTGGAGGCTGGCAACCCTAACAGGATGGTTATTTAGGCAGCTCTCTGGTGATGTCCAGACCTGATTCTTATGTTCTGATATAGGTCAGAAATTTCCTCCTCTGGCATGCTGGCACAGTGAATCCTGTGCTCCCATAACACGAGTTCTTGGTTTCTGACCTCTGGCACTTGAAATTAATCCTTTGTCTACCAAGACTCATATCTCCTTTTAATGTAGACTTGTGTGTTTTTATGAGCCACCTGGTGAAGAAGACAGTATGCCTAAAGATGTATAGGTTCACCACATGCTTACAATATACTGAAAACACAACTACAGAGAATGCCAGACTGTTATGTCACTAGTGTGAGGTGATGGGGCTGCAGGCAATGTGTTGGACAGGCACACACAACAGGCCTGAAATCTGCTATAAATACACTAAATGTCACTTAAAAGTAGTATTCAATTACATAATATTTTGAGCTTGAAAAAAGTAGATAAATTTTCAAGGAGATTGTGGGGGGAGCAAGTTATCCAGCTATCCTGAGGCTTAGTGAGAGCAGCCTGTCAGGCAGAGAGAGACAAACACTGCATCTTTTCACTGGACTGCTGCACTGCACAGTCAGACAGCAGTACATCACTCTAGTAGACTGCCAGGGCTGTAGCTGCAAGGGTCTTGATCTCAGGTATATGTCATGTCTTTCCCCTGAGTGTTAAAAAGTCAGCCTCTAGTTCTTGCATTTACAGAAATACAAGGACAAACGTGTATCAGGAGGCAGAACTCCATGCATTAGATGCATGCCTGTTCTTCTGTTTGATTATAACTGAATATTGGATTATAATGATTTATGACATTAATGTCCTAAACTTATGCTTGTTTACAGAAGCCAGTCTTCTTGTGTTCAGTGAGCTTTTCCCTACCTAAGTTTGCTTGGGATGTACCCTAAATAAATCCTAGTGAGCTGCTAACTTTTACTGTTTCTTTTGACCTAGCATGTCCCCATCCATGTCTCTTTAAGGGCTCATCCATACACAGAGGTTATGGCTAACATATTACCGGCTATGTGGTGATGTTTGCTAGGCAGGGCTTTTTTTCCTGAAGGAATGCAGCTGAACAGAGTTCCAGAACCTCTTCATAAGAACATAAGAGAAGCCATGTTGGATCAGGCAAATGGCCCATCCAGTCCAACACTCTCTGTCACACAGTGGCCAAAAAAAAATTATCTATCTATCTATCTATCTATCTATCTATCTATCTATCTATCTATCTATCTATCTATCTATCTATCTATCTATCTACACACTGTGGCTAAGAGCCACTGATGGACCTCTGCTCCATATTTTTATCCAATCCCCTCTTGAAGCTGGCTATGCTTGCAGCTGCCACCACCTCCTGTGGCAGTGAATTCCACATGTTACTCACCCTTTGGGTGAAGAAGTACTTCCTTTTATCCGTTTTAACCTGACTGCTCAGCAATTTCATCAAATGCCCACAAGTTCTTGCATTGTGAGAAAGGGAGAAAAGTACTTCTTTCTCTACTTTCTCCATCCCATGCATTATCTTGTAAACCTCTATCATGTCACCCCAAAGGCGACGTTTCTCCAAGCCAAACAGCCCCAAGCGTTTCAACCTTTCTTCATAGGGAAAGTGTTCCAACCCTTTAATCATTCTAGTTGCCCTTTTCTGCACTTTCTCCAATGCTATATTCTTTTTGAGGTGCGGCGACCAGAACTGCACACAGTACTCCAAATGAGACCGCACCATCGATTTATACAGGGGCATTATGATACTGGCTGATTTGTTATCAATTCCCTTCTTAATAATTCCCAGCTTGGCGTTGGCCTTTTTTATTGCAAACGCACACTGTCTTGACATTTTCAGTGAGTTATCGGCCACGACCCCAAGATCTCTCTCTTGGTCAGTCTCTGCCAGTTCACACCCCATCAACTTGTATTTGTAGCTGGGATTCTTGGCCCCAATGTGCATTACTTTGCACTTGGCCACAATGAACCTCATCTGCCACGTTGACGCCCACTCACCCAGCCTCAACAGATCCCTTTGGAGTGCCTCACAATCCTCTCTGGTTCTCACCACCCTGTACAATTTAGTGTCGTCTGCAAACTTGGCCACTTCACTGCTCACTCCCAACTCCAAATCATTTATGAACAAGTTAAAGAGCATGGGACCCATACTGAGCCCTGCGGCACCCCACTGCTTACAGTCCTCCACTGTGAAGACTGCCCATTTATACTCACTCTCTGCTTCCTATTAATCAGCCAGTTTTTGATCCAGGACCTGTCCTTTTACTCCATGACTCTCGAGCTTTCTAAGGAGCCTTTGATGAGGAACTATCAAAAGCTTTCTGGAAGTCAAGGTAAACAACATCTATTGGGTCTCCTTTGTCCACATGTTTGTTCACCCCCTCAAAGAAATGTAACAGGTTAGTGAGGCAAGATCTTCCCTTACAGAACCCATGCTGAGTCTTCCTCAATAACCCATGTTCATCAATGTGCCTACTCATTCTGTCCTTGAAAATGGTTTCTACCAACTTTCCCGGTATTGAAGTCAGACTGACTGGCCTGTAATTTCCCGGATCTCCTCTGGAACCCTTTTTAAAGATGGGGGTGACATTTGCTACCTTCCAGTCCTCAGGAACGGAGGCAGATATCAATGAAAGATTACATATTTTTGTCAGAAGATCCACAAGTTCAACTTTGAGTTCTTTCAGAACGCTTGGATGTATGCCATCCGGACCTGGTGACTTATTAGTTCTTAATTCGTCTATCAGTTGTAGGACCTCCTCTCTTGTCACCGCAATCTGACTCAGGTCTTTCAACACCCCTTCCAAAATTAGTGGTTCTGGAGCAGGCAAACACTTCTCGTCTTCCACAGTGAAGACGGAGGCAAAAAATGCATTCAGCTTCTCAGCCATTTCCCTATCCTCCTTCAGTAATCCTTTGACCCCTTGGTCATCCAAGGGCCCCACTGCCTCCCTGGCTGGTTTCCTGCTTCTAATATATTTGAAGAAATTTTTATTGTTGCTCTCTTTTTTTTTTTTTGCAATATGCTCCTCATAGTCCCTTTTTGCCTGCCTGATCACAGTCTTGCATTTGATTTGCCACAGCCTGTGTTCCCTTTTATTAATCTCACATGGACTGGTTTTCCACCGCTTAAAGGAGTCCTTCTTACCTTTTACAGCTTCCATTGCTTTGTTTGTTAACCATGCAGGCCTTTTCTTATACCTGTTTGTGCCTTTCCTAACTTGTGGTATATATTTTATCTGAGCTTCTAGGATTGTAGTTTTAAATAGCCTCCAAGCTTCCCCAAGGGTTTTGACCGTATTTACCTTTCCTTTCAGTTTTCTCTTCACATGCCTCATCTCATTTACCCCTTTTAAAGTTAAACGTGGTTGTGCCGGTCTTTTGGGGCAACTCCCTATTTATACAAATGGTGAAATCAATAACGTTATGGTCACTGCTCCCAAGCGGTGCTACCACTTTTACATCTCTCACCAAGTCTTTTGCCACCCTGCTTTTGCCAGTGGAAAAGGCAATGGGGACCTTTTACTTTTGCTCTGGTTGGAAAGAAACAGAAACCTCCCTCACAGCAAACAGAGTAAAAAGGTGAGTTCCCCCAATGCATGTCTGTCCAATGCATACCGTGAATCAGGTTGTGTACCCGTGACCCAATATGTGTCATGTGCATTGCATCGCAATAAAGTACTAATCCTGAAGTACCTTGCTTGTAATACCATTTGTGCCTCATTGAACCATTGAGATCACAGGGTATTTCACATGGAGGTTTACTTGCAGTTTGAGTGTCAAGCTGCAGCTTTCCCCCCTCTGAGCTTCTTCACTTCTTTGTTTGTCAGCTGTTCTCTTTTCATGGTTTCCTCATCATTTCTCCATGTTTCCTCTCCATGCTTACCCAATTGAAGAAGGCACAGAGAAATGACAAGGAAATAAATGGAAAGCAGGATGTGAGAGGAAAACCTGTGGAAATTTGACACACACACCTCCGTGTGTGAAGACCCATTAGGTTGGGGCTATGTGTCATGCATTATGGATCAAATGCGTACGGCCATTCCAGTGGAAAGCTGCTGAGTGTATCATTTGACTGTGTTATTTGCACTCTGCAAAAATGCAGCCACTCGTGGCTCCCAAAAGCAGGTATATATGGGGGACCTACCAAGTATGTGGTTGCTTCATTCAAAGGAGACAACAAAGACCCGGGGAAAGAGGCAGACTATTCTTGGTAGCTCTTCCATCACTGGCTTGCAGCAGCCCTCCAAAACGGCAGCCTCCAAGGAACATTCCCATGAAGGGTTAATCCCCTCCCACAAATATTACATGTAGTAATTTAGTGCGGAAAACCAGAGCAATTT